>NC_134581.1:8087857-8427500 GCF_037038515.1 Microtus pennsylvanicus | reverse complement strand
TGGTATTATAGGAACTTCAAACTCGCGTTAGGGAAAACTACGCCGTTTTAGACAGTGCATATTTGTGGTCACCCTACCACAATGGCACCTATTTTTTTATACCCCGAGGTGAAGGACCACTCTTTGTAAAAATATTCGATAGCTCTCTGGATGGATTATTGCTAAAGCAGACAACATTCTTCTAGACTCTTCTACAGTGATTTCGAAGTGGCTCTCCTCAGCTGTGCTTTCTCAAGGAAGACTCTTGGATTGCCCATGCTGGATGTTTCATCTGTTAGAAATTTAAAATACTCTCAAAGCACATGCCAGACTATTTTTCAGAAAAGTATTTTAAAAGGAAGGAAGGAAGGAAGGAAGGAAGGAAGGAAGGAAGGAAGGAAGGTGGGAAGAAGGGAAGGATAAATAGAGGGAGGCAGAGGGAGAGAGGGAGGGAAGGAGGGAGGGAGGGAGGGACGACAGATGGAAGCAAGCAAGCAAATACACCACTACCCTGTGATTGTTGCCCCTCAGCAAGAGGAAAATTCATTTTTAGTGAAAATACTTGATAATTACAACTTTTTTACTTGCTGGTGTCTGTTCACCACAGCAAACAAGTCGGAGCTTAATTTGCTCCATAAGCCTCGACTTGGACAAAACCAGAGTTCTTGGACAGTAAAATTTTATAGACACTTGGACTTTTTTTTGTATTCTTGACTTATTTACATTCAAATCTTCTACTCAGTGAGGCTTAGGTATTTATCCATGGAGGTGACACACTCCTTACCGTTTAGCTGTGGGATCTAAACCTTGTGCTCTTGTTGCTCTAGGTGGTCCTCGCTGGCCTTGAAATGGCCCCGCCCTTTCCCACAGTCATTTAGGATTCAGGCTTTGTGTTGCTTTCATCATTGCTTTAAAACTGCAGCCACAGAATGCCCCCCTCCACAGAATGTCCCCTCTTCTCTCCTCGAGAGATCTATTATTACATGAAACGGTTTATTTTATCATTTGGACATAAACCCATTTGCTTCCCAAAAGACTTCCCTGTGGGGTTTTCTTTCCATATAGATAAAAATAGAACAACAGACTCCCTACCCTGTTCCACACAGGAGAAAGCGTAAAAGGAGGACATCACACTTGAAAGACAAACCGATGTGTCTTTCTCTATCCCTCACTGGAAGAATCTTTACTAGGGCTGGAGAGATGGCTCAGCACTTAAGGGAGCTTCCAGCTCTTCCACAGGGCTTCATTTTGGCTCCAAGTACCTGGGTCAGGTGCAACACAAGTGCCTATACCTCCAGCTCCAGGCGATCTGATGCCCTCTTCTGGTCTCCACTAACACCTTGCCCCCACGTGGCATACAATCAAACAGATACATATATGTAAAAAATTGAGTAAAATAATGAAACGGTCTTTATGCATCTGGAGGCCACATTCTTCAGCAGGAACTTTCCAGAAAACACTGTGCATTGCAAACTTGGTTTATCACTCGAGGAAGGAAGATATTGAATAAAATTGGACTTGCAAGTGGCTCTCAGTCGCTAGCTGGATATGACTTCCCAACATCAAACCGTCCTTCTTCTTGGAGCTTCAAGGTTTCAGGCATCTTTTCTTTTTCTTTCTTTTATTTATTTATTTATTAAATATTTCTGCCTCCTCCCCTCCACCGCCTCCCATTTCCCTCCCGCTCCCCCAATGAAGTCCCCCTCCCTCATCAGCCCGAAGAGCAATCAGGGTTCCCTCCCCTGTGGGAAGTCCAAGGACCACCCACCTCCATCCAGGTCTAGTAAGGTGAGCATCCAAACTGCCTAGGCTCCCACAAAGCCAGTACGTGCAGTAGGATCAAAAACCCATTGCCATTGTTCTTGACTTCTCAGTAGTCCTCATTGTCCGCTATGTTCAGAGAGTCCGGTTTTATCCCATGCTTTTTCAGACCCGGGCCAGCTGGTGTAGCACCATTAAAGTGAGGGGATTGAGAGAGGCACCTCACAGACGGAGTTGCAGTACAAGTAAGCCTTGTTGGTCCCCTAGCAATTCACGACTTAGAGAAAACTTACATAGGAACACTTGTCTGGGGGAGTCTGAGAGTTAAGAGACAGCTAGAGTTGGAATAGCTTTTCAATGTGGTTTGTATTTGGGCGTGTGTGTGTGTGTGTGTGTGTGTGTGTGTGTGTGTGTGTGTGTGTGAACATGTGAACATGCACATGGAGGTGGAGTCCAGAAGACTGCATAGACTTGAGTGAGAAATGGTCCCCCATAGGCTCTGGTACTGGAACACTTGGTCCTCAGATGGTGGTGATGTTCGGGGATATGGAACCTGTAGGAAGTGGAGTCTTGCTGCAGGAAGCTCATCACTGCGGGCTGGTTTTGAGGGTTTACAGTCTCCCCTATTTTGCTTAAGGATGTGATTGTTCAGTTTTCTTCTGTCGCCATCATGACTCCTGCCTGCTGCCATTTCCCCACATCAGGGGACTCTCATCCCTCTAGAACTGTAAGCCAAGAGAAACCCTTTCTACCTGAAGTTTCTGGTTATCACTGTTTATCTCAGCAACAGAAAAGGAACTTTTCTAATTTAACTTTACTAAACATGTAGAAAATTTCTACGTTTAGCTTTATAAACTACTATATATTATAAAAGTTAGAATGTAGAAAACTTCAAATACATGATAAGCAGGAGCCACATTAAGCAATATAACAAGCTAAATGCATGTTGCACAGAAACTGATCTTTTAAAAGATGGAGCTAGGGATCTAAACACACCTTTTGTGGAAGGATATTTGAACTGAAGGAATAAATGCCAGAGGGAGAAAATATTATTATGTGCAGGACGTGTGGTGTACATTGAAATGGCCTCCCCTCTCTTGCTCAGTCCTCGAGTGATTTCTCTTCTCTTGCTTGCAACCAGAGATGGGGTCTTTGCAATGTGCTTAACACTTCACAAAGTCACTTTGTTGTACCCAGGAGAGGCACAGGAGAGCAGCGCTCAGTGAAGGTCGGATTTGTGGAGAGCAGCTGGATCCAGCAGGGACGCCCTACAGGACAGGCAGGCCATGCCTTCTAAGGCCCATGCCCACAATGCATCAAACTAGAGACAGGCCAGGGGGCAGATGTTTCTAGTTACAAAGGCTTCAGAGCTTCAGAAGCTGCAGCCTATTGATTTGAAGAATTTGGACCCTCCCTACACACACACACACACACACACACACACACACAAACAAACAAACAAAACCAAAAAACAACTAAAACTGCAGTAACCTTTGCATTAGAATGATCTGCTCAGTAGGACAAACCAGAGTTACTTGGGTTGCTCACCTGAGGAGACTGAAGTTGGTGTGGCCTTAAGTCACTTCCTAGCCCATAGAAGAAAACGCTGTCTGTTTTATGGGTCGAAGCAATCTTTTATTTTTAAAAAGGAAGTTGATTTGAGAAGGTGATTATTAAGATGCATCCTTTACACATCTGAAACTACCTAACATTAATAATTTCATACACACAAAAATGGAGTACTGAGAAGTGGTTAGAGTTGGGGACAGTTAGAGTCCCAGTTCCTAGCTGATTACAAGGTTCCCCAGCACACCTATAGGACTGATAGCTCGGTAGTCATGTATTTGAGGATTTAAGAAATAATTGTCCCATTGGCTTAAATGAACAAGCACTGCTTTGAAGACTGGGTCTCACTATGCAGCATGGGCATTGCCATGTAGACCAAGCTGGACTTGAACTCACAGAGATCCACTTGCCTCTGTCTGCCAAGTGGGTGCTGGTGTGAAAGGTGTGCTTTACACCACTGCAACCTGCAAGTGCCAGCACTTTTGATTGTTTTAGATTGCTTTAGCGTGTCACTGACATCTCCCAATATTAGCAAACGGCCCTTTGGACCCCAGCATTTTGCACATACACACGACTCTACTAAAAGAGAGGAGATATTTTTCTAGAACATTCTTTCTGCCATTTTCCACTCTTGTCTCCACGCTATGCTGTATACTTCAAGGACCATTTTCTTCTAACTCTCAGATCCTTAAGGGGAGCAGATTATGAAGGATAAAGCATGGAATGGCCACTTCTGCCTCCCCCAGATTGGTTTTCTGGAAGACAGGGGAGTTGGTTGGTTTAGAAAAGTCAGTGATGTCCAGTTTCATCCATATGTCCAAGGTCATCTTAAATTCACATTAGTAGGTAATTGTTGTCAAGTGTGGTGGAGCTGACCTCTGATAGTAGCACTCAGAAATCTGAGGCAGGAGGATTGCTATGAGTTTAAAACCAGCTTGAACTGCCAGATGGATCTTGTGGCTAGCATGCACGTTGTAACCAGCAGAGAGGCAGAGGCAGGCCCTGCAGTGTCAGGAATAAAAGCTAGGCTTTTCTCTCAAGCCTTCCCAGGTTGGTGTTTGGTTTCAGTTTTGTCACAGGGGAAGGAAGAAAACCTTTGGGGACAGTCCTAAAGTTATCCACGGAAATCTAATGATCATTTCTCTTGTGTTCTGTGAAACCCTTGAGTGGGGGCTGTTTTTCGCTGTGAGAAAATACTACAAAGGCGGTTGAAGAAAATGAGAGGTTATTTTGGCTCACAGTTTGAGGCTATAGCCCCTGATGGCAGGGGAGACAGGCAGCAGGAACTCAGGGTTCTGGTCACACTGCACCCCAGTCAGGGAGCAGAGAGAGATGCATGTTGGTACTCAGCTCATGAAGTCTGGTAACCCAGGCCATGGAATGGTGACACCCAAATGATCCCCCCCTGTAGTAATAAGAGCAGCGGGGCTGCGTTCCCAGCACCCCGGCCGCCTGCTAGCTTATGCCTCGAAATAATTACATGGACACTGTATTCTTTTAAACACTGCTTGGCCCATTAGCTCTAGCCCTTACTGGCTAATTCTGATATCCCAATCAACCCATCTCTAATAAATTGTGTGGCACCAGTCTTACTGGGAAAGATTCAACATGTCTGATCTGGCGGCTTGCTTCATCGCGTGCGTCTGCCTCAGAGAGCAGAGCTATCGCGTCTGCCCGGGAGAAGGGAGCATGGCGTCTCTGAGCTCACTTTCTCTTCCTCCCAGCATTCTCTTCTGTTTACTCCACCCACCTATGTTCTCACCTATCAGGGCAAGCAGTTTTTTTACTTAATTAACCAATGACCTTCCTCCATCACCCCCCTTCCAGTTAACTCAATGCCCTCCTGTACACACTTACAGGTTTGTTGCCATGGTGATTCTAAGTCTCAAGGAGATAGCCCAAGGTTCACCACCCAGTGACTCCTTAGGCAAGCAGTGAGAAGTCTCCCTGGTATTGTGATGCAATAGCCTTAGGTGTCTGGCGGTCTTTGCAGGTGCCCTGTCCCCTCAGTGCCCCTGTCATCCCTATGCAAACAACCATCATTGAATCTTTTATTTATTTATTTTTAACAAATTTTAACACCATCCCTTTCTAGTCACTCTTTGGAAACAGAGGACACCAAAATGAGCTTGTGTGTGTGTGTGTGTGTATGTGTGTTTGGGGGTGGAAGAAGGAAACAAGACTTTGCTTTATTGACTTTTACATCTGTGTCAAAGCACGAATCAAATATCTGTGCCAAGGTTTCCACAGGCCTTTCCTCCAAAAGCTGAACTCAGGGAATGGTGAGGCCATGGGGGACGCACCAGCACCACAGAAATCTAATCATTTTTTTTTCAGAGTCCTTGAGACACAGCTTCAGTAGAGAGCACGTGGGGAAGCTTTCCAGTAAACCTGTCAGACATTCTCTCAAACTGCCTCTCTTTAAATCTCTGTCTTAGACTGTCTTCTGCAGACCTCCAGTCAGTCGGGAGCTTTAGGGATTGTGTTTGATGCCCTCAGTTTGCTTATGAAGGGTTTTTTTGATTCTTTGTCTCGGTGCAGACTTATTTTTTAATTTGCAACAGCTAATTACTAATGTCAACACACCACATATGCACAAAGTGGGTCAAATGCTTTCCCACAACTCCCAATCACGTATAAAATAATATGACACCCTATTGATTACCAGCCCCATTGGCCCTAATGGTCACTGTAAATGAAAAGCGAGTGTGATAAATTGGACAAATGGATTAGCAATTTTTGAAGATTTGTTTTATTTATGTGTGTGTATGCATGTGTGTGTGCATGTGCGTGTGTGTGTGTGTGTGTGTGTGTGTGTGTGTGTACACATAGATACCCAGGGAGGCTGGAGGGTGTAAGATGCCCTAGAACTGGAGTGAGAGGAGCTTGTGAGGAGCCTGGCTGGGTGCTGGGAGCTGAACTCAGGTCCTCTGGAAGAGCAGTAGGTGCTCTTTCCATCTTGGAACCATCTCTCCAGCCCTAAATTAGTAATGTTTGAGTGACATTAAAAATAAACTAGTTCATATGGATTTCAGTCATCGTGAAACCATGGGATGATTATACATACCTGTGTGTATGTATGTGGTGTGCTCATATTCAAAATCCATTTTAGCAGTTGTGATTAAAGACTGGCTGTAGAAGGAGTGGTGGGCTGCGTTCCTGCCCAGCTCCCACACTGCTAGCTTTATACCCAAAATAACAACACACAAATTGTGTTCTTTTAAACACTGATTGGCCCATTAGCTCTAGCCTCTTACTGGCTAATTCTCACATCTTGATTAACCCATTTCTAATAATCTGTGTAGCACCATGAGGTGGTAGTTTACCAGGAAGGATCTTAACCTGCATCCATCTTGGAAAGGAGAGTTATATAGCGTCTGTCTGAGGCGTCTGCCTCAATGCCTTCTTCCCAGCATTCTGTTCTGTCTACTCCACCCACCTATGTTCTGACCTATCAGGCCAAGCAGTTTCTTTATTAATTAACCAATGAAAGCAACAGATAGACAGATGACCCTCCTCTATCAACTGGCTATGGAGAGAAAGGGATGAGAAGGAGAGAAGGATGCTCACTTAAGAGGCCCTTGCAGCCTCTGGAAACATCAGTTGGTATTAACACCATGTGGATGATGACATTTCACACATATTCTTCTGTGGAGGTAGCAGAAGCCCACATCGAAGCATGCCTACTTTTCCATCCCATCCACCACTGTAAGATGAGGGGGCGGGGCTGAACACAGGGTTCAGCAGTTAAGAGTGAGTACTGCTCTTACAGAGGACCCATGTCTCAGGCAGCTCACTCCAGCTCCTGGGGATCCAGTGCCCTCTACTGAACTCCACAGGCACTGCACTCAGTACAAGCCTACACACTCACATATACACAATGAAAATGTGAAAATAATTTTTTAAATACACAGTGTACTAATGGTCCAACTGAGGATACTTTCCAAAGTGAAGTGGATGCTGTAGCCATGATTGCAGACTGACACATAAATCAGGGCTCCCTGGGCAAAGCAGCTCTAATTAGGTATTCTTTTGGCTGCACGTTTAAGCCTCACCTTCCTGGTCACCAACGTATGTCAGAGCAGAGGTGAGAGGAGTGTTATGGGAAAAGAAATATGGGGTGGGAGTTACTTGCAAGTCCTAGATTTGAACCAGAAATAGAGTAAGTTTCCTATAAGACAGAGCGGTGTCAAATTGTGTCAAACCCTGTCTACAACACAACAGTCGCCCACTGGAATGGCGATTGTTTTTCTCATTGCTGTGGCCAAATGTGATGAACGGAAACTGACCATCAGGGGAGGGATTGTGAGAGTAGAGTCCCCTGTGGAGGGGAAGGAGAACATGATGGATGCTCGCTGCTGGCTTTCTCCTGTCCTTTCATCGAGACCAGGAACTCAGCCCACGAGGTGCTGCTACCCACGTTCAGGCTGAGTCTTCCCTCAGCGAATCGCTTTGGGAAATGCCCTCACCAGTGTGCTTCCTAGGTGACTCTAACTCCAGTCAGGTTGACAATAGAGATTAGCAGTGTCACCAAATGGCCCTAACCACTGTCCCGGTTCTCCCCTGCACTGTATTCCTCACTGGTGACGTTTAATCACCTTTTCTATCTTAGTGGCTGTCACAAGGTTTTAGTCTTTCTCCTGGGCAGTGACGTGCTGATTGCATTCACCCTGCATTGGGGTTCTCTGAGTCAGGTGCCTAGGTGAAGCTCAGGAGAATGGATCGCTGAACAAGCTATTCCTTCCCAGGTGCTTCCCTAGCAGACTAGGAATTTGTGGCCAATCTTCACTCTCTGTTACTTTAAGGACCATAAAGACATATAAGGAAAGTGGCATTGAGATGTCAGTACACTCTCTCACTACCGAGTTCAGAGTGTTTCTGTTGACCTGAAATGCTGGCTTTTAGAAGAAATGCCCCAAGATTTGCTTATTGCTAAAAGTAAGCGAGAAGTAGAAAGTGTGTGACTGAATTAACGATAATAGCTAGTTAGCCACTGGCCAAAGAAAGAAGTATGGGAGACACCAGCTTTCTCTCAGCCTTCTGAACAGAGCAAGAAAGATCAAAGGGTAGCAAGAAACCAATGCTTCCTGGACTGGTTGAGACTCTGAGATCCATGGATCCTTGATTGCTCCATGTGAAAGACATGAGAAGTGAAATTAAAAAGTTCTGACTGGGGACGGATAGCTGGAGAGAGGGTTCAATCAGTAAGATCCTCAACTTGCAAGCATGAGAACCTGACTGATTCCCGACACCCCACTTCCAAACAGCCAGGCACACTGTGACTCTGGTTAGCTACAGGGTGGGGGAAGGGGAGAGCAGAAGATCCCTGAAGCTCAAGGGCCAGCCATCCTCGCCCATCTGCCTAGCTCCAGATGAGAGAACTTGTCTCAAAAAGTATGGCTGGATGGTGGTGGCGCACACCTTTAATCCCAGCACTTAGGAGGCAGAGGCAGGTAGATCTCTGTGAGTTCGAGGCCAGCCTGGTCTACAGAGCGAGTTCCAGGACAGCCAAGAAAACCCTGTATTGAAAAACAAAAGTATGCCTCTTGAGGACTGGCACCTTTGGTTGGCCTTTTGGTGTTGACTGGGGTCAGTTACTCAGAGAGGTGGAATGCTAGGCTACCGGGAAAAGAAGAAAGCAAGTTTGACACAGAAAGTGAGGTGGGGCTGCTTGCTGTTGGAGACTGTTTGTTTTAAAATCAGAATGATTGAAGGTAAACTAGGCAGAAAATACTGAGGGCCAGCTCTGGTAAAGTCACCGCAGTATTGAGTTTGGGAGATTTATTCTTTTGCTTTTTTCTTTCACTGTGAGAATTCGATGCAGTTCAGGGAGAGCACAAACCCAGACTCAGGGAGATGACATTGGAAGTTGGGGTGAGAGGTTCAACAGTTAAAGGAATGAGTGACTCGGCTTATATAGAAAAAAATCAAAATGGAATCGCTGGGCTCTATTCGGCTCTCCTCCCAGGTTAAAATTTCAGCTGCCGCCGTGAGTTATTAAACAGTGTTGTTTTTATCGAGTGCCCTTTGAGTGCAGAACCCTGCAAAGTAGGTGCTGTATTGCGGTCTAGACAAATTTTAATTTTGTGCTAGCCAGGACCTCTTACACACTGACCACTCTGCTGAAGAACACCATGTTCAGCAGATGCTTACCTCAAAATCCCTGCACCCCAGTGCCCGGCTTCTCAGGCCCTTGGGTGCCATTTGTGTCACGGGGCAGATTTTCCTGTGGGAGGAAATTAGGGCTCTACTAACTCCGATCTGAGAGAATCCGGTCCAAGAGCACTAAGGCAGGAAGAGGCAGGTAGGACAGTGAGGTGAATCTGGTCTGTGCTAAAGCCATTGTGCTTAGCGACTCCTTTGTAACTGAAAAAGCCACAGGGCTGGGGAGGTGGAAATGGCTCAGTCATTGAAGCTCTTGTTGAACAAGCAAGCATGAAGATCTTCATTTAGAACCCAGTTAGAAGCTGGGGAAGTTGCCTGTGCCTGGAATCCTGGTGCTATGATTGGTGAATCTACAGAAGCTGGCAGGCCCTGCCTGGCTCACGTGTAGAATTCCAGACCAATGAGAGACCCCTTCTCACGCAGGCATGCACATGCGTCTCCCACCATCCTCTTTGATAGAACAGTACTAGGGACTGAAGCTGGTACCTTGCAAGTCCTGTAACCGTGCTCTCTGCCATAGAGTTACATTTTATTACTGGGCTGCTTATTTAATTGTGTGTTTATTTTAGACAAGGTCTCCCAGAGTTGCCCACTCAGGCCTTGAACTCACTCAATGGCCCAGGCTAACTTTGACCTTGCCACCCTCCTGCCTCAGCCCCCTGAGTAGTTGTGACGATGGGTAGGCAGCATCAAGTCAGACTTGTCCTTATTTCCAGAACTAGTTAAAATAGTCCCAAGGGACGCATGAAACAATTCTATCAGGACTGAGTGGCATTTTTCTCTACATCTCTGCACTTCCCTCAATTCTTCACTAGATGGCGTTCCAAATCAACCCATAGCCTCTGTGCCAATGTTTTGGTCCAGGGGAAGGTCTCTCCGAGACTTCCCTTCCCCAACTCTTTTTGATGCCTCCAGATGAGCAATGAGGTCCGCATGTTGCTGAGTATTTGATAAGCCGTCCTTGTAAATATTTTTGAAGTGGCTCTTGACGGGAAGCATTTTAAAATCTTAGAATGGTTCTGTGTGATTGGCAGGAAGTTTGGAGAGGCCCATCATTAGTGACCCCACGCACCCAGCTGGTGCCGTGAATCAGGAACAGATTCACTCAGACTCCATAATGGAGACAGTCAGTTCCAACTGCAGGCCACCGTCGTGACAAGGGTGAAATTCAGAGTTTAGGTAGAAAGGAAAAACAGGTGAGAAAGGAAAATATAAAGCAGAATGAATTTGGGACTGGGCAGATGTCTCAGTGACGATCTTGCAAAGCACCAGCTCCTGTTTCAGGGGCCCACAGCTGCCTGCACCTCCAGCTCCAGGGCGAGCTAACGCCCTCTTCTGGCCTCTGAGGTCACCTGTACTCATGTAGCCTGTATATACACACAGAGGCACGAATGCACATAAATCTTTTTTAAAAAAGATAAATTCGTGGAAATGATTAAACCCTGAACTTCGTTTGAATATTTTGTCCACATTTCATGTCTAGGACCTTCCTTTCAAGGCAACTGATGATATAATTTTTTAAAGATACCCACACATTCAACTGATTCAGAAAATATAACAGAGGCTGTCTTTTCAGAAGAAATTGGATTTGAAGATTTTTTGCAAAAAAAAAAAAAAGTACAAAGAGATGTCTGAATTGATGTGACTTCATCACTAGCTAAAACGAATAAGAGTGTGTGCTTCCAATTCAAGTCAACTCCACATTTCTCTTCCTCTCTCCTCCCCGTTTTTCTTTCTTATTCAGACAGCTGGACACATCATCATTTTGACACGTCTGTGCATAATTGGTTCATTGATGTCAGTAGTCAAGGAGACAGTTTGTGTGTGTGTGTGTGTCTGACTATGTACCCCTGTGTGTGTTTGTCTCTCTGTGTCTGTGTGTGTCTGACTATGTGTCTGTGTGTTTGTATGTCTGTGTGTCTCTGTTTCTGTCTGACTGTACATTTGTGTGTATCTCTGTATGATTGTGTGTGAGTGTGTGTCTTTGTGTGTGTATGTGTGTCTGTCTATGTGTGTGTGTGTTTGTAGGAGAGAGAGAGAGAGAGAGAGAGAGAGAGAGAGAGAGAGAGAGAGAGAGGTGCTTGAGGTCGAGAGGCTTATCCATGTAAAGATGTTTCACACCATCTGAGAGTTTGGGTGCAAAAATCCTAGAGGGAGCATGGCTTGCTTATGGCTGTGGTCTATCTGTCATCATAAAACAAAACAAAACAAAACAAAAAAACAAAGCTGGATTTGGACTGATTTGACCCAAAGCCTGCTTGCCATGTGATTCAGTTAATTCAGCCCTGCAGTGATGAGCCCCAGCTGAGGGGCAAGACAAACTCAGGTCTGAGTGGCACCTGCTGTAGACACACTTGTTCCAGAGCGCAGGTCATAAGCATGCCACCACAAAACGCCAATGAGGACTGACGAGTGGGAATTTTTTTAACCCAAGTAGAATTCTTTCTGACCAGAATGTCTCAGGACTCTGCTGTCTTTCTGTGTTCAAACTCATCTTATTCCAGTGGTCTGGAGAGATGGCTCAGTGGTTAAGAGCAGTGCTTACTGCTCTTTGAGAGAACCCAAGTTCAGACCCCAGCACCCACATTGGTTGGCTCACAACTCAGGCTCTAGGGCACCCAGTACCCTCTGCTGGCCTCTGCAGACACTTGCACACACATGGCATATACACACGTGCACGCATGGACACATGAATAAATCTTGTTAAAAGTCGTATACTGTTTCATTTCCAGTCTCCTGCACTGAGGGCCACTGAGCACTAAAAAGCTCTGCAAATGTGGTTTTCGTCTGGTTTTCGTCCTTACACCACACCGGGGCCGCTGCTTCTGTTTTTTGGCATAGGAAGCATGATGGGCAGGGCTTGGAATCCATCTCTGATGAGGGAAGAGTAGAAAAAAGGAGATGCTACTTCACACACAATGTGTCTACCCCCCTGTTTCTTCACTGTCCACAGATGAGCCTCTGGCTGTTTCCCATGAGCCTCGGGAATGCATTGATGGTGGAAACCTTCTGTCTACTTGCTTTTCATAGTTAATATGGGGGTTCACATACTTAGATCAATTTGCTGAAAAGAATTTCCAGATTCAAGGTCTTAGGGATTGCAGGATTCAGGGCTTTCAATGACTAGGTTCCGAAGTCAAGACATTCATGCCTTTTCCACGGAACAACAACATTACCTGTACATATTCCAGGAATACGTCACAGGAGAATCTGAGGCCTGGCTCCAATGATGCTTCTCAAACCCTGTTGGTGGTGGATTAATGAGTGTCGTCATTGCTCAGTCCCTTTGTGTTTAAGTATATAAAAGCCTCTGTCACCTCCGTGTGGCCTTAACTACTCTACAAATGATACCTGCTATAATAACCACTGTTCCGTTGCTGTCATAAAACACCACAATCTAAAGCAACTTACAGAACTAGACTTTGGTTTATGCTTCCAAAGAGCGAGTCCATGACAGCTCCGAGGGAGGTGTGGCCAGGGGAAGGAGTGAGAAATCGCATCTCCATCTGCACACGGGAAGCAGAGATAGAGAACAGGATGTGGGGCCAGGCGGTAAAACCTCAACTCCTACCTTCAGTGACATACTCCCTCTAGCAAGACTGCACTTCCTAAACAGTCCATTACCACCCCCACATAGCGCCACCAACTGGGCACAGTTTACAAATACAGCGGGGACATTCTTATTCAAGCCAGAGCACCTTCTCTGTATGGTGGAACTGGGTCCCTTTGAGCTGACTAGCATATGTTGCTGAAGGTGACATCCCCAATTCAGTCCAGATCATTACTGGAGTAGTGTTCACACCTACAGTAAGGTCGAATGAGAGATTTGGTAAAGCATCATGTCATTCAGGGAAAGGATGCCGTTCTTAGAGACTTAGGTCATTTCTTTCCCCGAGAGGGTAAGATGTGGGGAGGGCATCTCAGCATTTTGGAGCGAGTACCACCTCAAGTGCTTTGTCCCAGCCGTGGGACGCTGACTACCATAGCTACTGGACACATTTGTGCCTGATTATTCAAGAGAGAAGACATTCAAGAGAATGCAGAGCAACGTACCAGTTCACGGCTTGGGAGAAGAAGGTGAAGACGCCTGTCAGTCACAAGACTGATCACCATATAACCCAGGAGTCTCTTCATGCGGCAGGGAACACTCAAGTCTTATTTGCTAACCTCTGTCCACGTGGGACAAAGCTGGGATGCACCATTTTGGGTATTTCACAAACTGGTGCAGAACACACCAATTTTCTACCATTCAAAATATAAAGAGGATTTCCTTAATCACTTCTCCACACTATTTTCTGAAATAAAGTCTCTTGTGGAGTCTGGAGATCTCCAATTTAGCTAGGTTGGCTAGCCAGAAAGCCTCAGGGAACTTCCTGCCTCTGCTTCCCCAGCACTGGGAGGGATCCTCCTGCCTCTGCTTCCCCAGAACTAGGAGGGATCCTCCCGCCTCTGCCTTCCCAGCACTGAGATTATAAGCACACTCCTCCAGTCCCACCTCTATGGAGGTCCATGGGGACTGAACCCAGGGCCTCTCGCTTTAGCAGCAAGCATCCATCTTGCCTGTAACCATCTCTCAAGGCCCTACAGTCAGAGGTTCTCTCTCTCCCTCTCCTCTCTGCCTGGGCTGTCCTCCTGTGTTTCATTCCAGCCACCCAGTCTCACCCCCATCTGCCACACACTTCTCTATCGCCTTCTAGAGTGAGGACCTAAAACTTGTGAATGATCCACCCAGGGGTAAACTCGGGCCGGCGATGGCTTATCCATTTTACTCCAATCGGTGTGCTATGCCAAGACACGTCTGTTGTTTCATGTTTCCGCGTTCTATTTGCCGTGGTTGTAAAATAGAAACTAAAATCTCCTGAACTGCTGCCTAGTAATATAAGTTTCAATTTCCCTTGGAAAAAAAAAAAAAAACCCGACTCCTTTGTGAGCCCAGAGATGAAAGCGGCCTGTTAAATGCAGATACGCCTGACCCAGCGTCCTGGAGGTCAGCAAAGCAGGAGGAGGCATGAAAGGTGCTCTCCCAAACTGGGTCGGAGATGTGTTAAAAGATGAGAGGGTTATTTCATGAATCTTTACAATAATCCACTCTCCCAGGTTGAAGCAATTTCTGTAGTGTTTTGGGGGCCCTGTCTGGAGAGATGGATCAGCCAGCCTGTGCCGCATACGGCGTCCCACCCAGGTTCCATTTTTTAGGGCTCCATTCGGTAGAATCCATTATTTTAGAAGCCAAGTAAAAAGCAGTCCTTCAAGTGTAATTTTCATCATTTTTTCCTACCTGTCTCTGAATGCATTTAAACAATATAATCTGAAATTGTGTTTCCCACTTCCGCAGGTAAAGAAAGGATGTGAACTTTAGAAATTCTGACTTAAAACAAATCTGTTCTGTGACCTTCAACCCTGACAGGAGGCAGAGGGGTCACCTGCAGTACCCGCTGAGGTCTGGGGTGACGTGTTGGAGTAACATATGTTGACTGTGAAACCCTTCCTTCCACATGAGATCAGTGGCAAATGAGAAACCCTGTAGTGTCAGCTGAAGTTAATGTGCCTCTGGTCCACGCAGGGGTGGTGGGGACACGGACGTTAAAATACATAAAAAGAGAAAATACCAAACACATTTATTATAGGCTGTGTAATTGTGGGTCTGTGAAACGGAAGGGCAGTGGCTGAATGCCGTTCAGAATTGTGCCGTCATCAATACACAAAGCTGAGGACAGAAAGCGTTTCCTACCTGGAGAGTAAGAGCCAGAGGCAAGAAACTGGCAGCCCTTTACTCCACATGACTTCATTATGATAATTTAAAAATGTATATATTACATATTATTATGATAAATAATATATATTATTATATAACTAAGAGCTAACTTAAAGAAAAAGATAGTACTTGAAGCTCAAAATTATAATACTTTTATACAAATAAAATCTGAACTTAATGTTCCAGGTGCAATTTGTTTCATATGTTATCGATTGTAGTCATTTTTATTTTAAAAAATTTTATCACATTTACTTAAGTGTTTGTGTGTATGTGAGTGCATCTGTGTTGGAGGAGGGGGCCGCTTGTTTGTTCCCAGCTGCTTAGCCCCGAAATAATCACACAGAAACTGTATTAATTAAATCACTGCTTGGCCCATTAGCTCTAACTTCTTATTGGCTAACTCTTACATATTAATTTAACCCATTCCTATTAATCTGTGTATCACCACATGGCTGTGGCTTACCGGCTAAAGTTTGGGCGTCCGCCTCTGACCAGGCTACATGGCTTCTCTCTGACTCTGCTTCCTTTCTCCCAGCATTCCGTTTAGTTTTCCCCAAAGCAGTTCCTTTATTATCCAATGATATTCACAGCACACAGAGGGAAATCCCACATCACATATGTGTGTCCACAGTTGCCACAGTGCATGTGTGGAATTCAGAGGACATCTTGCAGCAGTTTGTTCTCCTGATGTACCCTGTTGGTTCCTGGGATTGAACTCAGGTCAGCAGGCTTGGTATCAGGCAGATTTTCCTGGGAGCTGCTTCCCTTAAAGGTTGCCATTTTTAATGGTTGTTTTCTGCTCTATACTGTGTGGGTCAGGAAGAAGCAACTTAAGGAAAGAGTTTACTTTAGCTCATGGTCTAAGGGTGTCATCTAAATGGCCGCAGGTTTATTCCTAAGTACTAGGCAAAGACATTGTATTTAAGGCCCCAAAGAGCCTTGTTTGCTGTTAGAAGCTTATTGGCATGGAATTAATCAGTCACCAAAATCTCAGCACATGATTACTTCATGCCAAGTGATGAGTATGTGTACCATTCTCAAAGAAAGTTGCCCTGAGATAATCTGTGATAGTCAGCATCTTCATCTTCCTTAGCACGCTCCTCAAATGGTCCTTCCATCCCCAAGGTTTGCTTGCTTCCCTGGAGGATGAACCGAGGGCTCTATGCTTCTACATTCTAGCTCTACAGGTGAGGTTTGAATGCTATCCTTGCATCAATTCAGGGAGGAAAGCCCTTGTCTCTGCTGAGATAGCCAAGGGAAGGATGCAGAGATACTGGACCATCGCCTCACAGGATCCAGAAAGAAATGGGAATGGGCTCTTGTTTGCTCACTCTTCAAAGATGCCATCTTTCCCAAGTGGTCATTTTAAGAATCCTCGAGAAACATGAAAACCGTTTTCAACTCTCAGCTTCCCACTTCTGCTGACCCTTAAATTTTGTTATTTTCTTTGGTCCACAGCAAGGTTAGTGACACATGGGGAAAACAGGAAGGACTCACAGGTGTCAGGGCATCACCACTGACACGTGGTGCCGAACAAAGACACCTTAACATTTGAGGCAACAGGATTCCTCCATGGGCTGGGTTATTTCAAGCCTTATGGGTTATTCAATATCCATGATCTTGGGGACACTAAATGCAAGGAGCACTCCATGGTCATTGCAGCAATCTTAAATGGTTTGACGTGTTCTCTCTCTCTGTCTCTCTCTGTGTGTTTCTCTCAGTCTCTCTCTGTTCCCTCTGTCTTTCTCTCTGTGTGTGTCTCTCTCCTCTCTATCTCTCTCTCCCTGTCTCTGTCTCTCTGTCTCTCTCTCTCTCTGTATGATTGTTTGTAATAAGAGGTCAACATTGGATGTATTCCCACACTTTATTTTTCGAGGAGTATTCTCTTTCCAAATGTGGAGCTCATCAAATTTACAATGCCAGTCTGCTACCCAAAATGCAGGGATCCCCTTGTCTCTGCCTCCCGCGTCCTGAAATTGTAGGCACCCCACCACAGTTGGTTTATACGTGGGTGCTGGGATCTGATCTGGAGTCCCCGTGGTGTTTTGTAATATGCACTTCACCATTCCCCCCAGCCCCCTGACATGCTTTCTCAAGCCCCTGTGCCATTGCTTCTGCCTCTGCTGGAATTTACTGAGCTATGCCTCACTTCTTGGTGCACAAACGAAATCTCTGAATGTGGGCGGAAATGTGGGTGTTGACCCCAAACAGCTCTTCAGCTGCTATTAGCTCAACTGGCTGCCGGGACAAAATGGAGTATTAAGCTTTGCTTTATAGAGGGTGTAGGATGTTTATTGTGTCCATTCTTCAGCTAAAGCTTTCGGTTCAGTTTGCTTTGTTTTTATGACTGTTCATTTTGGCTGGCCTCAGATATATGGCTGACATTAGGTTTACTGGAACATCTGCCGTGGTTGCCTCTGTGATGTAAACACCACCAGTGAAGCTAGCCACCTCTTTCAGTCACCAAGGCCCTAAACTCCTCATTTTGATACCTGCTCTTGTGTCGTCTTTTTCTAACTTGTGTTAGAAAAATCGTGAATGGGGTAGTTTTTTGAAATGGAGGCACAATTTATTTTGACTTCAGATGTTCTCTAGAGAGAAATTAGGCTAAAAATATTCATAGTTGAAAAGGGTGTGTCTAGAGAAATGTAGCCATTTCTTCATGTTCTGCCAAGCTGAAACCATCTTTTAGATGCATGTGATTTCATGGGCGACAGATCACCAATTTTATATCATTTAAGCTTGAGAGACTTACACAGATATATTTCAACTCTAAATTATGGGACAGGGCTATCAGGGCAAGTGCACTGTGCAAAGGAGTAAGACAAGTAAAAAATTAAAGCAAGTGAGATCCTAAGATGTGGGCAGAAAATACATTGAAAGGAGAAAATTGACTCTTCAAGCATTCAAAATGAAAACGCTCATTGTTTTCTGGGGCATGTTTAAATGTTTTGAATACTTTATCAAGTTTTACCATTAACAAACAACTTGGCTAACTTCTCCAAAGGTCATCGGTTTTGAAAGTTTTTTCTTGTGGAAAATTGACATAAGCAATCCAGGAAGAGAAGAGTTCATCCCCACTCTCTGCTCTCCTAGGATTGCATTTCCGGCCGCAATGCCCTTCCCTCATCATCTACCTTGCTGCTGTCTCTGCAGACACCCCAGCAAGGAGACCTTTTTATTCCTTGATTACCAAAGAACACTGGAGTTCCTTTGAGAGTTTAAAGACCACCAGGCGTATCTCTCCAAGTCTAAACCCAGCTGCTCTGAAGGGGTCTGAAGCCAGGTGCCCTGCAGCTTTAAAGCACCTGTAGGAAACACCAGCCTTGCTCCTCAAGCTCCGTGTGATAGCGAGATACATGGCAGACTGCAGGGGAGCTGGGGAAACTTAGAGACACTTTAGAACTTGGGCTTCGTGATCATGTCTTCAACCCCCAGAAATAGCTTCTTCACCCACAAAGCAGACCTGTATTCTGGATAGTTGTGTAAACACAGACCTTTCTAGAAAACCTTAGAAAGTCATTTCTATCCATTCTAAATTTCCAGCGGTGTGGCTCCGCTGTGAAACACCGTTAAGGTGATTAATGACAGCTCAACTTTCTGAAGGAACAAATAAGTTTGCATTGTCCAGGCTGGAAGAAAAGTTGGAGCCTGAATGAAAGATTGTATAGTCACAGAATGCATGAGGTGTGAGATCCCGTGTCTAAACCAACTAAGGAACAAAGGCTGTCGTCTTATGAATGGTGGGATACAGCAGATGCTTGGGGAGAAGGAATCAGTCAGAAGCTGTAGGTTTCTCACACTTCTGAAGATGTCACAGAGGGACAAAAAGGCAGGGGGAGGGTGGGGTGAGGGACCAGGTGCAAATTAAAATTGACTTAAAGCATATTAATTTAAAGAAATGAGTGATATAGTTCATAATGGGAGTGTCTAACAGATTCTGAGCTCAATGACCTGATTTTTGTATAGTTTGTCACATAAGTAACAATGTGACAAAATATTATCAGACATTGTACGAGGGTGTAGTGGCAATGCCCCATACCCCTGATGCCTGACTTTGCCTGTGGAAGACACACATATATGTATGTATGTATGTATGTATGTATGTATGTATGTATGTATATGTGTGTGGATGGATGCACATATATACAAAAGATATGCACATATATACAAAAGATATGTAAAGTTTTTTTAAATGCTCAGGCAAAGCATTATAGGGCCAAAAAAACAAAACAAAACAAAACAAACAAAAATACCCAACAATTTCCAAAAACCTCATTGAGTCCATTTTGGGTGGTCCTCTACTGCTGGACATTGAGCCTGGCCTTCCGTATGGTTTGTGTGGTAGGTGAGACTCCTTTAGAGAAAGCAGTATTTCCACTGTGAGAGGGTGTCGACTGTAACTTAGTTTAAGATCTATTTCATTTTTAAATCTTTGTATCTGTGTCTTCTATGAATTAGTGTGCAGGAATCCACAGGGGTCAGAAGACGACATCAGATCTCCCTGGAACTGGAAGTCCAGGAGGTTGTGAGCAGCCATGCGGGTGTTGGGAACTGAATCTGGATCCTCCATAAGGGCACTAAGCATGCTTAACTGTTGAGCCACCTCTCCAGGCCTCTTGTTTTGATTTTTTTGAGACAGGATCTCATGTAGCCTAGGTAAGACTTACATTCTAGATCTTTCCCCCTCCATGAGTGTTGAGATTACAGGTGTGCCCCCACTCCACCCAGGGATGTATATCTGTGTTAGCATAAAGTATGGACACATTGTCAAAGCACTGTTATTTTCTGGACATGACTATTGATCTCCATCCAAGGCAGAGGTGCTGCTAGGCCACTTGCTTCTCAAATGGCTACACTTGGTCAGGGAGAGTCATTTTATCTTGTGCTCCCTTCTGTATAAACACCTCTTGCTAAATACGCAGCACTACCAAGTGTTACAGACGACAAACAGAATGCCGTTGAAATGACCTAGTCATTACGGGAACGAAATTTAAGAGGGGAAACAGAAATCCTATGGAAACACTGAGAGGAAGCTGTGCAATGAAATAGAAATGTCAGGATCTTCCTCCACTTAAGATTCAGGAACCAAGCGCACTGAGGCACAGGGAAAGAATTTGATTTACAATTTGAAGGAAACGCAGCGGTAAAATAATTGAGAGCCGGAAAGCAATCTTAGCTTTGCCAAATTGCTTTTCCCCGTGCACGCTCCATTTAGGCGCGGGACTCGTGTACTTACGTTTAGTTTGCGCATATTTCCTTTCCCCTGTGAATATTCCATCCTGCCAGATTAGGCCAGCCGAAAGACAATATCAAAATTGCCTGGTATCAGAGTTTTCCTTGCAGCCTGATAAACAAAACATGCTTGGTGTTTTTTAAGTACAGAGGTGTTAATCCGACAGTGAAACAAGCCTGGTCTTTACAGTAAAAACATGAGTTCTTTCAAATTAGTCTGAAATGAGTGTTGCGAAGCACAAAGAACTGGCAAAATATTTGTTAACAGTAATAATTACTACCATTACCGTGATGATTTGAGCTAGAGATTCAACAGGTTGTGGCTTTGGGGCTCCCCGGGACTTTCTTAGCTACTTGGTGTTTTTAAACAGAGGAGGCCTTTACTCTGTGCATAGCAGTGACTTCTTCTGGGGAATAATTTTAGTAAATTCCCTTCTGTACTCTGTCAAACCCCAGCTCGGCTCCTTCTCTGAGACTAGCGATGTTTTATTACTTCTTTGTAATCTCAGAGAACCAGTAACAAACTTGAATTTAGGAAGTTTCTGTCTCTACGGGAGTTTTTGCCTTGCGGAAACTTGTGTACTTTTGTGCCAGACACAAGAGTGGGATTTGAAGCTTCCAGCACATCTTTTTATTAAAAACATATCCTCTTCTGTGTGCAGTTTGTGGCATTAGGAAGCATTTCTGGGGCTGACAAGCTGCCTCAGTAGGTGAAGGTGCTTGCGGCCAGGCCTGGCAACCTCGGTTGGTTAGTGGGGGGTGGGGGTGGGAGGGGGGGCACTGACTCTTAGAAATTGTCCTCTGACCTCCATACATGTGGTAGTGGCATGCACCCCACAAATAAATAAATATAATGTGAAAAAGGTTAAAGCAAACTTACTTCTGGTTTGCTTATAAACCATGGCAGCCTGACAGATCATTTTGATAATAGCTTCACTGAGCCTTGGGAGTGTCATAAGCCAGTGTGATGTCCCACATGCTCTTCACAGGTGGAGCAGGAAATGCCCTTTTTGAGAGAAGAACTGGAGGCACTGAAAGTGAGCAGGGCACAAACATGCAAATGGGGCTGAAGCCCAGAGCAAGCCTGCTTTAAATTAAAAGTGGGTGGAGCCAGAGCTGGTTCTGTGCTGCGGAACTGGAAGCGCATTTGTACACTTATATACATTTTTGATGGGGAAAGCCCTGTTAATCAATAATCTTTAAGAGGTGGGTCTTAGTTAAGGTGTGGCCTCGCTGGGACCCAGGGTGAAAGGTGTGCACCTTCCTGTGCGGGCTCTCTGCGCCTTTTCTTAAAGGACATTGCTCTGCTTGGATTTCTTGTTTCCTGTTTCATGAGTTTTCCCCTTGTAATAAATAAAATATAATTGTTTTATCCTTAGCCAGCCTGGTTATTTCAACACATTTTATTTTCTCATCTTTGATGGAAAGGGTTTTTGTTTTATTTTCTTGTCCTTAGATTGAGGATTTTCAAATGCTTAAAATCTTAAGATTTCTCTTAAAGAGAGGAATGATAGCTCAAGGACCCATTACCATTCTATAAACTAGGCTCACCAGGAATCATCTAGGGCATTCAAGCCAGGTGCAGCCATGTGCACCTATAACCCTGCCACTAGGGGCAGAGACAGATCCTGAGAACTCATTGGTCAGCCAGAGTAGCTGAAATGGCAAGTTTCGGGTTCAGTAAGGGACCCCATGTCCTACGTAGTTTTAATTATCAACTTAACATAGCCTAGAGCCACTTGAGAAGGGTGTCTCAACAGAGCGACTCCCCATATCATATTGAATTTACCTGTGGAAGAGTGTCCTGGCTAATTGATGTAGGAGGTCCCAGCCCACTGTGGGCAGCAACATTCCCTGGGCAGATGGTCCTGGGCTGTATAAGAAAAGGACAGCAAGCAATGTCCCTCCATGGTTTCTGTTTCACGTCCCTGCCCTGACATCTTTTGATGCTGGACTGTAATATATAAAATGAAGTGAACTCCTTCCTACCCTAAATTGGTTTTTTTTTTAGCAGTGTTGAATCCCAGCAACAGACGGAACTCGAAGACTCTCATGTGCCTGACTTCCTCCTCTGTAAATAGACATGCCTCCAGCAGCTCCTCGTGGTATCATAAAGGCGAGCTAACACAGCCCAGCCACTTGACTTGGTGTACAAATGCTGTACACTCTCGACGGGTTATTATTATGTCAGACTCGAGGACAAGACTGAGGCCCACACCAATTGACTAAAGGCCGGTTGACATGCTCTGACCGTTGCTTTTATCTGTGCCCTCTTCCCCCTTGCAGGTGGCCCCAGCCATTAAGGAGAAAATGATGAAGAAGGGAAGTCTCATGCTGGGCTACCAGCCCCACAGAGGGAAGGTCAACTTCTTCCGCCAAGTGGTCATCAGCCCTCAAGTGAGCCGGGAAGACATGGACTTCCTGCTGGATGAGATCGACAGCCTGGGGAGGGATATGTAGCCACGGCTTCCATTCCCCCAGAGGCACCACTCCTGTCCTGGGGAGGGACACAGATCCAGCGCATCTGGACACATCCTAGGTAGATGACAACCCTTCTGGTGAGATTAGCAAACATTCCCACTCCCACCAGAAAGCCAAAATGCTATGCGAATACTCCTAAGGGTTCTTTGGCTGCCTGCTGTTACCGGCTGTAGAATGGAGAAAGCTGAAGCAATAAAAAGTTATTCCCTCAAATGTCATCCCTGGAAACTACCCTGAGGAGGCTCTAGGCAGTGCCTGTGGATGGATATTGGATTGTCGGCTCTTATTGTTTATTAAAGAACACAGAAACACACAGTGTAGAGCCTACAGCAGCAAACCTCACAATGCAGCCCCTGTGCCACCGCAAAAACATCACCAAGGAACTTACTAAAACCTCACACTCCCCAGCCTCGCCCCACACCATCCAAATCGGCAACTCTGGCTCTAGCATCCCAAGTTTTAATAAACACAAGTGGTGAGCCTTTCGCACAGTAAAATCTGAGAAACGATGGTCCAGGGAAAACCTTGGCTGGTGCTTTGCCAGAAAAAGCCAGGCTTTGAAAATTACAACTGTTGTGTTTGTACCACCAATGTTCAGGGTGCCTGAAACATGGCAATCACTCTCTCTCTCTCTCTCTCTCTCTCTCTCTCTCTCTCTCTCTCTCTCTCTCTCTCTCTCTCACACACACACACACACACACACACACACACACACACACATTGACTGTGCAAGATTTTTACTGCCTAAAACTGTATTTTTATTTGGGCTGAATTTTTTTTTCCCAAGGAGTGAAAATGAATCATTATCTATCCTAATTTATCTGAGCTAGAGATCGGGGTAAAAACCAAATACTTTGTAGTGTGACTTCTTGATCAGTGATAAATGAACACTGATCTATTTCTCCAAATATGTCATTGGGTAGAAACAAACACTGCACATCTGTGTGGGTCTCTAACCCTCTTCTAGACTTGGGAATGCAGTTTTTATCTTCGCTCTCAGCTTTGTAGGGGTAGAATAAGTTACCATAAGTGAAGTCCGAGGCAACAGCATTCTCTTTCCCAAACTCTGACTTGTCACTGGGACATTTTTGGTGGTCTCTCTTAGTGGAGACTCTAGCATCGGAGACCGTCGCATGGCAGTACTTCATTTTTCATGAGCATAGATGATTGTAGCTTTCTCTCTAACCATCGTCTGAGATTTCTTTCTAGAGGGTTCTCTTTGACTAAGAAATGGACAGGATTCAGGGATGAGGGTGTAGAATGAAGGCTGTGTGGTGAGAGCTGACCAGGTGTTGGATTGATGAACACCACCTCATCCTGTATCTCTAACTCACGCCATTTAAATGTTGAGAAGCTGATGTGTGCTGTGTAGTGCCCGCTGAGCCTCTTCACTGTAGAGTACGTGGTCTTGCCGCTAGCTCCATTCATCAAGGGCTTCTTCTCTTCATTTTCTGAACTACTTCAAACTCCCTGGTGGTGGCAGCTATCTGTGCATGACTTGATTCTTGTTACCTTTTAAAAACTGCCTACCTAAAATGCTCCTAAAACTGATGTCTGAAATAAGCTGTATTTGGTGAAATAAAAAGCCATGTTAGCACTGCGTGTGATTGGCAGTTCTTTCTCTGTCAGTTCTTTTTCCACAGGTGATATCAATACATTTTTAAGAAATGAACTAGATTCAACTGGAAATTTAGCTTACCAGTGGAAGACACTAGAAATGGTCTGTCTTATTCAACACCTAAAAAAAATTGGAAAAGAATGTTTAGCAAGGTATGGGTTTGTTGTTTGGTCATTTTTTTCCTACTAGGCAATCATGGGAAACTGAATAGCCATAGCTCAGGTCCCACTGAGCCATTGATGAGATGTGGTAGTTTTATTGATTGATGGAAAATACCACTGGGATCAGATAGTTTACAATCCCATTATTTTTGTGTGTTTCTTGAAATATTCTGCTAATACTATCAATCAGGTATTTGGCTCGATGGTTATAAGAATAATCATTTGGGAGGATAGGGTGACAGCTCACTCAGTAAAACATTTGCCTTAGAAACATGAAGACCCAAGTCAGATCCCTCAGAACTCACAAAGAAAAAAGGCTGGGTGTGGTGATCTGCCCATATCATCCTGCCCTGGACAGACAGGGACAGTCAGGTCCCTGAGCTAGCCAGCCTCATCTACTGGACACTTGGTCTCAAACAACATAAAATAGATAAACAAACAAAACAACAGATGAATAAATAAATATGTGATAAATAAAATCAAGCTAAACTAAAACATGCACAAGGATAGAATAGATGAACTTGCTTTTAAAGTCTTCATTCTAGAAGAGACAGAGAATTGCCAAAGAAGCATACAAGTCAAGTAGTGGCAGGGCAAAGACAATTACCCAAGTGTCAAACTGCTGAGAAGGGAGAAAGAGGCTTTGTTAAAGCATCCTTTCAATGCTGCCTTTAAATGAGCTGAGTGGCTGTGGGCTTTCCCACCTTAACTCATTGACAGTTGCCAGACCCTTCCTGTTGTCAAGCTGCCTCGGGGAAGAGAAGGATCAGCTGGACTGATCACAGCAATCGGGCTGTCTTCACTGGGTGGCATACACGCTATCTCCCAGGTGCCGGGGCCTCTGTTAGTGAACCTGCAGCACCTCCTCCACAGACTGTGCTCCAGCCCTGACTGCTGCAGGCGACTTGTATGCTGACCCGTGATGACCCTGTTAACCCTGCAGCTTTTCAACTTTCTAACTTTTGGAGGTTGTACATTCCCCAGTGACCCAACAGAAAGCTCAGGACTGGTGTCATTTGAGGCCAGTGACAGGTCCTTCTGTGCCAGTCCTTTCATTGATGGAATTGGAAACAGTTGTGATTGGTGCAAATTACAGTCTTACATTTGCATGTCATGCCCAGTCCTTGGCTGTTTGGCTTATTTTACCAGCCAGCCAAGAAACATCTCTCTGTGCTGCCCCCTGCTCCTCCCAGGATGGCTTTATTACCTACTTATGATCTTTATCATGTCTTCACCAGGGTTACTGTTGCTGCAATGAAACACCATGACCAAAAGCGAAATGGGGAGGAAAGGCTTATTTGGCTTACACTTCCACATTTGAAGTTCATCATTGAAGGAAGTCAGGACAGGAACTCACACAGAGCAGGAACCTGGAGGCAGGAGATGATGCAGAGGTTGTGGAAGAGTGCTGCTTACTGGCTTGTTCGTCATGACTTGATTGTCTTGAATTTTTTTTAACCTAACACCACCATACAAAGTATGACATCATCTACAATGGGCTGAAGGGGTGGGAATGGGGAGGATGGCAGGCATGTAGAGACAGTGAGAGAAGGGGTGGGAATGGGGAGGATGGCGGGCATGTAGAGACACCGAGAGAATGCAAAGAACAAAATTATCAGAAAGCACAAAGCTCAATGAGATGAAGATGGGAAACTGTAGGTCCTGGCACTATTTTCATTGTGTCCCATCAGTCTGGGTATGTTGTGCAGTTATTTTCATTGAATTTTTGGAAACCTTTAATTTCTTTCTTTATTTCTTCATTGACCCAGTGATGATTCAGTTGAGTATTTTTCAATTTCCATGTGTTTGTGGGCTTTCTGAATTAGTGTTGTTATTGAACTCTAACTTTAAGCCATGGTGATCTTATAAGATACATGTGGTTATTTCAACTTTTTTGTATCTGTTGAGGTTTGCTTTGTTACTAAATACATGGTCAGTTTTTGAGAAGGTTCCATGAGGTGCTGAGAAGAAGGTATATTCTTTTGTGTTTGGATGGAATATTTATAGATGTCTGTTAAATCCATTTGAGTCATAACATCTGTTAGTTCCTTTCATTTCTCTGTTAAGTTTCTGTCTGGCAGACCTGTCCAGTGGTGAGAGTGGGATGTTGAAGTCTCCCATATGTGGGGCTTAATGTGGGATTTAAGCCTTAGTAAAGTTTCTTTTACAAATGTGGGTGCCCTTGTATTTGGGGCAGAGATGTTCAGAATTGAGATTTTTCTCTTGATGGGTTTTTCTTGTGACAAATATAAAATGTCCTTTTTTTATCTGTTTTAATTAATCTTAGTTTGAGTCTTTTTGGTTAGATATTAGGATAGCTACACCAACTTGTTTCTTAGTTCCATTTTATTAGAAAAAAATTTCCCCAGTCCTTTACTCTGAGGTAATGTCTGTCTTTGAGTTTTAGATTTGTTTCTTGTGTGCAGCAGAAGTATGGATTCTGTTTTTATATCCAGTCTGTTAGCCTGTGTCTTTTCATAAATGAGTCCATTTATATTAAGGGATATTAATGACCAGTGACTGCTAGTTCCTGTTATTTTTGTTTTTGTTGTTGGTAGTGGCATTATGTGTGTGTTTCTCTTCTTTGGGATTTGCTGCTGTGAGATCATCTATTCCCTGTATTTTTGTGGATGTAGCTGACTTCCCTGGGTTGGAGTTTTCCTTCTAGTACTTTCTGTAGGACTGGACTTGTGGATATGTTGTTTCAATCTGGTTTTGTCATGGAATATCTTCTTTTCTCCATTGATGGTGTTTGAAAGCTTTGGTGGCTATAATAGTCTGGGCTGGAATCCATGGTCTCTTAGTGTCTGCATAACACTTGACCAGGACCTTCTAGCTTTCATTGTTTCCATTGAGAAGTTGGGTGGAATTCTGATAGGTCTGCCTTTATATGTTACTTGGCCTTTTTTCTTTGAAGCTTTTAATATTCTTTCTTTATTCTGTATATTTAGTGTTTTGGTTATTATGTGGCAAGGGGACTTCTATTTTTGGTTCAGTCTATTGGGTGTTCTGTAAGTTTCTTGTACTTTCATAGGCATTTCCTTTTTTAGGTTGGGAAAGTTTTCTTGTATGATTTTGTTGAATATATTTTCTGTGTCTTTGATTTAAACTTCTTCTCCTTCCTCTATCCCAATTATTTTAAGGTTTGGTCTTTTCATGGTGTCCCATGTTTCTGGAGATTTTGTGTTAAGCATTTTCTGGATTTAACATTTTCTTTAACCAATGAATCTATTTCCTCTGTCACATCTTCAGTGCCTGAGATTCTCTCTTGATCGTTTGTATTCTGTTTTTTATGCTTGCATTTGTGGTTTCTGATTGCTTACACAACTTTCCATTTTCAGAATTCCTTCAGTTTGTGTGTTCTTTATTGCCTTTATTTTCATTTTCAAGTCCTGAATAGTTTCCTTCACCTGTTTAATTACTTTTTCTTGGTTTTTTTTTTTTTAGGGATTTGTTGATTTCTTCTAGTTTTTTGTTTGTCTTTTCCTCCACTTCTTTAAGTGAATTTTTCATTTCCTCTTTAAGGGTCTCAATCATCTTCATAAAGTTATTTTTAAGGTCATTTTCTTCCTCTTCATTTGCATTAGGATGTTCAGGTCTTGCCTGAACACAGGTTTTCTAGTGGCATTGCTCTTTATGTTGATGAGTGTATTCTTACCATGTTGTCCACCATCTCCACCTCTCATCCGTACTTCAGGGGGTCTCTCTTCCTCCAGTTGATGTAGTTGGGGGCTGTGACTCCATTGAATGCTCTTTCCAACCCAGGCAGAGCCGAGTCTGATGGAGGTGGGTCTTGTATCTTATCTGTTGCTTTCATTGGTTAACTAATAAAGAAAACTGCTTGGCCTGATAGAACAGAAAATTAGGTAGGCAGAGTAGACGGACAGAATGCTGGGAGAAAGAAGCCGAGTCAGTCAGTCGCCATGATTCTCCCACTCCAGACAGACACAGGTTAAGATCTTTCCTGGTAAGCCAGCTCGTGGTGCTACACAGAATATTAGAAATGGGTTAGATCAATATGTAAGAGCTAGCCAAATAAGAGGTTAAAACTAATGGGCCAAGCAGTGTTTAAAAGAATACAGTTTCCGTGTAATTATTTTGGGGCATAAGCTAGCTGGCAGCCAGGAGCCGGGTGGCGGGAAGCAGCCCCTCCGCTCGTATTACAACATGAGTCTCCGGTGATTGCTTCTCCAGGTGGTAGTGGACCCAAGGCTCACATGGTCACTCCTTGAGGTGAAGGCAGGGCCATACCTCCTGTGGTTGCTACTCCAGGAGAAAGCAATGGCATGGTTATGGGGATCACCCCTCTAGGTGTAGGTGGGGTTGAGATTACATGTTTGCTACAGTGGCGGTATATCACTTATCGAGAATGGCAGTGGATACTGGCTGGGACTCAGGTGCTCTTTTCCATAGCAGTGACTTACGATAGTTTCTGAAAGTCATTGCTGTTGTCCCTCCTGGTGGCATGGTCACTAGCCACTCCCAGTGATCACTTGTCTCTGATGCTCCTGGACCAAACACTCTACCAAGGCTCGGACTGCAGGGGCGATGCTCTCTTTACCAATCCTCAGATTGAATGCTGTCTCTACAAAACCTCAGACTGCATGCTCAGACAGAATCTTCACACTGAATTCATCTCTACAGATCCTCAGACTCTAGAATTCTTAAGTGGCAATGCAGTTTTCAGAGAAAATTTGGAATTTGCCTCATATATTTTCTGACTCCCAATTTTTCCATTATAAAGTGATTTTATTAAATTCATTTAGATATACTGTAGTGCTCGGCAGCAAAACGGTTCAAGCAAGCAAGTATGGTTGTCTATATTAGAATTGTAATGGAGGAAGTGGTGATCAGGAGTTTGATTCTAGAAGCTTCTATGGGTGGATTGATTGGCATATTAGTGGCTTTCTCACTGTTGTAGCAAAATGACTCATGGGAGGAAGGACCCTGGAAGAATTAATGATGAAGAAGCCAGCTCACATTGATCATGGAACATAGGAAAAGAAAAGAATACAGAAAGGTTAAGGAATTCTCAAGTTCTTAAGAATATACCAACA
Source organism: Microtus pennsylvanicus (assembly GCF_037038515.1). Lineage (NCBI taxonomy): Eukaryota > Metazoa > Chordata > Mammalia > Rodentia > Cricetidae > Microtus > Microtus pennsylvanicus. Next base: position 8,397,722 of record NC_134581.1, on the reverse strand, counting down.
GTTGGCAGGAGAGTTGGTTCTGTGGTTAAGAGCACTGGTTACTCTTGCAGAGGACCTGGCTGAATTCCCAACATCCACACAGCAGCTCACAACCATCCATAACTTAACCAACAGACACCAGGCAAGGATATTGTAGACAGACATGCCTGCAGGCAAAACACTTGTACACACAGAAATAAATAAGTAAACCTTTTGAAAAGGAATACGCCCACAGCAATCCACTTGCCAGGTGCCTCCTTTTATTTTCCTCGACTCCCCAGTAATCACTCCATGATATAAATTCACCAAGGAATGAAAACGGCAGTTAGGGTAGACTCCATATGTCTGATAAGCTCCAAAGCCTGTCATTTGGACAGCAATCTCCCAGTGTAAGAGCCTGTACAGGGCAGCTCACATTCGTGGCACACTAGAATTGACTGATGAAAGAGAGTGTCCAGAGAGCAAGGAGGAATTCAGGGCAGTTCCATATTCTCTCAGTTGGGCAACAGTTAGGAAGGAGTTGTGGCTTCCTAAGATGAGAACATAGATTTATAGCGTCACCTGATGTAGTCTGTGCAAGATTTGAGCTGCCTTTCAGTCAGTCAAGCACAGGTGATTTATTGATAATTATAAATCTCAGCCTTGGGGAAGAAGTTGAGATGAAAGACTTAAATTGAAGATTCACCAGCAAAGGGATGGTATTTTGGGTCACAGGACTGGCTGAGATCATGCAGACCATGTTTGAAGGTGAAGAAAGGAGAAGCAAACAGAAAGCAAAAGCCTGAGACACCAGCTTACAAGGAGGTTTGAAATCTGCCAAGTCCCTACAACGAAGTCTCTTCATTATTCTCCTTACAACTGAGAAATACGCTAACAATGGCAGTTAGCGGAGAAATGATTGTATTGCAGGTTTGCACACTCACTGTTTAAACCCAGCACTATCACTTTATGAAATCACATTTAGTGTGGATTAGTGACGATGGATGATGTCAGTGATGACTTCATTCCTGGAGGCAGTGCTGGTTCCTGAGTGGTTACATTTCCTAAAGCAATGCTTGCCTAGTGAAACCAAAACACAAGACAGAACACCCAAGTCAGCAGGTTCCCCGGGACATCCATGTCAAAACTCGGGCACCTATTGGTAGTGGCCATGACTCAACACAGTCCACAGCTTTGATGAGACATTTCAACAAATGCAGACCTGTCCCCAAGCTACTGTCTGTCCCCCAACCATAAAGAGTTAGGGTACCACCATTGCTTCTCTTGTTTTAGAAGACATTGTTCAAAGATTCCATTCATACCCAACCAAGTTCAAGTGTGGAGGATGAAAAGCTAGGACCACTACCTCTGCACTTGATGTGTTTATCAACTTGTGGAAGATGAGAAGCTAGGACCACTACCTCTGCACTTGATGTGTTTATCAGCTTGTGGAGGATGAGAAGCTAGGACCACTACCTCTGCACTTGATGTGTTTATCAACTTGGAGAGCTCAGGAGTGGTAATTTGGGAAGGGGGAAGAAGCATTGTTCATGAAGAGCCTCAGAATAGGAATTATAGTTATTATTATCATATTATATTAATTATATTATATAATTATATACAATTATCATATATTTATATATAATTATATATTATATTAGTTATAGTTATTATTATATTATTCATTATTTCCAAATACTTCAACATATCTATTGGTTATGTGTAGGATATCTTTAATGTACACTCCCAGTAGGGAGGCTGCCCCAATCTCAAACAGACCAAAAGTTACCCTTCAGAGACTCTTACTGTCTGTGTTTTCCCACCTTTATTTTTGTTTTTTATACGTGTATATACATGTTTGTCTGTCGGAGCTTTGTGTACAGGAGTTCAGGTGCCTGCAGAGGCAAGTGAAGAGCCTGGATCCCCTGTCACTAGCATTACAGGAAATTATAAGGGCCAAACATGGGTGCTGGGAATTAAACTCTGTGCTCGGAAAGAGCGGCAAGTGTTCTTAATTTCTGAGATTCACCTCCTGTAGCGCGAATTCTAATTGGTTTGAACAATAGAAACCTGGAGTCAGATATAGGGGCAAATGCTGAGAGATCAGAGTGCTTCTCTACGAAATCCTCAGACCGGATGGGGTATCCTGTCTCTGCAAGTCCTCAGATTGACTGCCTTGGGCTCCTGTCTCATCTACCTTATACTTCTCTCTCAGCCCAGCCATATCCCTTCCTGTCTCCACCTCCCTAGTATTGGGATTAAAGGCATGAGATCCTGAGTGCTGGGATTGTCTTTGTGTGAACTGTTTCTCTTTTAGACAGATTCAATCTAGTGTAGCTCAGGGTGGCTTTGAAACTACAGAGATCCATCTGCCCCTGCCTCTGCCCCCCCCCGAGTGCTGGGATTAATGGTGTGTACCACTACTGTCTGGCCTCTATGGCTAACTAGTGGCTTAGGTCTAACTCTGATCTTCTGGCAAGATTTATTTGTTAGATCACAAACAAAATATTACGACAATCTCCATTTCCATAATCTAAATTTTTATTGTTTTATTGAACTATATATATTTTTCCGCTCCCCTCCCTTCTTCCCCTTCTACCCTATCTTGTTATCTCGTGCCCCCTATGCTCCAAATTTACTCAGGAGATCTTATCTTTTTCTCCTTCCTATGTAGATCCATGTATGTCTCTCTTAGGGTCCTCTTTGTTGTCTAGGTTCTATGGGTTGTGGACTGTAAACTGGTTTGTCTTTGTTTTATGCCTAAAAGTCACTTATGAATGAGTACATATGATATTTGTCTTTCTGGGTCTGTGTTACATCACTATGTTCTTTTCTAGATCCATCCATTTGCCTGCAAATTCAAGATGTCATTATTTTTTTTTACCACTGAGTAGTACTCTATTGTGAAAATGTACCACATTTTCTTTATCCAGTCTTCGGTTGAAAGGCATCTAGGTTGTTTCCAGGTTTTGGCTATTACAAATAATGCTGCTATGAACATAGTTGCGCACATGTCCTTGTGGTATGATTGAGCATCCTTTGGGTGTATACTCCAAAATGGTATTGCTTGGTCTTGAGTTAGATTGTTTATTAATTTCCTGAGGAATCGTCATTGATTTCCAAAGCAGCTGTACAAGTTGGCACTCTCACCAAAACCAACCACAGAACTTTGTTAGTTATCAGAATGTGCGGAAGTTGGAAGCTCATTAATGTTCAAGACAGATGCTGCCTCCTGTCTTTCTTCTGACTGAGAGCCCCTCCTAGACTGCCTGGGGACATTCAGAAGCACACTGTGTGGAACTTCAAAAGATTTCTCTGATTTCTGTCTTAGCCCCAAGTCACCCTGTCCTACTCTGTAGCCTAAACAGTTTGGGTGACCAGAATGTCACCCTAAAAACGAACGCGGAAGTCCAAAATCTGCCACACTATATGCCCCTCTTTAGCTTTAGGACGATTTTGAGATAGTGATTTTGAAAACGTAACACTAATGATTAAAGAAGAGGAGATCGTGAAGTGGAGAAGGCGTGGGAGGGGACAGGAAGAGGAGGATGGGGGAGAAACAATGTAAACAGCACTCATGCATGAAACTGTCAAAATTATAATAATATAAAGGCACGATGTCTGCGTCGTTAGAATAGGAAGGTGATTAGCAAGTTATTTCTAAGTGCAGCGAATATCGGGAGGTATTAGAATTAGATTACGCCACGTGAGACTGATTGGCAGGGCCCGCAATGTGGTAAGTTCACAATCTTGTCTTCATCAGCAGTGTTTGCAAAGCAGGCTTGAAAGGCAAGGCCCCCAACCCATAGAGTGTGAAGCAAGCAGCAACTAATTAGAAATGTGATAAGCACTGATTAGGCAGTTACTTCAGGGGGAAAGGGAAGAAGATGAGCCAACTGGGGAGGCCTCTGTGGAAGAGATAGACACGCTTGTTAAGATGAAAAGTTCCCTGCCTGTCACCTGGGGAAGCAAATTCCCTCAAGATGGGGTCATTAGCATGTCATTTGCACACAGATTTATTTATTTTTTTAAAAAGGTAAAGGTCACCACAGAACAGGAACTCCTAGGAGCCAGCAAGGGCAGCCTTTAAAAGGCAGTGATTGGCAGCAGGGCTGGAGTCCCTGTGGAGAGGGCTCTGAGGGCTGCTGCCAACTGTTCCTGCTCCTGACCTCCACTAGCCAGAATTGAAATGACCCTAGTGAGATAACCAGGGAAGGGGCAGAAGTCCTTGGCTCCTGGGTGGGCTGAGGCTCTTGGCTCTGAGCCCAGAGACCTTGTGCATTTGCGGGGGGGGGGGGGGGGGGGGGGGGGGGGAGACTTTCCCTTCCCATGCTCTGGTTGGTAGCTCCCCCTAGTCAGTGCTGAGGTCGGCTTTCCCTCCCATGTAGTTTGACTAGGCTGTGGTTGAGTGTGAATGGTGCCCCCTAGAGGTTGACCCTTGACCTTTAGCTGGTGGTGGGATTTTGGAAGGTTGTGGAACCCTGAGGGGGTGGAGCCTCACTGGAGAAGTGAGTCTTCAAGGGAAGGGGTCACTTGTAGCTTTGTAGCAAGATTCCCCTTCTGAATTTTGATTTATGATCGTTTCCTGTCCCTGCTGCCGTATCTGTTAATCCCACCGGACTAGAATAAGACCACTATCACAATACAATTTTGAGCCAAATTTGAAGCCAGCTTTAATTAAATACTGACCAGAATGTTGGACTCTGGCCAGGTTCATTCCAGAATTCCCAGAAAATGGCGACAAGTCACATTTTGCAGTATCTAAAAAGGCAAATCCATTATACCACACATTTCCCACCAAGTCCAATCAGGGACAAGCATACATCTTGACACATTTCCTGCCCATGTGCCTCCTGCCTACTTGTGATCAAACATCTCGTGAAGCTGAGCCACACAAACTCATTTAGGAGAGGAAAAACATTGGCTTGTTATCTTCCATAAATACCAGCCTCTATCGTTTCAGGAAGTGTCTGTCCTTGGACAAGTGGCACACAGGTTAGAGTCCTTTGTGTTTCATGGATATCTTGGGCACAGTAATTAAAACTCAAACCTTAACTTTGGCTCTTACATATCTTTCATTGCCAACCACAGTGGACTGTGTCACCTTAAACTGTAAGCCCAAAGAAACCCCTCCTCCTTGATAGTCAGGGCGTTGATCCCAGCAACCAGAAGAGAAGTATTACTCATGAGCCAGATAACATTTGTGAAAGCCCAGGCTTCACGTTCTACTGTCTTCCTAACACGTGTGGAAATAAAGGCATATTTGGTAAAAACAAAACAAAAAAAAACCCACACCTTACAAAAAATAACCATGCCTTTGATGGCTGGCAGATTGCGAAATCATCTTAGGTGCCAGCACGCAGTTCACACATGAAGAAATGCTATGCACACTTAACCACTCACCACCCCCCCGCATTCTTCTCTCAGAAGACTTTCTTCAGACCTTGGTAGGGGACTGCTAGGCAGATTAAGCAAAGAGGGAAGAACATTCTGGCTCTCTGGAGCAAACAGACACGGGAAGGCAGATACACAGATGTAAATGTAGAAGGACTACCACACTCCATGGTGTGGCCTCTTTGTTCCACTGGGCTGACCAGATTTAATAAGGGGGCAACATGAAACCCTGAAAAGCAAACACTCAGTTCCTCAAAATTCTAGCTCCAGGATAACAGGGCTTTGCCCGATTGTACCTTGTGGGCCTGTGTTCTGAGAATTCAGTTCTTCCCCTGAAGCTGGGCATCTTCCCTCCCTCCTAGGCCTGATGGAGGATCAGGGTTAATGACCACTGAGTGTTTTGTTAACACTCAGATAGGCTGACCGCCCCCCTCCCGGCCTGTACCATGTGTCTCCCATACCATGTATCTTTTTAATGTTATCTAGGATTTTCCTATAAATCTGCATTGATGCTAAGTAGCAACTTAATATCCTTCAAGATGCAGGCAAGGTTCTCCAAGTTCAAAACACAAATGCACAGATTTGTATGGACTATCAAAGGGCACACGGGCAGTCACTAGCATGCTAGGAAGAAGACAACGGAGAACACAGGGCAGATGCTCATTCTCTGAGGCAGCCTTATGAGACAGTCCTGGAACAGATAGCCATATGGGCCAAAGAGTTCCTAGGATGGGGAAAGAGGCCATTCCTGCACAACAAGAGCCAGCAGCCTGGACACAGGGATGACAAGGGACGGCAGGCAGCCAGCCATAATGCTTCGTCTCTTATTAGGGAGCTTCTGTCAGGGATTAGTTTGTGGTGGTCCGTGTGTCTGTGTGTACACATGTGGAAATGTGGTCAGGGAGGCCAGAGGTTAACCTCTAGCTCTGTTTCTTAGACTGTGACACAGTCTCTTCATGGAGACCTGGGGCTCAGTGAGGCTAGGCTGGTTGACCAGAAAGCCCCACGGAGCCTGTTTCTACCTCCCCAGCTGGGATTGTAAGCACATAGCATCACCTGTAGCTTCTTTGGCCTGAGGTCTGAGGGCCAAGTCATTTCCTTGTGCTTTTCCAACTGCCCTATCTGTCCTGGGTCGTTTTTAAAGGGACCCGAGTCTGTCGTAGAATGCTCTCCCACAATGTAAGAGCCAATACCATCTTCGTCACAGCAGCTATAACTCCCCGCAGGAGGCCTTTTAAGACTGGACCTGCTGCCACAGAAGGGGTGGGAAGGCTCATCAGGCCCTTACCTTAGATTGTGCCCACTCCTTTCTTTACCTCCCTCCCAGCTGTATGTAATTCTGCTCAAGTGGCAAGTGATTTCACTGTCTTGGGATGCGCTAGAGTTTATGGATGGAGGAAGGTCAACTGAAGATGGGCTCCATCTGTGCAGCAACCATCATCCGTGTGGGGTCAGACTCTTTAGTGGGTCCCTCACACACCCCTAACTCACCTTGTTCCACACTCCATAACTCAGCACGCTAACTCATTTGCTCGCCCAGTGGGACTTTGATGGAATCATTCCTTTGTTCTGTCCCTGGTGCCCTAATGTGAGGTTAGCAGACAAGGTGTATGCCTGTGCCAAGGGGAAAAGCACTCACAACCCACATGAAAAATCCAGGGAGGATTTGTAGATGACATTTTCAGCTATGTTGCCGAACAAGCCAGTGTGTGAAGTGGTTTAGCTACCGGGAATAGGAACGAGGGGTAAGATCATCCATGCCTTTGATTTATTTGATCTACTAGATGTTTTTATTTATATAAAAGAAAACTGCATAGAATGAAAATAAGTGCTTTAGATTTTGATATAAAAAGAACATGGTGCATTCACATTCCTATTTTAATACATGAGTATGGCTGAAGTGTTCAATAAAAGAATAAAACCTTCCCTTTATGCGGAGTAGTGAACAGAAGTCAACATGACGAGGAATGACTACAATGCTATTCCTTGGTCTTTTTCTTGAATAAGAAAAAAAATGACATAAACAAAACAAGCCACAGTAACATGACACTGTGTTCCAGTTTCTGATGATAACCCGGAAGCGAAATCACTTTCGAACCTTAGAAATCCCACTAGTGGACCAGTATTCTATAAACTCACCGCTAGAGGGCAGTGAACAACAGCTATTGGGAGGGTATCGGCATGCCCTAAGGTGCAAGTGGATTTGGGGGATTTCCAAGGTGTTGCTCAACACACTTCCACAGGGCAGAGTACACAGATTTCTGTCCCATCCCCATCTTACCATGTATCCTAAACCCCTGTGATCTGAGGCCTCCCATGGTCCAGACAGAATAAAATGAGCTTTGGTGGCCCTTCAATAATGTTCCTATTTGGTTGAAAAGAAGCTTCAAAAACACATTAAAAAAAAATACTGTTGCTAGAGCCATCCACATTTGGAGGTGGATTAGCAAGATCCCTAATTAAAGCCCATTCTTTGTGCTTATCCAAGTGGACACAGATTTCCGAACTCCACATGGAAGTCTTGTGTGTCCCCTATTCAAAGCCATTTCTGCAAGGGTTAGGACCATGCTGAGACCAAGAACTTGACCTAAGGAGGACCAAGCACAGGAGGTCCCGAGGTCCAATTCCTAGTCAGCTTCAATTCCTAACATCAGACAAGGTACATGCAGTCCAGCATGGCACCAACACGCGGCGGCTTGAATGCCCATTTCTAGTGTATGCATGTGTGTGAGGGTGTACGTGTGGTGCATGCGTGTCTGGAGGTCAGGGGTCAAAGACAGGGTCATTCGCCAGGATACTGTTCACCTTGCCGAGAGTCTTCTTAGCTGACCAGTAAGTTCCCATGGGTGTTCACCTCCCCAGTGCTGAGATTACAAGTGTGTTCCGAGGACCATGGCTTTTTATCATGGGTTCTGGGGGATTGAACTCAGGTCCTCTTGCTTGCGAGGCACTGGTTTTTATCTGCTGAGCTATCTCTCCAGACTCCCAGATGCTCATTTCTTACAACGGTTCTTGATTGGCAGCAGCTTTCATTTCCAGACTGGGGTGGGGGTGGGTAATGTGAAGACTGTTTAAGGGTGAGAAAAGAAGCAGAGGTGTCAGAGTCACACCGGCTTACTGTCAGCGGTGCCCTCTAGAGGGGACGCTGGGAACACACTCACTCCTTACCTAGAATGGAGATTTTTTTGCGACACCTCCAATACTTAAACTTTTACAGACATTGTGCTGACTAAGCAAAACACGGGCTCAAAGTATCCCCAGACACAGTTGTACAGGACGGGCAATGTGTGTGTGTCATTTAAATCCTGTCTGCTATTCGGGCGCCTGGGAAGATGGAAGCCGTCGGTGTTGCCATGGCAAGCTGGCGACTACCACAGGAGAGTGACAAAAATGAAACACAGTGCTGCAGGGGCGGGGTGTGGCGTGTGCCACACTGAACCAAAAATCAACTGGGAACAGCTGGGAATGAGTAATAGTAACTTCGGCACAGAAGAAAAATCAAACAGCACAATCTTATCAGATGGTCGACACTTTCATGGGTGGGGAAAATGTCCTCTTTGATTTCTGTAGTCCATGAAAGCGGAAGGATGGAGCCAGGGTTCTAGGCTAAGTCCACAGGTTCACAAGTCAGATGTCGGACTTGAATGTCGACGATAAAATGAAGAAAAGCAAGGCACATGGAAGACCCTGGGACATAGCGGTGGGCTGGAACTTAGCTCCCTGGCCGGGAAAGCACCCGCATATAGAGGGCAATTATTGCAAAACAAAAGTGTTTTGTGGCCAAAGCAGGCTGTGAGGCATGGATCCTTTTCATGCAACCATCCCCCCCAACCCCACATTCGGGGGACCATCGCGTGTGTGATTGTCAAGTGCTAATGTTGTCCCGAGTCCCTTCTGCTCCAGTTTGGAACTCTCCAATAAAAGCTAATCTCCCGGGAGCATTTGATCTTTTTCTTTGTCTCCTTGCAGAGTATGGCTATAGATAGAGAGATATAGACATATATAGATATATAGATATAAAACATAGCTATCCATATTTACATACAGGCATTAATAAAGTGCAAATGTTATTGGCTGTTGTAAAAATCAATCTCATTTCCTGAGGAGGTGCTAATACAGCTTATGCCATGACAACGTCCAAGGCACAGAATGCTCTCTGTCACTTAGCCCCTACTGCTCCTGCTGCTGCTGCTGCGGCTGCTGCTGCGGCTGCTGCGGCTGCTGCTGCTGTTTCTGAATATGGAGCAGCTCTCAGGTAAGAAGGGAGCAAGTCCTTGGTTTCCCAGAAGCATCCGTGAGGACAGCATCCAGCTGCCTCTGGTCTTTGGTGAAAGGGCGGCTCTGGAGGCTTGGTCCAGCCTGCCCAGAAAAAGCTATTTGGTAGTGTTCAGTGAGCCATCTTCTGGAATCTTCTCCTGGGAGCAGCTCCTCCCAGAGAGTCTGTCTGGATGCTCCAGCTCACTGAAGCGCTCTGCCACACACTGGGCTGTGAGGCGGGCCTCAGGGTCATGGTCCCAGCACTCTGTCAGCGTCTCACACACGATCTGGATGCCCTGCAGAAGAAGGGAGGGGTTCCAAGGGCATCGTCAGTGGGTGGTCTCCATGGAATTAGCATCAACACATCGTCGTCAAATGATGTCCTATCAGAATAGGGTTTAGACTCCCTATGTGGTCATATGTGCACAGATGTGTGCCGAAGGGTGAGGTCAGCTGTCTTCCTTAATCTCTCTCCACCTTAGGTTTTGAGACATGGTTTCTCATTGAACCCAGAGCTCACTGATCACAGGAATTCTCATTGAACCCCGAGCTCACTGATCACAGGGATTCTTATTGAACCCAGACAGAGCTCACCGATCACAGGAATTCTCACTGAACCCCAAGCTCACCAATCACAGGAATTCGCACTAAACCCCAAGCTCACTGATCACAGGGTTTCCCACTGAACCCCGAGCCCACGGGATGCCTTGGGATCCTTCCGTCACCTCTTCCTCCACACTGTTTCACAGGTGCACACCATGACACCCAGCTATTACATGGGTATCAGGGATCCAAACTCAGGTCCTGACAGTCGTTTGTAAACCCTTTCCTAACTGTACCATCTCTCCAGCATCTCGGGTCCATCCTTGGTAGCATGCATTATAAAGACTGTAAGAAACATATCCATTCCAGGGTCTGAAAGACCCCTGATTCCCACCTTAGGCCTTGGTTCTCTCTTTCCCTTGCCTTTCTCGGCGTCTGGACTTCTACTCTTCCAGAATGTAACATGACTGGAACACCGGTACCCTTCTGTTTGAGCAAAGCTGCGCACCCAGGCCCAGATGGAGCAGGTATTAGCCTGGATTCACTTTGTAAAGTCTATATTTGATAGAATGACTCAAAAGTTGCTCCCAGGACTGCCAAGGGTGACCCCATGATGCCCCAGTCACCTCCAATGGCATTAAGCCAGGCTCTTTGACATGGCTATCTTTGTATGCCAAATAAACCTGACTGTAAGATACTTTGTAGCTCATCCTTCCCAAGACAGCTCCACCCACTGATCCTGACCACCAAGCGGGAAAGGTTGTCCAGTCAGCAAGGGCTCTACCACAGGCTGGATTTCATTCTGCATCATGAAGATTTTTGTTACTATTTCAAGGCCTCTCAGAATATCAGAAGGTAAGTAAATAGTCTGAGACATAGAAATAAGATCAGTTCCTTCCATGTAGAGGACAACATTGCCCTGGTGACCTCCATACAGGTAAGGCAGATACACCTAACAGTCTTTGTGGAGAGTCAGCACTTGCCTGCCAATCCCAGCCACTTTCACATCTACGGAGCTCCCCCACCCCCAGCTCTTGATGTGGAATTAATTGCATAATTCACCTAACTGATGGTATTGATTGATGGCCCCGCTAAGAGTAGAGTGTTATTGTTGCTATACCAGAAACATTTATTTTGTTCTGACACAGTAATTACAGGCAGTAAATTGAATTAAATATTAAGCATTACCTTGAAATCAATAGGGCAACAAATCTCATTAAGAGAAAAAATGTATTATGCAAATTTTTCCCAGAATTTTATCATAATGAATAACGGCTTCATTATAAGAACTTTCCAGGAAAGACCTCAAGAGACGGTGAGTGACATAGTTTCACTAGGACACACCATCCATCCCAGCACCTTCTAATTCCTGGTTTTTTTTTTTTCAAACAATCTTGCATTTTTAGAACTAAAGACAATTTGTCTGAGAGCCTGGTGAAGCCCTTGACCCTGGGAAGCCTGGCTCACCTACTTCCTGATCACAAGGTTGGCTCTGGGCCGGGGCTGGCTCCTTGCACACTTCCTGCCCTATGTGTCTTCCTGATTATGCCTGGCTTGCTGTTTCTGGTTCTCACTTGAATTCCCCATGGCTTTAGGCAAACCTACACACCCGTGGCCAGCGAGGATAAAGATCTTTATCCATGAGAACAGTGAAAGGTTCTGCTGTGTGGAAAAGCATCATTTCCCAGAGAGACAGGAAAATATGTCACAGCTCTTTCTTCACCAGGGCTCTTCCTCGGGTGCACCCCACATGTGGTCAACTGTCTCTCACTTACAACCTGATCTTCCTTCCCTCTCCTCCAACTTCTGCTATGAGCAGCCTTAACTTCCAGTTCTTTGGAAGGAGTGATAGAGAGCTGTGTAGATGGCACTCAACTGGCTGGCCTCCTCATCCTTTTTCACCAGCAAGCTTCTCTTCATTGATTTCCTGGCCTCCATCATGGTGGCCAGTTTCCTCCTTCCCAAGCATGCTCATGCGGGCTCTCCTCTCACCTCCACGCACAGTTAGCAGATAGATACAAGGACACCGGCTACCTGACTACCCTGCTTGCTTCCAACTGCTAAGTATTTCTCTGTGAAGTTGAAGAATCCCAGCAGAACAAAGTCAGAATGAGAGGGAATGAGATATAGGTTCCTGGTGTGAAGACACAGGAGTAGACAGCAGACATAGCTAGCAAAATATCTTAACCCTGAATCAAGAGGGCTTAGGAAAGGTGACCAGTGCCCACAGCAGTCCTCTGAGAGCGCTCTGTGAAGGCTGTATAAGCCCGGTGATGGCAATTTAGGAGAACAGGTCATCCACTTATACTGAAAATTTCCTTAGGAACACAAACCAAACAGGGTTACGGAAAACCAAGGGCCCTGCACTCAGAGTTAAGCTCCATCACCCAGAATTCTCTGCTGCCTGAAAGCAGACTTCACTGCATGGCCCTTCTGGCCCTTCAGAGTCAGCCCTGCTTACCTGGTGGTTGAGCCAGAAGCTGGGGATTTCAGGCCGTCCTCGGTCTCTCAGCACGTTGTCCTTCATGCTCTCCACGCAAGGGTGCTCCCTGACCTTGGAACCAAATGGGGGTTCGTAATCTTTCACCTCTGTGAAGAAAACAGACAGACGCCGTTGAGCACAGGGCAGCACATGGCCGAGAGAAGGGTGCTTGGTGAGCGCCTGGAAGGATAATACAAGGAATGCAGGGGCAGAATGGGTCTGCCATTGCTAGAACACTTTGGATGAGATGGGTTAAAACAAGAAGGAAGGGGATGGTGGAAGAATGCGAGGAAGTAGCCCACTGGTGATGGATTGGTCCTCATGCCTCATGCTAACAAGGCAGACAGGGACCCAGCTTTCCCATCAATGCAGGCATGCTCAATGAGGGGCGAGTGCATCTTAGGAAGGAAACAGGTTCTTCGGAGGTGGAAAAACTTTACTTATCATGGGCTTGAGGGAGAAAGAGAGAGCTCAGCAGTTAAGAGTGTGCCCCTCTAGGAGACCAGTTTGGCTCCCAGTACCCAAGTCAGGTGTGTCACAACTACCTCTTACTACAGCTCCAGGGGATCTGATGCCCTCTTCTGGCCTTTGTAGGCACTGCATTCCTGTGCCTGCATCCATACACAGACACACATAGTTTAAAAATAAAAATAAAATCTTTTTAAAAATCCAAATGTATCACAAAGCCTTTGGTCCTCCATAGACCCACAGTATACAAACAAATTCAATAAAATGTGTTACATTTCTTGGGGATGTTAACTCTACAAAGTCATAAAATTTGAAAGATGCTACAACCTGTAGTGTTCCTGAAGACACTAGAAAAGGAAATAAATCAGACACTAAAGGGCAAATATTATGTGGTCCCATGTCATGCTTCTCCAACAGTCACACTGGAGATTAACCACCATCTAGAGGCACCAAGAGGAGAAATAAGGAAAACCAGGTGGGACCTCCATGGTCGGCTGGGGAAAATTCTTCCCTAATAAATCTCATGGGTGAACACACTGATGCCTCGAGGGCTTGTTTGGAGAGTGTGTCTGTTATCAGAGCCAGCTTGAAGCTGCTGTGGTCCTGCAAGCATCATCCAGCACTCGGGAGGCTGATGCATGAGGGCCAAGAGATCAGGGCCAGCCTGGGATACATAGGGAAACCCTATCTATAACAAGACCAAACACGCCAGGGGGCTGGGGACATAGCTCAGTGGTAGAGTACTTGCCTAGCATGCACAGGGTCCTGGGTTCAAACTTAATCCCCAACAACATGAAAGAAAGTAAGTGTGTGTGTTGTGTGTGTGTACATGCATGTGCGTGTGCGTGCGTGTGTGTGTGTGTGTGTGTGTGTGTGTGTGTGAGAGAGAGAGAGAGAGAGAGAGAGAGAGAGAGAGAGAGAGAGAGAGAGGAGAGCGCTGGGCTACATTCCACATTTTAATCCAAAATATGCAGGGTCTTTGACCTTTAACTTCAAGATTATTTTTCTTAATGAGCAAAAATTTCAGTAATCTGCCTCCTTCTGTGCTAAAAATTGAAAATGTTTTCACGGCAAAATGGAATTTAAAAGAGGAATAGCCTGTTTTATTTTTCTCTTTCATTTCCCCAGAAGTGCATTTATCATTAACAGCCTCACCCCAGCAGAAAAGTTGTCAGGATCTTATTTTATCATTTTATTTGCTGGCTGATTTTTAAAAATAATACTCTTATTTATGCTTTGAAATGTCCATACATTTATAGACTGTATTCTGATCATACCTATCCACTGCCACCTCCGCCCAACTCTCCCAAGGGACCCCACTCTATTCTTAACCTTACGTTCTCCTTCTTTGTTATCAATCCCCCCAGGGTATGTTTTTGTAGCTCATTTTCATAGATTTTTTTATTATATTATATTTTAGAAGGCAACTGAATTTATGACATTGAGATGAACACAAATCCCTTCTGTCCCCTTTTGACTTCAAACATCCCAAGAATTCATCTACACTAGTTTTAGGGCAAATTCTGAGATCTGACTTGTGGGGTACACACACCCTGTCTTTCTCCCATTCCTTATCCTCTATCAGAGTGATGAGGTCCTGAGGCTCAAGACTCAGATGGGATTTTATGTTTTCCTCTGCTTGGTGCTTTTAATCTTGCTTTATACACAGTGGGCATCCAGTATAAATACAAACTAGGATGATTTTAAGCAAAAGCCAGAGCCTACGGACTGAATGGAGTGACCCGAGGGACCACCATCTTCCCTACAGCATCTCACGGTCCAATCCAACCAAATAGCACATTTCCCTGTTGCACTATACCAAGAAAGAAAGGGCAAGATGGCATGGGATTTATATGAGATATAAGTTGCATTAGATACTGTATTGGGTCACAGACTCTCCATTCCTAACCCTTTGGCTGCGGTTGCTGTTGCGTCTTTTGCCTGACTAGACACTTTTACCAAGTCAAGAACTCCAGAGCAGCTCAAGTGTTGCTGAATAAGAGATGGGATCCAATATCTACAGTTCACCCATAAGAAGAGTGAGGTTGAGCTGGGTTGTGATTGTGCGGGCCTTTAATCCCAACACTCCTGAAGGCAGAGGCAGATGCAGGGACAAGGGTAGAGGCAGCGTAGGCAGAGGCAGTACTCTGAGTTCAAGGCCAGGAGGCCAGCTTGGTTTACAGAGAGAGTTCCTGGACAGCCAGGGCTACACAGAGAAACTCTGTCTCAAAAAAAAAAAAAAAAAAAAACAAAATAACAAATAAATGAAACAAGAAGGAGGAGGAGGAGGAGCAAAGCTAGGCTGGAAAGCAAAGGATTCAAACAGAGCTGCTCTTGGTGACTCAGGGACCCTGCAGACTGGCTTTGTCTTGCTAAGGCTTTATACATTTTCTTGTCTCCACCTAGCATTTCACAAAGTGCTCCCCAATCCTACCCAGAGCTAGCACCACTAGGGAATACCCCACCCACTGAGACCCTGACAAATGTCTCTACCAAGGGCCCCCAGGAAGGACCCTTTAGGGTCTGCTGGATGCAGACAGTCGGTCGTTTCTAAACAAGCTATGGAGAAATTACCCATTAAAAAGAAATCCCCTTCACTGTTGTGATTCCCCTACAGCACAGCCAAACATCTGTGCATTCCGGCTTTGGGAAAGGTGGGGGAATGGTAGGGCCAGAGGTGGAGAAAGAACAAGACAGTCTCAATCCTTGACCACAGTCATCAGGGGAGGGCGGGGTTGGCATGGCGCCAGCACACTGTTTACTCAGCTTCCTCTTTGTGGGACCCGGGGTGCTCAGACTAAAACAGATGCCTCTACCACCGTGAAACCGGACCATCCTGAGGGCTCTTGGGCAGAATGCCCTGTGTCCCCACACCATCCAGAACATGCCTCCTCTAAGAGACCTTGGTCTTCCCGCTGTGCAGACTTTTCTCTTCCTCCCCTTCTCCCTGCAGCCCAGGCTGAGGACCAGTTGCTGCCCTTGCTTGCTCTCAGGAAGTCCCCCAGCTCCTCTGCAGCGAGACAGCCTGTCTTTCTCCGTCTCACCGCAGACCCGTTCCCCCAGACAGCATTGGTATCGCTTTGACCATCAGCATCTGGCCCACAGCTGTGGTGGCTGTCGTTTACTTTCCTAATGGTGCTCCTTGGAGTCCACTCAAAGCAAATGGTTTCCATCCTGGTCTTCCTGAAGTTTTTCCAAGCCTCCTTCCCTTTCCTTTCTGCTTGGCCCATTGTTATGTTGGTGCTTCTTCAAGAAGGAGCTGTCTGTGTTAAACCCTTGCTCACTGGCCGCTGTGCCAGCTTCTGTTCAGAGGCCCCGGTGGCCAGGGTTTAGATTGGTTGGCACATGGGTCAGTTCTGGCTGGGGATGAACACATATGGTGCCTGCCGTATTCCCCAAAGGGGGCCTTAGACACCTCCCCCATCCGCCTCCCACACACCATAGTGCAAACACTTGCCCAGACCCAAAGCCAACTGCCTGGCCCGGGACAGAGGCTCTTTGTAAAAGAAAGCCAATCTCAGGTCTGTCCTTGCCCGGTTGAGGTCTCCAGCCTTCTCTCCATTATAAAGCAGTAGGCATCGACTGCCCTTCCATCTTGTTTTCCTTCAACAACTCAGTGTGTCCTTCCCATTTTTCTTGTCTTCTTTGAGATGCTCCAAGTGTCTGAAGCACCCGTCCTAACAGCGTTATCTGACCCTATATCTGCTTTAATTTTCCACTCGTCCCTTGCTTGACACCAGATCTGCAGCTGACCTATCCCAGCTTCGCTCCTTGCGAGACCCATTCCCTTGGGGAGATGGAGCCTTCGGACCCGCCACTCTCACCAGGTGTAGTGACTTTCCTGATATTCCAGTCCCAGGGAGGCTGAGCCAAGGGAGCTCAGAGTGTGCTGCCTCTGTGAGCTTCCTAACAAGGCCCTGCCCCCAATACAGAAATGAACTCCTGTTCCCCAGCAGGGAGAAGAGTGCCTGGACACAAGAGTCACTCATCAGAGAGCATCTGAGTGAGTGGATGAATGGATGGGTGAAGGAAGGAATGAACAACACAGTCCTTGGAGAAAGCAGGATCAAAAAGTGAGGTTTTAAGGCATCCCTACACAGAGATTAACAGCCTTGACTCTTAACACTGGCATCTGGGGGCTGAGGACTGTCAGCAAAATGCTTGCCTAGCAAACACAGGGACCTGGATTCCATCACAAGAAACCCAAATTACGAAACCCAGGTGTGGCAGCACATGCCTGGCATTCCAGAGGAGGTGGAGGAGGCAGGTGCATACCATACCTAGGGCTGACTCATCAGTCAGTCTGGCCTACTTGGCAAGTTTTAGGGAAATAAGACATCCTGTCTCAAAAAAAAACAAAAACAAAAACAAAAAAAAAAAAACAAAAACAAAAACAAAAAACCAAAAACATAGAAAGGTAGACCTTGCCTGAGAACAGTACCAGAGGTTGACCTCTGAACACACACACACACACGTACACGTACACAGACACAGCTACAAATGCACATAAGCTCACACACACAGACATACATGCATGTGCACACACACATGCACACAGACACACACAGATGCACATGCACACACTCTCTCTCTCTCACATACTCTCTGTCTCTCTCACACACACATGCACTAAGATACACACACATGCATACAAGCTTACACATAGAGAAACACATGCACACTCCCTCTCACAGTCACTCTGTCTTTCACACGCACACACATGAACACAGACATATATATACAAGCTCACACATACACAGACACTGATGTGCACACACACACACACACACACACACACACACACACTACACTCAGGGATTCTTCAAGGAAGACAAGAAAATTCAGAGATGCAGACTTTCAAAACTGCAGCCCCTGAGGAGTTCCACCCACCTCATTCAGTACTTCTGAAAAGCAGTGCCTCAGTGCACTACAAGCAGGGGGCGCTGGCCCCCATATAGGACTCTGGGTATTCAAGATCCCTGTTCTCCACCAATCAGGAGGGAGAATGCCTGTGGCTACACAGCTCCTGGCTCCGCGGCTGTCCTACCCCTGGAAACTGGTTTTCTCATCTGTGCGGGGAAGCTGACTGAAGCATGTCCCAGATGCGATTCTGGTGGGTTCAGTTCACTGATGGATGAAGTGACGGTCTTGGCGATGGGGTCTGGGATTCCTCCAGGGCTTGCTTAACCTGGACCAAACCTCCTTCTTTTTCAGAGCACTCTTCACTTACTGTGATGGTCTGGGGAGCTCTGGGCTAAGATT
This sequence comes from Microtus pennsylvanicus, assembly GCF_037038515.1. NCBI lineage: Eukaryota > Metazoa > Chordata > Mammalia > Rodentia > Cricetidae > Microtus > Microtus pennsylvanicus. Next base: position 8,379,358 of record NC_134581.1, on the reverse strand, counting down.
GCATGCTAAAGGAAGCTTAGGTTTGGCTTTAGAAGGAACTGTGTATCATCTGTTTACACGCTCTTCCTGGTAACACCGAGGGTAACATCGTGGGGCAACATAGCAATCTCTGGTTGCTGTACTCAGGAAACATTCTGCATTGCCCTTTAAGTTTTCTCAATATTATTATTGTGGGAGTGAGTGGAAACGGGAGAATCAGAGGTGGGAAGCTACCATCAAACAAAGCAATGCCAGGAGGGGTTCCTTTCAGTTCTTGCCTGTTTTTACCACAAAGGCTGTAAAGGGCTTTCCTGAGAAGAGCCGAAGAAAATGGATCCTGGTTCCTTCCACAGGGAAACTTGTTTACCCCATAGCTTTTTTTAGAACCCATAAAAGTTGGTGAGCTTGGCTCCACCTCACATCCTCAATTCTTCTCCACTCAGCAAATATCAACAGGAAGGGGATCTTGTCAGTGACGACATTGCAAGCAGAGCGCACCAGAGCCTTAGACTGGCTGCCTTGTCAGAACTGGAGACCAGACATGATCTCAGGGGTTGTTTACAGAAGCAAACACGACTCAGAGCATGGGAGAAGACACTGCTAGCCAGGTAAATTGATTCTGTCGGGGACAGCACTGCTTTTGACGTGACTCCGATCAATTTACAGAGTCGTTTTGGAGCCGAAAAAGCATCCAAGCAGAAAATCATTTATGATAGTTGGTAGCTGATTAAACAATATAACTGTGAGGAAAACACACACACACACACACACACACACACACACACACACACGGAGAGAGAGAGAGAGAGAGAGAGAGAGAGAGAGAGAGAGAGAGCTAGTTTTAGAAGTGTGGCAGGAAACCAGGAGAGAAGTGTACCAACCAGATAGGAATCACCGTCTCCACAACGGCCAGAGAACTAGATGACAGTGGCTCAACAAGGGATGAAGAAGAGATGACCTAGATCCTCCTGGGGTTCTGGGGAGCCAAACATCTTCTGCAAGGGATGAAGACTCAGAACTAGCAATGGGTCCAGTTGGAAGGGCCTTGGGCAATACATCAGCAAGTTTGGGTGAATAACCAAAGAGGTCGCTGTTTGAGCAACGAAATAAACGATGCCATTATTGGACATCCGCAGAATGAAAGAAATACCCATTGTCCCCAGCTGATAGAAATGCACAAATAATGACTAAATAACAATGGATTGTGAGAGGAAGGGTAGGGATTCTCTCGGAGTTAGATACCCACTCATTACAAGGGGTAAGAAAAACAGAAACATTTGCATGAGGCAAACATCGCCATGACGATCCTTTAAGGTGGGAATTCTCCGTCCATCCTCAAATTAACAGGTGAGACTATAAACAAGCCAGAGTCTCTTTCCCTGGTGAGTGCTCATTACAGACTGGAAAACAGCATCTCTACAGAGGGGAACCTGGCAGTCAGACCTCCTAGGTGACAGCAGCGAGCCTGTCCCTGGTTTCATGTGCAGAAGAGTTGCCACAGTGTCTGTGGTGTTCTTATTCCAGACATGTCACCTCAATCTAACCATGAGAAGACACCAGCAAAGCCCAAAGTGGGAGCCAGGCTCTGAGGTGCTTGTTTCAGCTTCACAAGTGCCAAGGTCATGGAGGACGACAAAAGCACATGAGTTAGAACCACGTGAATCCTAATCCGAGTCTTCTTTCAGAAGAGCACCTTACTGGTGACCCGGAAGTATAAGTGAGGTCTGTGGGCAACCTGGAGCACGGCACCAATGTTAATGTCCTGGCTTTAATGCAGTTAGATTGTTTCTTGTCTTTTGGATTTAGGCAAAGCTTAAAACTGGATTAAAGGTGGATGGGTGGGCTGGCATCTCTGCATCTGTGTTGTTGTTGTAACAATTGCTTATCAGTGTCTGTGTTGAGGACAAAAATCATCTCTGCGGTCCAGACTGATCCATAAGTTAATACTGACCCAGACTGACCTAGAACCTGCATCAGTCTTCCTGCCTTAGCATCATGAGTGCTGGGATTACACCTCTAGATCTCTGTGTTAATTTTATTTTTATTTAATTTTGTGTATCTGTGTGTGAATGTGTGTGTGTGTGTGTGTGTGTGTGTGTGTGTGTTTAGGCTAGAGGTTGACATTGTAGTTTATGTTTTTAGACAGGGTCTCTCACTCAGCCTGAAGCGAACTGATTTGTGTCAACTGCCTAGCCATGGAGCCTCAGGCATCCTCCTGTGTCTGCCTTCCCAGCACTAGAATGATAGCCGTCCTCCACAAAACCCATCTTTTCCATGGGTGCCGAGGATCTGAACTCATGTCCTCACATTTGTGTAGTAAGATTTTAGTGATTAAGCCACCTCCTCGGCCCTCTGTGTTCTTCTTGACTCTATTTGGTAAGTTTAATATTATTATAAAACAAAAAGGCAAAAAGAATGAAGCCAAGCTTGAGTTCATCTGGGCAAGGCTGAAGGGTACTCATTTTCCAGCTGAGACCTGTAGAAGTTACTGAATGGAGAGGAGAAGTCTTACAGGTTAGCTATCTTCCTTATCCCTGAGTTTTAAAACCCAAACAGACATATCAACCCACCTTGCTTAGTTTTGTGAAAAAGAAGTCATGTCTACAAGAGCAAATATTTAGTCAATATTTTCTCAGTCCTTTAAATCCACAGGAGAAGAAACAAAATGCAGATGCTCGTCTGACTATCCCCCTTTAGGTCAATAGAAGTCATTCTTAGTCCTGTTTCTAGTGACCATCTCCTGCAAGATATTAATTCATCTGCAGAGAGAAACGCAATTCCCTCTAGCTGTATGGAAAGGCTTCTGTTCCCAATGTGCTTCTTCACTGGGACACCTCGGCGATTCAGAATAATCCTAGACCTGTGCACTCATGAGCTCAGCTGCCTCCCAGTAGAGTCCACTGCTCTGTGCTGAACCTTGGGACTGTGCTGGAAACAGACACCATTATGTTATCCAGAATGGGGACCCAATTACGTACCTCCCACCGCATTGCAACGGGATGTCATTTCCCAGAGTACCAGAGCCATGGAGTAGACATCTGTCTGCTTGAAGGACTCCACGTTTTCCAAATTCATCCTGGATTCTAGAACTTCGGGGGCCATGTATCTTGCAGTTCCCACCTTTTAAGATAAAAACAAAAACACAGAATGAAGCTCATAATTGAACTTCAATTTTGAGTGAATTTATCACAGAGGATTTGAGCTTGGGTTTCACATATACAGATGTTTTAGTTTGTTTCTAGAAGTTTCTTCCTTTTAGATAACTTCATACATGTATATGATGTATTTTTGATCAAATTCACCCCCATTATTTGTAGATGTAACTAAGGAAGTCCACAAGAGCCTGGAATAAAGGATAGCCAGTATTTACTGGTTTGGGAAGAAAACTCAAAATAAGAGTTGAGAGCCGTGGTTCTCTGTGGGGGCTGGAAGCTGTGAACCGAACTCCAATCATCAACCAAGAGAAAGCAAGGGGCTCTCACGCTTCCTGTTTGTGCTTACAGTACCTCAGACCATGTCTTTTTGAAATGATCCATTGCATTTGATTAGTGTTACTCATAAAAACATTAGTGGGGGCTTTCTGGGATCAGGGTAACTATCGGTGGCTGTACCACTGAAGACACGTGACTCCTCTCCTTTCTCCCCAGCAACCATCCATTGGCAACAGCTCTTCAGCTGGAGATAGGGTGGGGTTCTTTCTTTCTTCCTAGCCCTCTACCCTTCCTTCCTTCTTTCCTTCCTTTTTTCCTTACTGCCTTTTACTACTGATAAAATTTTAAAATTATAAAAAGACTGGGGTGATTATAACTTGTATAGGGTTGGGGGGTTAGGGTGGAAATTAAGTAGGCTCAGGGATCTTCTTTGAAAAAAAGGGGGGATTGGATGGGATAATAGGTATATTAGTGTGAGCTTATTCACACTAATAATAATAATAGTGAGTAATAGAGTGGATACTTGTGAGCTATTATTTGTAGACAGTTTACATTGGTATAGATGCTTGTATACTGATATGAATTCAAATTATATTTGTTATATTGAACATGCTCCTATTTCTGTTTACAATATTTGTACACCTATGCAAAGTTACTGTCATATTATATACATGCATGTTTCTACCTCTGCCTAAGACATTTTGTATATTGACACAATTTTATATATCTAATCTATATTTATCATATTGCACTGTACATTTCGGCCTCTGATCAAGATACTTATATACTGCTTACAGTTTGAGGTCACTGTACTCTTTGCTGCACAGTTGCTTAAAGATTGTTTAATATTTTAATATGAAGTCTTAGTCTTTAAGCTCTACAGTTTAAGTATTATAAGTCAATTAGCCCCTCCTGTATGCCTGCCTCCCTCCCTTCCTCCATCCCTCCCTCCCTTCCTCCGTCCCTCCCTCCCTTCCTCCGTCCCTCCCTCCCTCCCTCCCTCCCTTCCTCCGTCCCTCCGTCCCTCCGTCCGTCCCTCCCTCCCTCCCTCCCTCCCTCCCTCCATTCCTTATTTTATTTTTTATATGGTTTCATATAGCCCAATTTGGTCTCATCCTCTGTAGCTGGTGATTGCCTCGAACCACTGATCCTCCTGCCTCCCTTTCCAAAGTGCTGAGAGAACAGACCACACCCACTCTTTGGAGATACTAGGAATCAAACTCAGGTCTTCATGCACACTAGGCAATTACTTTGCTGACTGAGTTACAGCCCTGTGCAGATTCTCTCTTTTAAAAAAATCATAGTGCTGTTTTAAATGAGGAGAATTACACAGGCAGGCAGAACACATACTATTATTTTCTCTCTGAAAGTTCTTCAAAGACTCTAAACAAAACATGCTCAAACAAGTATCCCAACCCAGAGCCACTGATGTGATGCCTATGCCATCCTGCTATTGAGTATTCTTATAGATAACCTCAAGGGCCACAGCTGCGATATTTTAGATGCTTATATATTTCTAAAGATTTATTTAGTTTTATTTTATGCGGCGAGTGTTCGGCCTGCACCACATGTGCCTACAGAGGCCAGAAGAGGACTTCAGATGGCCTGGAACTGGTGTCACAGACTGTTGTGAGCTGCGTATGGGTGCTAGGAAGAAAGCCCAGGTCCTCCGGAGGGACTAAGGATCAGAGTCCGTGAAAGGCAGACAAACAGGGAGGAGGGCTATGACTAGGTAATAAAGATGGTGAACTTCTTCCTCACCTTGGGGACCTAATACAAAATACTGGCAGCTTAAAACAACTCCCACCAGTAGGCCTCTGGATGGAGGGTTACCAAGTTCAAGGACGTGCTGTAAGACAGTTGAGCCAATCAACCATTCTAACTTTCTTCAAACTGAGCAATGCTAAATTAGGGAAGGAAGAGCTGTCAGAGACGATAAAACCCCCAGTCCTTGAGAAGATGCTGGATTCTCAGTTTCCACATCCCCCCGTGCTCTGCAGGTCCCCTTTCTGTGTGTCTGCTGCATGTCTGTGTCTCTTCAATCCAACAAACACCTTCCTTCAATTGCTGATTCTTTCCATTCCTGTTTGCTGTTGTTCTGTCCCTTTTTGCTGTTATTTGCAATTTTTCTACTGCCACCTTTCACTCTTGAGGTTTTTTCTTACCTTTTAATTCTTTAACTGGCAGAAAAAGGAACCTGGTCAAAACCCCTAGAATAACACCCTATAAGAACAACAAATGCCCTTAGCTGCTAAGTCATCCTCCAACCCCTTACATGTTTATTTTTGGTTTTGCAAATTAGATATTTTTTTTTCATTTTTGAAACTCTAAGACTCTTGATGAAAATAATTGTCACTCACGTGGGTCACTTAAGGACCATTTAATTTTAATTTACCCCATGGCCTCTATGACATAATTTCATAAATCGCTGCTAAATTAAAGCCATATGAAAAGACCAAATCATACAATAATTTCTATGAATGTGATGTGTAGCTATATTCTGGTTATTTAGGCCTGTGATCAGTTTTATGATTGACATTAAACAAACACGGGGCTGCAGGGAAAAGGGAAAGCCATTTCTAAGGGAAGGTTTTCAAATGGAAATGTTTGATATCGCAGCAGTTATGAGTTCATCCATCCATTACTGTCATACAGAGGTCAAATAATTAATGCCATCTGTTTCAAAGAGTAGTTCTTATCGGCCTGTCTTAGAAGACATTTTCCTTTTTAACAGAGCGCTCTGGGAGTCACCGCCCCGACATACTGACTTGTTTGTGTCTCAGCAAGATGACCTCCGCCCTGCACGTGCTGCTAGGGGCAGAGCCCTGACAAGGCAAGAACCTCACAAGCGCGGTTCTTTCTGAGGAGGGTTTTAGAGTGTGCCCTGTTAGCCAGCTACAGAGAGCTGCAGTGTTCATGGTAGAGCCACTGAGTTAGTAATCAGCCGTCACTTGGGAAGGAAATCATCCGAATGTGCCTTCCTCAAAGGGTTTCCATTTGGATCTGGGACAATGCCTCAAAAATGGAATTACAGGGCTGGGAAGATGGCTCAGTAAGTAAAGCGCTTGCCAGACCAGCAAGAAGATAACAATTTAGTCCCCAGAATCCAGGCTACAGGTGGATATGATGGTACACCCTTGTGATTCTACCACTGCATGGAGGTGGAGCGGAGACAGGAGGCTCCCTAGAGCCATCTATCCATCCAGACCAGCCAAACTGGTGAGCTTCAGTGTCAGTAAATGACTTTGTCTCCCCAAACAAGGTGAGTAGCAATGGAGGAATAGATCTGGGCTCCATACACAATCCGTTTGTATGTGCACTGACACATACGTGTACCTGCAGACACACACACTGCACACACAGAATAACAGACAGTCAGATGGACAGACAGATAAATGGAACTGTTTACTCCTTTGACAAATACTTATTGGTCGCTTTCACTGCCTGGAATCATGCTGGGTATCTTTGGTAGCCTCGTAAGTGTGGATTTGGACTTCAAGGTCGTCTTCTAGAATCTAGAACCAGTATAACCACTAAGACTAAACAACAGAAAAGATGTAGTACAGTCATGTGAGAGGAAAAGTTAGAGGTAAGATGTCAACAGAGTTGGAAAAATGCTATCTATTAACGAAGGTAACCTAGTTGAGAGACTGTGGGATGGTGGGGACTGATGGGTACTATCATGCTAATTTTCTAGATCTTTTAATAAATCCCACAATGTAGAGCTCCTTGAGACAAGAGGCCAGGTGTGTGGGTCAAGAGGGGAGGTGAAAATAGCCGAGTTATGTGGTCAGCCTGGGTTGACATACATGCACACATGTTTGTGGGATATACATGCACAATTGAGTTTTATTGAGATGTAAGGAACGAGAAGATGGCATTTACAGGAAGATGGGTGGACCTGGAGGGCATCGTGTTAAGTGAAATAAGCCAGGTTCAGGAAGACATATTGAGTGTTGTCTATCCTGTGTGGGATTTAGAGGAAGAGATGGAAATGGAAGTAAGGGGTGGGGGGCAATGTAGAGATATGGAAGGAGAAAGAAGGCAGGGAAGAAAAGGGATATTAGGAAGATATTGTTTGAAGTTCTTTATGCGCATGGGTAGAAATGTCACAATGAAATGCATTACTTAGTATAACTTATTTATAGTATACTAATGAGTATATTAAATGAGGAGCCGGGAGATGGCTCAGTGGATCAAGTGCTCATTGCATAAGCATGAGGACCTGAGATCAGCTCTCCAATACCCATGTAAAAGCCAGGCACACTGGCGTACCTGTAATTCCAGTGCCTGTGGGTTGGGGTGGGGTCGAAGGAGCAGGACTCACCAATTTTAGCAATCAGTGAATTCTGAGCTCAGTAAGACAGCCTGTCTCAAAAAGTAAGGTGGAAAGCAATGAAGAAAAGACACCTGATGTCAATGTCTGATCGACACACATGCATGCTTGGGTGAGCGCATTGTGCACATGAGTATGTGTGTGTGCACATGAGTATGTGTGTGTGCACATGAGTATGTGTGTGTGTGCACATGAGTATGTGTGTGTGCACATGAGTATGTGTGTGTGCACATGAGTATGTGTGTGTGCACATGAGTATGTGTGTGTGTGCACATGAGTATGTGTGTGTGCACATGTGCACATGCATGCATGTGCTCTCTCTCTCTCTGTCTCTCTCTCCCCTAACCTCTCTCTCTTTCTTCACACACACACACACACACACACACACACACACACACACACACACACCTCTCTAATTGAAAAATTTCAGAGAGGAAATATGGGAACTACTTTTTAGCCAAAGCCTTTAAGATACCACCCACTTAGGGTGTGGTCTCATGTATTCCAAGTACAGTCAAAAAGCATGTGCAGCCCTCTTTTCTGCTGGCTTCAGTTCCAGTTCCCAGCACACTCAGAGGACTGCAGATCACTACCCTTACTGTGAGTTTATCCCCAAATAAACAAACCTTTGCTATATTCCATTCTGGGCTATTGTGGAACTCTTTGGTATGGCTACAAGGAAATGAAAGAAAAGGGTAAAGGTGAGGCCAAGCGTGGGCTTAGGGTCTGGAGTGGCAGCTCGCACTTACCTGCCCACTGTTGGCCAAGTCATCCACAGACAGAGTAGGGTCCAGACGCAGGGACAGCCCGAAGTCACACAGGCAACAGGTCAAGTCATTCTTCACGAGGATGTTCGAGCTCTTGAGGTCCCTGTGGACGATGGGCATCTTCGGCCTCCCACATGGAGTGTGGTCACTGTGGAGATGAGCGATGCCCCTGGCCAGGGAGCTGCCCAGCTTCCGCAGGTCCTCCCAGCTGATGACATGCCTGGTGAGGTATTCCTGCAGGTTGCCCTTGGCGTGGAAGGCTGTGATCAGCCAGTACTGCTTTCCCAGCTCTGTCTTCCGCTCCTCAGCAGTCAGGAACTGCAGGATGTTCTCGTGTTTCAGGTTGATGTCTGAGAAGATGTCCTTCTCCGTTTTCCATGATGTGTACTCCTCATAGGGAAAGATCTTGACAGCCACAGTCTCAAACTGCTCCGAGGTATTCTGCTTCAGCTTGGCCTTGTAGACCTCGGCGAAGCGGCCCTTCCCCACCAGCGTGTCCAGCTCAATGGGTAGCAGTTCCGTGTTGTGGTTGATGTTGTTGGCACATGTAGAGCTGATATCCGAACGGTCGTCCTCCAGGATGATGGCACAGTTATCGCTGAACTCCATGAGCTTCCGGGGCTTGCTGCTTTCCCAGGACGGGCTCAGCCTCTGCTGCCGGTGGACACGATAGCAGTAGAAGATGATGATCACGGCTATGGCAATCCCCAGTGGAGGCAGGAGGCTGACGCCAGTCACTTGGATAATGACCAGGAACAGGTCGGGATTGCTGGCTGTGTATTCTGATGGAGAGAGAAGGCGGGAGAGACTGATTAGGTTTGGAAAGTGTGAGCCACCAGGAAGCAAGTCTAAAACCATGTACTTGTACATAGTAGCATCGAACTGTGTCCATGGATACTAGATAGTGATTCTTGGCAGGGATGCTACATACTAGCACACCATCCATGTCCTTCCCAAGGTGAAACAAATCAGATCAAGGACACTGTATCAACCAAAGTTTGATACATAAGACACTGTTAGATAATACCGGCTCCAGGTCTCTTCTTCATCAGCAATCACGCACATGGATGGGGAAGACGAACTGAGGAGATGGCTCTGTTGAGAAAGTGTCTGCCTTGCAAGCATGAGGACCTGCACTAAACCCCCAGAGCCCATATAAAAATTCAGATGCTTGTAATTCCAGGTTTGGAGAAATGGAAGCAGGTGCATCTCCGAGGTTCACTTGTCAGCCAGACTAGCTAAATCAGTAAGGCTCAGGTTAAGTGACAGACCCTATCACATAAAGGGTACATGTCATTCCTAAGAAATCCACATGCACACATTAGCACACCCATGTTCCTTGCAGACATAAACACAAATCTGTGTATGAACGCACACGCACGTGCACACAAACACACACTCACACACACAGATACCATGCTGGCATAACATAACAGACTTCCAAAAGATCCTTTCTTTCTATGCTTTTCCTTACTCCTCAGGCACAGAGCTGATGGTTCAGGGTAGCCCAAACAAAGCAGGAGCAGAGGAGGTGGGAGCTTGGGAAGGGGCAAAGGTAATCCTTGCTTGAGACCATTCACTCAAATATCTCCTACTCTTCAATCTTCAGCTTAAAGGCCACTCTCTAAGAAAAGCTGGGGAAACTTAGGAAAGTGTCTTGTGTTACATAATCTTATGGCTTCTCTACCCTTCCCGTGTGGCTGTGTTTCTGTGTGTGTCTGCAGCATAATGGGAGCTGAGTAACTATATGTGCTGAATGAAAACAAAGGTCAAGGCACTGGGGATAGACAGAATGATGTAACTCCTGTTTTTAAGCAGTTGTTTATGTAGTGATGTGATTTAGCGTTAACCGGCTTCCTTCCCCACCTGGCCAGGGTTGTGTGTTTGAAAACTCGATTCCCAGCTGCTAGTGTTGTTTTGGAAGCTTATAGAACCTTCACCAAGTGGAACCTCACTCCCTAGAGGAAGAGGTTCTTTTAGGGCGAGTCTTGAGATGTGTAACATGTTTTCTGCTTCCTATGAATGCACTGTGGCCAGGTCCTGCCAGCCTGCTTTCATCCTGGGGACTGACTGTATCCCTTCAAACCGCAAGCCAGAATAATCTCTTCCTTCCTTAATTTGATTCCTTTCAAGTCATTTGTTCATAGCAATGCAAAAGTAACCAATTCATATAGAACCTGATAAAACTGTAGAGTGTGGTTCTCAAATGGTGGGTCATGACCCCTTTAAGGATTGAATGACCCTTGATGGCTGTCCAAGACCATCAGAAAACACAGATATAATCCCAGATGGCAAAATTAAAGACAGAGATGAAAACTATTTAGGTGCCACAGCAAATTGCAGCCCATATCCCTAGTACCTGTGGACATATTTGGAAGGGAAGGCTTGCTTGTCTCAGCTCTCCACAGCCAGCTCTACATGAGACACTTTGCCATGAAACTGGTTTGGTCAACTGACCTAACGTTCCTCTCAGGATGATAGGAGCTCTACAGGGGCTAGGTCATCTCGTACCATGGGGATATGCTGGCAATTGGCACAGGCGGGGCCACTCCCATGATTTCCTACGTTTGTGCTGTCGAGCGAATATTGCCTTACGTTCCGAAGCAGGCAGATTTAATCAGTTTTTATATAGCCTTGTAATCAAGATACTCCCACACTTTCAACGGTTGTTAAACAGATGGGGTGGGGAAAGGCGAGAGAAGCCTTCTGTGGATGCTCTTAATAGAGACCTCCCTGAAATTAACATCAGCTCTATCCTACAAGCCAGAAGTATTTACTATCTGGCACTATTTTTATAGGAAAAAATCAGCAGCCCCCTATCCTATAAATGTGGTTTTTAATACCCTGTAATATACTGGAAGGATTTGGACAGGCTTTACTTTTGGACCATTGTGAATATTCCTTTCCACATATAAGAAAATACAATTCAGACTTTTAACTATTGCCTGCATAATTTCTTAGCTGAGTCTCCAATGCATTAAAATGCCTGTACGAACTGTTCATTTGTTACTGATCAGTTTTTAATTTCTAACTACATACAGAGAAGGTTTTCCTTGTTCATTTCTAGTTCTTCTAAGTCTGGGGCAAGTACCCAAACTGAAATTAACATGTGACATTGACTGCAGAAGGTTCGAGAAATCCCCTGGCTGAAGGTCAGAAACGAAAGCTTCACTTTCCCCTCCTGTTTCCTGTGACCTTTCTCTTTTCTTTCTTTTCTAAACCTACACATAAAGTTGTACGTGTGTGGAGTGGGTGAATAACATCTGTCAATCTAGAAGCTTCAAAGAAGAGGCGAAGGGAGTCACAATAGCAGTCGAGGCCGGAAGGAAGCTTTGGGATGTGGCTGGATCTAAACAAGAGCTGCCCAGGCACGCCACCATGCTGGCCTCTGGGCTTCTCTATTAGACAAAGAAAGCTGTAGGTGTGGACACACGCAGGGGTCTCCTTGGCCCAGAAAGTCACAGAATGTGCTTCTTCCTGGCAGCCCCCAAGGAAGGGAGACTCCCAGACTGAGCACATGCCATGTGTTGGCTGGGTTCACAGGGTTTACATAATTCTCATATTTAATTGCTGAGGAAACTCTGCTGGGTAGAAACAGCTACGTTTTAAGACCCATGTCCCAGAGAGGAATGCTGAAGTTCAGAGTGTTTAATTTCCCAAGACTGACGCAGGCAATAAGCAAGATAATGTTTGCAACAAGCTTTATTGGACCAGAGCTCTTAGTCTTACGCCACAGTGCCTCTAAATGTCACACTAGTGACCCTGCTGAGAGCCAATGAAGAATGGTTTTAACTAACCTTTCAATTTGATACAGTGTCTGTCTTTATTGGAGGCTACAGCAAGTACTTTGGTGGCCATCTGCTCAGTGATACAATTACTTTTCTTTTTATGTATGTGAGTGTTTGCCTGTATGAAGACATGTGCACCACCTGCACACCTGGTGCCCACAGAAGCCACAAGAGAGTGTTGAATCCCCTGGAACTGGAGTTATAGATAGTTGGGAACCCTCATGTGGGTGCTGGGCACTGAATCCTGATCCTCTGTAAAAGCAGCCAGTGCTCTTAACAGTGAGCCATACTGTCTATTCTTGGGGGGTGCCAGCATCAAAAGGGCCATACCATCTGCACAGAGACTACTTCTCGTTCCCAGTTCCAAACCACAGTGAGGAACTGCCCCTAAGTGGGCATTTTTTTTTCCTGCTAAGGAGAAAAGGTTTTAACATGAGCGAGAATTTAGAAGCCTGCTGCAGGACCTCACACATATGGGAACTCAAACCATGCTTGTGAAACTAGTCTGACTGGTTGCCATGAAAAGTGTTTTATGTAACATAACATTGGAATATTAGAGCTAGCTTTGGGTAGAATTTCTTGAAGGTTCATTTTTTTTTAAATGAAGCTTTATGTTTGCAATAGCAAATATTCTTAGCCTGGGCTTTGTGAATGGAATTCAGTGGTCCTATGAACTCAGTGAGCAAAAGGCCCTAGCTTCTCTGACCTTTAACTAACATGTATCATCTATTTTTTAAGATAATTATTTAATATTTCATTGCATGTGTGTGCCTGCATGAACGTATGTGTACCATGTGTGTGCAGTACCCTCAGAGGTCAGAACAAAGCATCGATTCCCTGGAATTTACAGATGGTTGTGAGCAGCCGTGTGGGTCCTCTGCGAGAGCACTAAGCGCTCTTACCTGCTCAGCCACCACTCCTGCCCCCAAAATAGCACTCCGAATCATTTCTAAGTGTTTGCTGTACCCAAGATTATGTCAGCAGCAGAAATCAAAGACGTGTACACGCCACATCCTATCTGGAACAAACACCGTGACACACGCATGCTTTGCTTGTCACTGAGACATCTCGGTTTTTCTTTCCTTTCAGATCTCCTGTTAGACCCTGCCCAAGCATTACTATAGAAATATATATTCATCTATAAAAATGTGAGATCATTGCGTTTCAGCACGGCAGTATTTCACATGCATTTACAAGTCTCTCCGAGCAATTCTACAGACTTCATCTGACTTCAATTAGTCCGCAGTGCACATGCACAAAACAGAAAGCGCCCTTGGAAGAAGCACGGAGTGCTGGCCCCTCTGACAGTGCTCCTACAGCAAATTCAAGACGACCCATCTCCCTGGGATGTGGGTAACAGATGCTACAGGTAAATCTGCCTGGGTTGGTGTATGGCTTTCCACGTAAGAGACTGGGGCTTTTGCTGACCACTTTGCTGAGTCTGGGAAGGAGCTCCATGCTCTAGTGGGGAGCCCTCTGTGATTTTCTTCTCTGGAGAGACAAGTAGCATACAGTGATCTTTGGCAGGCACGATACTAAGCAACACATCCACAAACACTGTATGACCTACCTTCCAACAGTCCCGAGTCAGTTTCTGCTTTCCAACACTGTGGAGGCAGGCACTGGGCTGCTCACAGCATGCTTACTCAGTAGAGATCCCTAGGGCACTTTCCTCTGGTAGTCACCGAGCAAACAAATGAATGTGTCAGTTTTAAAGTACTAATTAAGGTAGTGACTTGAGACAGGATGCTTTTCCTTCCCTCCCTGTATCTCACCCTAGCTCCGCTTCCTTCCTGGTCACTTGCGTACATTCTTGTGGCTCCAGATGACCACGGGTGACATGTGGACGTCTTTGCACTTACAGATTCAGTGACATCTCTCCAAGGATCTCTCTAGATGTCATGTATTGTTCATCAACGTACACACCAGATCACCAAGATGAGTGGAAAAGTGCCAATGTCGCTTTCTAGAATGCAGTGACAATAATGAACTTTCACTACAAATACCTTCATTGGAATTGCTCAACTACTTTAAATTAACACAGGAGCCCATTTCTCAAATTCATTCTCTGTGTTCATCAGGTTTTCATCAAGACATAAATAACAACCAATTTAGAATTTTTGCTTGTTTTAGCTTTTATTTTTTGCTTTATTTTTTGAGACAGTATCTCACATAGCTCAGGTTAGCCTCAAAGACTGACTACAGCTGGAGATGACCTTGAACTTCTGACTCTCTAGCTTCAACTCCAGAGTGGTAGCAGTACAGGCATGCACCACCATTTTGTGGCGCTGGAGTGGAACCTAGGGCGTTGGGACATGCTAAATGAGCACTCTAGGAACTGAGCAGCGTTCCAGGCCTCCACTTGGAATGGTTTTGTCATCATGTTGACCTCATTATTCGTTTTTGCTAAGTCACTTTTACTTAAAACCATTAGAGAGTTTCAGTTTTAAGTTCTTTTTAGCCACTAGTATCAGATGTGGGCATGCCAAATGACATAAGGAGCCTAGGAGTCACTTGTTTACATCTCGTGTGTTTGTGTGTGTATGCCTCTGTGTGTGTACACTTCTGTGTGTGTATGCCTTTGTGTATGCCTGTGTGTATATGTCCCTCTGTGTATGTGTATACTTCTGTGTGTATGTGTACACCTCTGTATGTGTATGTCTGTGTGTATGTGTACAAGGCTTGGTTTAGAAATAAAGTTGTTCACTCTCCAGTCATTGTACAGAAGAGTACACCATGACACTCTTCCCTGAGTTTTCTTGTCAGCCTGTATAATTTTGTGGCATAGTAATATTTATCTTGTAAGGTAAAAGCAAAGAAAATGAAAAATGTATCTTTCAAAACTATTTACTTTTTTGGACTCTGAAATTGGCAGATTATTTCTCATCTTCAGCTAGACCTGGCCTTTCTTGTGGGACACACACACAACAGAAAGTTTTATGTGACCTTGAGGTTTCAGTGCTAGGGAGACTGTGAGGTGGAAGGGAGGAATAGAGACGGAGCAGCAACGCAGACCTGAGCCACGTGTCCCAGGCACATCACCCGTGCTCTGAATTTCTTATCCCTAAAATGAGACAATGATGTGGAAAGAGGGCCCAGAGTATCAAGTAGGATTTCCTTTTGGCAAGTGATAGGGACCTAAAAAGAAAACTAAACTAAATTTAGAATGTTCCATCTCAAGGTGTGATGGTCAGCTTTCACTGTCAACTTGATGAAACAATGACCTGGGGAGAGATTTCAATGTGGAATTGTCTACAGAGGGTAGGAATGCAAGGGGACTGTCTTAACTAAATTGCCTGTTGTGGGAAGACTCAGCCCTCTGTGGGCGGCATCATTCCCTAGGCAGATGCTCCTGCACTGTATGAGACTAGAGAGATGAAGCTGAGCACAAGCAATCAAGCCATGAGCACACATATGCATTCATTCCTCCCGCTCTTGACTACAGACATGAGGCAGCCAGCTGTCTCAGGCTCCTGAGCTCATTCCTCTCAAGGATAGACTGGAACCTGGAACTGTGAGCCAAGCAAAACTGTTCTCTACAAATTGTCCTTTAGCAGGCATTTTATCCCTGCAACAGAAACGATACTAGAACACAAGGGTATCCAAGGCACATTTATCCCAAGAACAAAACCTGGCCTATGTAAATTACTCTTCTGATTGTGTCCTGATTTTTTTTTCCTTTCTCAGTCCAATAAAACACAAATACAGAAAAGCACATAAAACAGGTGTCAAGATCAACGAATTATTGTAAGGCAAACAATCTTAAAACCACCAGTCTGGTAATAAAATATGTTTTCCAGGCATCCCATAAGTCTCTTCATGATCCCCAACTTGCCTTCAGACAACTGCCTTCCTTTCCCTCAAAAGCAGCACCTCCTCCTTGTGCCCGGAGCTGGAACGTCTTTGGGGTGTTTGTTTGTTTGTTTTATGATTTCCCCAGCAAAGTGGGCATGTGCAGCTCTCAGAGTGCTAACAGGATTGAGTGAATGTTGCAGAATTTCTATTCTTGGGGAATTCTAATAAACTATCCTACAATTTTAATACAAACCATGCCGAGCCTTACGAAACATCTGGTCACATATAATTGAGAAGAAACTATAAGACAAATTCTGAAAGTGTCTTTATTTTTTATTTGTATTTATTTGTATATTTATTTTGAGACAGGGTTTCTCTGTGTAGTCCTGACTGTCCTGGAATGAGTTCTTTTGACCAGACTGGCCTTAGACTCACAGAGATCCACCTGCCTCTGCCTCCTGAGTGTTAGGATTAGAGGTGTGCACCACCATGCCTGGCTGAAATTGTGTTTACAAAAGCAATGCTCTGACCTTGTTCTGGTCAGGTTTTATTGCCAACTTGACACAATCTAGCATCACCTGGGAAGAGGAAACTCAATTGAGGAACTTCCCAGATCATTTTGGCCTCTGGCAACATCCGTAAAGGACTGTCTTGATGGATGGTAGATGTGGGAGGGACCAGCCCTCTGTGGGCAGCATCATCCCTAGGCAGGTTGGGCTAGGCTGCATGAAAAGCTACCTAAGTATGACCCAGAGAATTAGCAAGTAAGCAACATTACTCCATGGTCTCTGCTTAGTTCCTGCTTGGGCTCTTACACTGACTTTGTCAGTGGTGGACTGTGACCTAGAAGTATAAGCCAAATAAACCCTTTCTTCCCAAAGTTGCTTCAGCTACGGTATTTATCACACAGTAGAAATCAAACCAGAACAGTCCTGCTCAATTTACTTGTGTACCTCTGTCTAAGAATCTCTATGTGTATCTATCCATGTATGTATGCATGTGTGCATATGTGTGTGTGTGTGTGAGCACACACGTGTATTTGTGTGAATGTGTGTGTGTAAGTTGTTAGCTAAGTAGGCAGGCAGGTAGGTAGACAGACAGACACACAGACAAGGGGAGAGATGGGGAGAAGGAGAGAGAAAGAGAACAAGCTCAGCTCTAGTGCTATATATGGACTTGACAGTTCTAGAGTTCACTTATCTTGCTGACCTCACCTGGATCTTTAAGCATCTTGCTGTCATGGTACAGAATCTTTTGGTACCTTGCCATTCAAAGTGAGATCCCCAGACCAGCATGTCGAGTGCACATCACCTAAGAGCTCTCTGGAAAGCAGCGTCTTTGCCCCCGCTCTAAATTATCACTAGGTCAGAGTGTGCACTTGAATGCTCCCTGGATGACTCATCCATACCTTAAGGTTTCCGAAGTACCTTGCACAAAGCTGGAGTCAGTTTCTTGGTATCCCGCCAGAGACGATGCAGTCCTGAAACTAAGTCTCTTAGTGGCGTCGTTGGCAGAGTGCTGGCGCATTTGTATTCAGACTGGCCCACAAGAAAACAATCCACAAGCACGTTCCAGTCAATTGAGCAGCAGAGGAGCATGGAGTGAGATTGGATTCCCCATTCATCACCTCCACGAAGAGCAAACAAATGCAAGCAAGCAATTAAAAGAGATTTTAATTGAACAACAGGAGAGTAAGCCGGCAGGAGACACGGGGCAACTTGAACTGGCATGGTGGTGACAGCGCTGCTAAGCATTCTGGGTAGATTTTGAGAATATTTCTTTTCCTGTAACGAGGGAAGAGGCCTCCTCTCTGTGTGCTTTGCTTTAATTCCTACCGTAAACATCTCAAAGCTAAGCCAACCTCCAGCTCCTCTCCCTACCCAACAGTCTCCTTTGCGTGAATTTCTTCTTGACTCCACTTTGAATACATGTTAGTCTAACGCAACAACCTCTTCTAGTTTACTCCTGGGACATGGGGGTTAAACCTCAAGCTGGTAGCCACAATTGGCACAAAGTTCAAATATTAGGATATTTCAAAGTCACCCTGTATGGGTGTTGGGGGGATACCTCACTTGGTAAAGTGCTTACTTTGTAAGCAGGAAGACCTGAGTTCAAATCCTCAGAACCCACGTTTAAAAAGCTGGGAATGATGGTCTGTGCTTGGAATCTCAGCACTAGAGAGACAGCAACAAGGAGTCTCTGGGATTTGCTGACCAGCCTAGCTTACTTGGTGAGCCGCAGGCCAGTAACAGAGCTGACTTCAAAAAGAAGATCAACAGTGTTCGAGGAATGGCATCTGATGTTGTCCTCTGACCTCCAGAAGCCTGCATCATCCTGACTCTATGTGAGCCCTTGTTGTGGCTAACACAGTCACCTTGGAAGACTCTACAACCACCTACAAGACAAACCTCTGGGCATGGACTGGATTAACTGAGGTGGGCAGAGCCATCCTGACTGTAGGTGGCACACTTCCATGGGCTGAGGCCCTGGACCTAATGCATAGGAGAGAGTGAGCTGAACATTGGGGGTCATTTCCTTAGGCTTCCTGATCAGGGTGTACTGTAACCCAGTTGCCTTCAACTCTGGATCTTCCATTATTTTTTTGGTCTCCAGTCCCCGAACCAGTCCCTGGGCCAGTCCCTGAGCCAGTCCCTTGGTCTCCCATCTCCTGCCTGTGCTTGGGAATCCTGAAAGCAGAGATGAACTGGCCTGACACTTCCTGCTCTCAAACAGTGGTTCTCAGTCTACAGATCAAATGGCCCTTTCAGAGGGATCACATACCAGATAGTCTGTATCTCAGATATTTACAGTACAATTCCTAACAGTCGCAGAACTACAGTTATGAAGTAGCAATGAAAATAATTTTATGGTTGGGGGGGTCACCACAATAGGAGGAACTATATTAAAGGGTCAGAACATTAGAAAGGTTGAGAACCTCTGCCGTAAGCTGTGCACCTGTTTTCTGGGACCTTCTTGGTCTTCGTTATCCCACCTCTCATTCACACTCTTAAGGTTTTTTTTTTTTTTTAAGGCCACAGATGCCTGTCTTCCCCAGACCCAGGGGCCTCACTGAACTAGCTTCTTACAATTAGTTGAAAATATAATCCTGTTCCTCTCAAGATTGGCCAGCCTAGATGTGAGGCTTCTTTGCTTTCTCCTGAGTCGTAAACAGAATGCTGGCCTCCTCTGTGGAGATGGTCTCTACTCACTGATGTCTCTGTCCAGGCTACACAGGGAATACAGAGACAGACACAGAGTCTAGCAGAACAGTCGTTCTTGTGTCTAGTGATTCTTGGTGTTGGCTACATACTGGATATCTTGGGGGATTAGAACGCATGGATAAGCTGGAACCTGCAGGAGGGGGCACAGCTAATCAGAGTGCATAAAACAACCGGGAGCTGGGCACGGCCACCACAGCAGTTATGTCAGCCTGGCCTGGGAAAATAGAAAACATTTAACACCTAAATTTCACATCCATGCTGTATGAAATGATAGGTTGGATTTGTCTGAAGTTGGAGTTACAGGCAGGCGTGAGTCACCTAAGTAGACGCTGGGAACTGAACCTGGGTCCTCTGCAAGAGCAGTAAGTATTTAGAACCACTGAGCCATTGTTCCAGCCCCATATATAGCTTCCTAAAGCCAGAAGGACAAATGAGAATTGTTTTATTAAAAGTCAAGAAGATTTTGGTAGTGTGTCTATGTGTGTGGGCAGTATGTGAGTATGTGTGTGAGCCGGTGCACATGCGTGAATGTGTATGTGTGTGTGGAGCTAAGAGCCCATCTCAGGTGTTCATTAAGAGTTGCCCACCTTGTTTTTGAAACAGTGTCTGTCTCTGACCGGAGCTTGAGAGATTAGCTGGGCTAGTTGGCAAGTAAGCCTTAGGGATCCTCCTGTCTCTGTTTCCCAGTGCTGGGATTGCAAGCAAATGTTACCAATCCACATTTTAACGTGAATTCCAGGGTTCCAACCAACTTAGGTTCTTATGTTTGCAAGGCGAGCACTGATTGAGCCATCTTCCCCAGCACTGTTAGCATTATTTTTAATAGATATAATTAAAAGTTATATATATGACAAAAGGTTTATGTAACAGTAGGCAAGAGAGGCTTACTCCCAGAGAAGGCTTTCAAAAGCCAGGTGACTGTACATAGAGAAGTTCAGATGTTCACTCCCTGGAATTTAGCCTGGTTAGAAATAAAAAACAGTCTACAAAATTTGCCAGCTTCTTGGAGTATTTTTTTAAACTATTATATAATGGGGCTCTCTGAAGTGGAATTCCCTCTGTATGCTGTGAATACCATTGGTTAATGAAGAAACTGTCTTGGCCTATTATAGGGCAAAAGAGTAGAGCTAGGCAGAGAAAACTAAACTGAATGCTGGAAGGAGGCAGAGAAAAGTCATGGAGCTGCCACCGGAAACAGACATGTTGAAACCTTGCCGGTAGGTCACAAACCTCATGGTAAAATATAAAGTAATGGAAATGGGTTAAATTAAGATGTAAAAGATAGCCAATAAGAAGCTAAAGCTAATAGGCCAAGCAGTGATTTAATTAATGCAGTTTCTGTGTGGTTATTTCAGGATCCTGGGCAGCCGGGAGTCTGGGCGGGCCAGGAAGCACACAAGTGCCCTCCTACTACAGACTCTCTAAAAGTAGCAAACACAGTCTGGCACCAACCATTTACTATAGCCTATGGGTGTGGAGTTTGTGAAACACATAGAAGGAAGTTGGGTGGGACATAAACCTGCAGTCAGTGCCGTAGCAGCCCTAGGGTCTGGTTGCTACGGCGGCCACTCATATCCAGTGAGTGAATCCAGGGCAGATTGTGCGCACACTGGATTGCCCTCCGCAATTACTCAGGAAGAATGGGTTCTACAAGTACATGCTCACAACCTCTGGCCATGTCTAGCTTCAGAACGCCTGCTCAGAAGGAAGATAATTTACAAAAGAGAGCTGCTTTACCTCACGCTACTTGAACTACCTCCTGTGCTGAGACTGACTGAGTTGCAATGCAGTTCATATTTTTCTTTGTCCGGACTCAGGTTTCTTTGAAGGACCTGGAACTCTAGCCAAAGTCTGCATACAAAGCTCCTTCAGCTCTGAGTCGCCACTCAAATGACAGAGTCATTGATTTAATCCATAATTTTCTTCTTCTTGCAACAACCATATTTCCACACCTATTTCTTCTTTAAAAAAATTTTGTAGTTGGTCCAGAAAGCAAATCTACCTTGTTACCTCTCAAAACCAATAGGCACAGCTGGAAAGCAGCTATTCTGAGGGCTGAGTGCACACTCGGAAGGCAGCATGTCACCAGAGGCCTGGGGTTGCCATGGTGCCACTTACTCTTCATGTTGCTTGCATACAAGACCTAAAAATACCTGGATGCAGCCCAGGTGGTAGAGTGCTTGCTTGCTCAGCATGCAGGAGGCCCTGAGTGGATCCCCAGCACCCCAAACACTGGGCTTAGGGGAACATATCTGTTATCTCAGCACTTGGAGGCAGGAGAAGCAGAGAGCTCAGGGTCAGGACTGGGAGTGGAGTTGGCAGAGGACTCGCCAGCATTCACAGGCTGGATCCTGAGCAGGTCATAAACTGGGCACGGTGATGCAGGCCTGCAATCTAAGCACACAGGAAACAGAGGCAGGGGGATAAGAAGGCCAAGGCCATCCTCGGTTGTGTAAAAGATTTGAAGCCAACCTGGGCTATATGAGAATCTGTAACAAAACAAAACTCAAAGACAAAACCCTGAATTTCTTCTAAGAAGCCAGGTGCCCAGTGCTCGGGTTGGACAGCCTCAAGATGAGATCAGTGTGTGTGTGTGGGGGGGGGGGGGGCGGGTAGCACTTCTAAACTTCTCTCACTCGAAAGGCACTGGAACACAGTAAAGTGTGCAAGGCATCTGGTGCACACAGAATGGCCTGACGGGACGGCATGAAGCGCCGCCATTAAGGCTGCAATGGGCCCAGAGGGAACCAGCTGGCTGAGATGCACTGCTAGCGAGTTAAACACAGACAGGAAACCACATGTCTGATACTGTTTAAAAAAAAAAAAAGAAAGAAAGAAAAAAAAATCATCTGTCTTCCTGCCAGAGCAAGGCTCACAAACCAAAAGGCTGTTTTAATTTAAAAAGAAATTCTACAACAATGAGAGAGGAAGGAACGAAGCATTGTGGTTAGGAGTCCTTGCTCTCCCCGCTTCTCTCAGCATCTCAGGTTAGCCTATGTGTGGCTCCATGCTAACTGCTAAAGCCTGCACGCAGCTTGAGGTCAGCGGTGCTCACAGCTGCGTGACACAATGGTCTGCTTCCCTGGAGATTTTTGAAGGCCGTATTTGGAGTCAGAAGTGGTTTGGAAAGTTCTGATTTCTTTAAAAATAATTATTTATTTTGTGCGTGCATGAGCCTCTGTGTGTGTGTGTGTGTGTGTGTATGTATGTGTGTGTGTGTGTGCACGTACTCCAGTAACAACAACAATTAAAGAAAAGAAATTTGAAATTCGAGAGAGAACAAGAGGGCTCACAGGAGAATCTGGACAGAGGAAAGGGGAAGGAAGAGATGATATAATGATACTGTAATTTATTATTATTAAAATAAGAACAATTATTGCTAGGCAGAGACTATGTTGGGGAATATGATTTTCAGGTGTGTGACTTTTGTTTATGCTATATTTGTTTAACTCTGTGAAGCTGTGTTACTGTGCCTGTCTGAAACACCTGATGGCTCCAATAAAGAGATGACCAGCCAATAGCGAGGCAGGGGCAGGGATAGGCGGAGCTGGCAGGCAGAGAGGATAAATAGAAGGAGAAATGAGGAAGAGGAGGAGCAAGAGAACAAGGAGAGGAGGATACCAGGGCCTAGCCACCCAGCCAGCCACAGAGTAAGGAGGAAAGTAAGATATTCAAAAGTTAAAAATAAAAAACACAAAAGCAAAATGTAGTCAGGATAATTTAATTTAAGAAAAGCTGGCAGGAAACAAGCCAAGCTAAGATCGAGCATTCATAACTAAGAGTAAGCCTCAGTGTGTGATTTATTTGATAGCTGGGTGGCAGGACCCTCAAAAAACCAAAAGGGTAAAGCCTCGTACAACAAGAGTAAGAGGAACTTCTGGCTTCCACAGCAGAAGCATCCGACCTTCATATGACTGGATATGACCACATGTCCAGTGTGGACATTACAAGAAGAAACATTACAAGCATCCCAACACTGAATCAGATGCTGACTTACACTTTTTGCTTTTTGAGACAAGGCCTCATGTAGCCCAAGCTGGCTTTGAACTCTGCTTCTGATCCTTTTTGCCTCCACCTCCTGCGTGTTGGGATTATGGGTGAACGGCAGCATCCTTATGTCATGTTGGGATTAAACTTGGCTCTGGGCTTTATGCACGCTAGACAAGCATCACCAGGCCTCATCATAGAATTTTCTTTTTTTTTTTTTGCAGTTTAGTGTTGCAACCACAGCAATGTTCTCAACCATGAACTCTATAAAACACAATGCCATTCTGCAGTGACTGTCAAAAAAAAACCCTGAAAAACGCAGAAGTTGATGTCCAGCCTTCTGTGGAGGGGCATCAAGCCACTGATAGTACTACCTCAGATGCCCTGCTTTTCACCTTAATACAGGTCAGAGGGGAAAACATCAGGGCAGTGGAGAACACGTGACCTTCATGATGCCCTGCAGTCACCTGATAGTACCCAAAGTGCAGCAACGGAAACCTCACATAGCTCAAGGGACTGCTTGTTCTGCTGCGCTATGTTCTCAAAGACCACAGCTTCTCTGCCTATTTATCCTACAGCATCCTGTTCAAGCAAACCATTCTTTTTTGTCTCCATCTGTGTGTGTATGTGTGTGTGGTGTGTGCATGTGTGTGTGCATGTTTCCATGTGGGAGGGCGTGTGTGGGGGTGCCTGTGCATGAGAAGGCCCATGGTATATGTTTGTATGTATGTGGAGGGGTACATATATGTGACTGCCTGTGCATGGGAAGGCCCCAGGGGGGTATTAGGAATCAACCTCCATCACTCATCCACCTTAAGCACGAGGCAGGGACTCCCAATCTAACCCAGACTTGCCAAAATGGCTGATTCATTAGAGGATTGAAGAGAAAAGGATTCTCTATTCAGGCATAGCGGTTGGTACATGCTTTTAATGCCAGCACTCCAGAATTAGAGGCAAGTGGATCTTTAAGATTTTTAGACCAGTCTGGCCTACATGGTGATCATGAAAAGCGACAATGGTGGCCATGATGAAAAGCACCATGGTGGCCATCATAAAGCTAGAAATAGAATTCCCATCTGGTCCATTAGTCTAGAAGGAACAAAACCAATATGTCTAGAGATATTCTGAGAACACTGCATGCCTATCTTCACTGCAAAACTATGGACAATGGCCAACATACAGAAACTAAAATCTCCTGATGGATGAATGGATGAGCAAAATGTGAATCTGTGCATTTGCCTGTTGTGGATGCTATCCTCTGAGCCTAACGGTCATCCCTACATTCAACAGAGAAGCTGTGATGATCTCAGAGGCCCTCAGGATGGAGCCTGTTGACTTCCCTCATAGACAGAGGAAAGGAGGCAGTGGGAATGGTCCCTGGGCCCTCAGATGAGCTCTTGGCCACTTCTTTCTATATGTCCTTCCACGTCAGCTGTTCAGAGTCCCAGTCTTTGGAGTCAGTAAAGTCTATACTGCATGTAAAGTGTGGAAGTGGGGGTATCCATCCTTGCACATCTGGGGATGTTGTCATCCATGCTGGGGAAAGATTTTGAGGTTACACTTTTGCTTTGGAAGTCACCCATGATCCTGTAAATACGCTCCCCCCCCCCCCATCACTCGTGCTCTGTAAGTAAAGCCTGATAAACTCTCCGCTTTGCCAAGCGGGACTTTGGTAGCATCATACTTAGTAGCTGATGCCTTTTCCTATCGTCAGGAAAAGCTATGCAACAATCTTCACATACACATACACGCTCAGCGTGGAACACCATTCTGCTATTAAAAATGAATTTCTCTAATCTTCAGTAGTATGAGTGGTGCTAAAGTGAAATAAGGCAGACACAGGAGGACAAACAGTGCTCATTCTTCCACCTGGATACTAAAAAGTTAACTTCTCAGCAGCAGAGAACAGAACAGTAGATACCGGAGCTTGGGGAAGGTGTGGTGAGAGCAGCTCGGAGTACAGGAGTGCAGTTGATTGGAAAGAATGATGGCTAATGTTCTATAGCACAGCACAGGCACTAGGTTGACAAAAGCTTACTGAATATTCAAAACGGTAACTAAAGAGAGCTTTGGAAGTCTCCACACAATGAAGTGATAAGTGTTTGAGGTAGGTGACGGTGACACATACACGTATATGTTATATTGTAATCTAAATGTCACCTTGCTCCCCAAATATATGCAATTCTTATGTCTATTAAAATATTTTAAGGTAGGGCTAGGAAGATGGATGAGTGAGTAAATGCTTGCCCTGCATGGGTGTAGGTGATTCAGAGGCCAGAAGAAGGTGTCTGATCCCCCGAAGCTGTAAATACAGATGGTTCTGAGCCACCAGGCCTGGGTACCGGGAACAGGACTCCAGTCCTCTGGAATAGCAGCTAGCACCCTTAATTGCTGGGTCAGCATCAGTGACCACCCCTACCCCTACCCCTAAATGCTTCAGACATTTTAGTGTTCCTAAAACCCTGTGATGCTGCAGATGGGGGAGGTGCGGGCTGGCTCATCTGTCTGTTCCATTCAGAAGCAATGCTGGAGGCACCCAGCCAGTCTGGCCCATTCAGAAGCAGGCTCCTTATGAGGGAGGCACGGGTAAGGCAGACATGTTAGTTGGAGTTTTCTAGAAAAGCTACCCCTGCGCTACAAATCAGAAGGGCCACTGACTAGCGTGCCAGATGGAGCTGGCGGTTGAGTTAGAATCCTGCAGTCACAGAGTGAAACCTATCTCGGGCTATCTTTACTCCCCTTTACTTGCTGGTTTTTACCAACCTCAGGATCCGACTTAACATCCTTGAAGGACCAGATGAAACCTTTGCAATGAGCTAAGCAGCTAGCAGACCCCGGTTTCCACCAGGCCAGAAGCTAAGAATAACTTCAGATAGGGTGTGAAACCACCTGGGGGAGAGATTTCTCTGCTGTGTCGGAACCACCGTGCCTGGTGCCCCCAACAATGCACTTACTAACTGTCTCCATATTCTGCTGCCTTTTGTGTTATAGCTATAAGAAACTGATGTAACCATTTCACCGTGGACACACGCTCCAGGCCGACCTGTATCTGTGTCCCCAGATGAACCCCACTCCTAGCTCCCTCAGAACACTCATTCCCTTTGGCACAAGAGATGCTGGTTTGGGCAGTTTGGATTTGCCTGTTTTGTTTGTTTTTCTTTTTTGGCAACACATTCAGGAGGCATCTGGAAAGAAGGGGTTTCAACTGAGGAATTACCTCCACCAGACTGGCCTGAAGCACTCCTTCATGGCTTCTGCTTCCGTTCCTGCCTTGAAGTTCCTGCGATGGGTTCCTTTCCTGGCTCCCCTCAATGATGAATTAACAATTAGAAATGTAAGCCCAATAAACTCTTTTTTCCCATATTGCTTTTGTTCATGGTTTTTGTCACGGCAACGGAAACCTAACTACTACGGCTATGTTTTACATAGACGGGCTCTGTGCAATTGTTAGGGACTCCGGAGTCTTGACAATAATCCTGAGATGCCACCACAGCACTAATCCAAAAGCTTGGTGTAGCCATGCCGACAGAAGACCATGCAGCCCTGAGCAAGCTTTCTGTGGCCAGAGCGTGATTACTCAGTCACTGATCTGAGAGGCCCTGCCGCCCTTCCACTCCTATTTAGCAGCTTCCTGCTGTGCTCCTGAGTCAGAACAGGAACAGAGTGCCTAATTTGTAATATTATCCAGCAACATAAGGGCTGTGGTTAGCTTTGATTAGAAATCCTAGACTCAGCACGCTCCCTTTGACTGGAGAAGGTGTGGGGGGAGAAAAGAGAGACGAAAAGAGGCACATATTAAAACAAAGCAAGCCTTTCCAGTGTGCCTGTGGTGTGGTACCCAGATATCTGGATGCTCTGTTCACAGGGAAACGCAGCTGTAGAACTCAGATGTCAGAATAGACCTGAAGCCAGACAACCCTCCTTTAATTCCAGCATCAGGGAAGCAAAGACAGAAGGACCCCTGGGACTCAGTGTGCAGCCTAACCTCCTTGGTGAGTTCTGGGCCCTCAGAAGACCTTGTCTCAAAAAGGCTGGGCTTGGAGGTGGCTCGGTGGATAAAGTGCTCATCACACAAGCTTAACGACCAGAGTTCAGATCACTAATGCACTTGTAAAAGCTGGGTAGGTCTGGTGCCCACCTGGAATCCCGGCACCTGAGAGGTGAAACAAGGGGGGGATCAAGAATTTAAGGTCATTTTCTGCTGTCTAGTGAATTCTAAACTGTCTGGGACACATAAGACTTTATCTAGATAGGATGGTAGGAAGAGAGGGAGGGGGTAAGAAACAGACAAATAAACACAACCAAGAGATGAGTAGACAGTGAGCGCCTTTGGTTCTGGCAGTTCAGGCAGAGCTGGTGTCTTGTGGGGGCATGGCGAGATGCCCCAGCAGGTAAAGGGCTTGTTGCACTCAAAGCGTGAGGAACAGGGTTTGGATCCCCTGAACCCACACAAAAGCCAGCTGGTGTGGATGTGCAAACCCTCGGGGAATCCCAGTACTCTAGCTGCAGAGACGGGGAATCCCAGAATAAGATGAGCTCAAAGGTGAGCACTGAGTTCAGGGAGCGTTTGCCCCCACGTACAAAGTAGAAGGCGACAGAGAAAGACAAGCAGTGTCAACCCTGGGCCTCTGCGTACTCATGCGCACACATGTATCCACACATGTGGAGACACTCATAAGCACATGCACACACACACCACAGGCACACATATTAAAAATGAACTAGATAAATGTCTTGCAAAGTTGGCATGCTGTCCCCCAGTCCCAGGGCAGCTGCACCTAAAAACATCTTCCTTTCCTACACCTCAGACTGCACGTCTGTCCCGGCACCCACCACGTCTCGCCTGACGCATGGCTGTCACCTGGCCATCATAACACACCGTCTTCTACTTTGCATTCTGAATTTAGATGAGTACCGGGTAGGTTCTCAGGGCTTGCAGCTATACAGATCTTCAGAGATGGGAAGAGAGATGTGTTCAGGACAGCTGTGAGGGCTGGGCAGTTTCAGGCTAGTGCACCCCCTGTTTTTAAGGCTTTCTCATCACCCTTCTCCTTGGCCAGTGCAGGAGGTACTGAAACCACCAGGCAATGCGCGTGGAGCCTGGCTTCAGGGATGACGGCTTTTGCGGCAAGCAAAACCACCAGCTTTTTAGCATGTCCAGGCATGCATAGCCTTCTGACATGCTGTCATCCGAAAGCTCACGCTGGAGAACCACATGACCAATCACACACAAAATGAAATAATCAACAAAGTGCAGACGCACACTGTACGAAGTCTGAAGTAAGTGTATGACATTTCTGTGGTCTGCATTCATAGCCGTCCTACAGGCTGCGGGTTGGGGATGCCTGAATGGATTTCTGACTAGATGGCAAGGTCTCTCTGTAATCTGTCCCTTCTTGTGAAGGGTCCAGCATGCAGCAGGTAGACAGGTGGAAAAGGCCAGTCAAACTGTCTGTCTGACCATCTGTTCCTCCATCCACCCACCCACCCATCCATCCATCCATCCATCCATCCATCCATCCATCCATCCATCCATCCATCCAGAGGTTGGGGCATCTGGAGGTGGAATAATACAGGCACATCAAGCCCTCGGAAACTGCATGCACCCAACACTCACTTTTTAAAGGATTTGTGTCAAGGCCTTGGCTATTGATTGTGACTGGAAGTCAGCAAACACAGGAGGGGAAAAAAAACATTTTAAAATTCTAAAGCAAGAGCTCCGGCAGGAACTCAGTGCCAAAGGACATGAGAGAACTTCCTGGGAATCACAGAGAGGGTCTTTCTGGACTATGGAGCCGATGATTCACTGTACACGTCTATCAGGCTCCCGCAACTGGACTTTTTAAATGCTGTTTTATTTTTATAGAAAGAAATGAATGAGAGGAATGTTTTGAAACATCTCAATGCCAAGAGCAATCGTGTCTAATCTTGGCACTCAGGAGGCTGAAGCAGGAGGAGTCCAAATTTGAGGCCAATGTGGGTGGTACACAGTGAATTGCAGGCTGATTTGACCAGCATGGCGACTATCTAAAGATAAGTAAATAAATAGATATACAGATTAATTAGTTCATTAATTCAAAGTATCTTAGTAGCATATTTGGCTATACTCACTGTCTATCCATAGCTCCATATAGAACAATTTCTTCAGCCAGCCCCCAAATAAGTGACCCTGCTTCACAAAGCAAGGCAGATGGTTGCTGGAGCATGATGCTCAAGGTTGGCTTCTGGCCATCACATACATGTGACGCACACGCACATATACCATGCACACTCTCACATATCTGTGCATACACACAGAGAAAATAAATTTTAAATAATAATAACAATTCACATTTCTAACAAATCTTCAGTTGCTGCTGCTGCTTCCGCCGCCTTGAAAAGAGACCTGGGAAACCACTGCTCTGGGAAAACAAAAAACAAAAAAAACTATTCGCCAACACCAGATACCAAGGTAAACCCTGGGGAAACAAATCGGAGAAGGGTGAGCATGGACCCTACTGCTTCCTGGGGACCTCTGTCCTCCAGTGAAATGGGCACATGCCCTCTGAGCGTGCTCCAGAGCCCTGCAGAGCAAGACCCCCCCCCCGAGACTGCAGCCAGAGAGGATAGCAGGGCCCAGCAGGGCGCCCCCCGGAGACTGCAACCAGAGAGGACAGCTTGCTCACCTTCTGAAAAGATGATGTGGTCGTTGCACTCCTCCACGTTGCAGGCACACATGAAGAAAGTCTCGCCCGCCCTTTTCTTCTCCTTCATGATGCACTTGGGTGAAGTGGCATCTTCCACAGCAAACCCGTGGTAGGTGAGCTTGGGATCATGGCACACCGTCTCCAGTGTAATGTTCTCATCATTCTTCCTCCTGGGGTGCAGAGGTTCGGTGAGGGGAAGAGAGAGGGGCAGAGAGATGGGAGAATGAATGAATGAAGAGGCTCTGGATGGAACAGCCAAGTGTGTCCTTTCTTCAGGAAGTAGTTTCCACTTCCTGCTCCCCAACAGCCTTAAGTTCTCCCATACTCCCCTGCATCAACTTCGCCCACCTCCCTTCATCTTTTGCTCAGCTCAGAGTTTACTTAGGATTAGTAGCGAGACAGCTCTCCTTGGGCGATCTCTACCTGAAAACTCAGGAATCAGCCTTACTAATTTTTATACAGAAAAGACGTGGGAAAGAGGGTTCCTGTGGACCTGCATCATTTCAGATCTCCCACTACTGGGATACTTCAGCCTCACACTGTGCGTCTAACTTTTGTGGCAGAGACGGTGTCCTGTCTAACCAGAGAGTTCTTAAAGAGGCTGCCTAGGGACGTGGTGGTAGAACTTTTTGTCTTTGCTGTGCATGTGTGTGTACATATAATATGTGTACCTGTGTACATGAGCATGTGGGGGCCAGAGGTCAACCTCAACCACTGTTCTTCAGGAGATGTCCAGCTTGATTACTAAGGTGGCATCTCTCTGGCCTGGAACTGGACAATTCAGCTAGGCTGGCTGGCCAGCAAGCCCCAGGTGCACTCTTGTCTCTGCCTCCAGAGTACAGGGATTACAAGGGTATGTCATCACATCCGGCTGTTTCTGGGGATCAAACTTAGGTCCTCACACCTGTACAGCAAGTGCTTTAAAAACTAAGCCATTTCTAAAGCCTGTTTGTTCTGCTTGCTGGTCACAGGTCACTCTGGTCACAAAACAAATCCAGGTGGTCCTGTTTGCTGGTCAAAAATCACTCTGTGTGTGTGGAGGTGGGGGGGGCACAACGGCTGGTTCCCAAAACAACAGGGGAAGAATGATCCTAATTAAAGAAATTAAAGTTCCTGAATTTGAGAAAGGAGTGGGGGAGAAAACAAATGATTAGCACAGTAGAGAGAAGAACACTGTGTTCTACTTTTCCAGAACAGAAAAATAGGAACAGTTCATGGTATCAGAAATGGATTATCTCTTTGCCACTCACATGTTTGGAGACTAATTTGGCCTAGAGATCAAAAGATAAATGGCATGGTATATATTTTGGGAAATGCCCAGGTGATTGGCTTTGCATGGACATTATATTTGTTTAAATACTAATTTATTTATTTTAATTTTATGTGCACCATGTGTGTGCTTAGTGCCAGAGGAGGCCAGAAGAGGGCATCCGATCCCTTATGAGCTGTCACGTGGGTGCTGGGAAGTGAACTGAGCCACCTCTGGGGGCATTTCACACTGAAACCATAATAAAAAGTATTCTGGCAGGGCAGTGGGGGCACGCGTCTTTAATCCCAGCACTCTGAAGACAGAGACAGATAGTTCTCTGAGTTCGAGGCCATCCTGGTCTACAGAGCGAGTTCTAGGACAGGCTCCAAAGCTACAGAGAAACCCTGTCTCGAAAACAAACAAACAAACAAAAAACCAAAATAAGTATTCTGGCAATCAGATTTAATAATTGGCAGAATATCGTATCTGTATTCAAGGGACACAAACAGTGACTGTTGCCATGAGTATGCGTGACTAACAAGAACGGAAAACGAAGTATCATGATTTGCATGTGGCATGTGCCCCATAGGCTCAGGTGTATGAACTTGATTTCCAGCTGGTTCATTCTCTGCTCCCTAACTGCTTGCCACCATGTGACCATCAGCCATGTCTTCTCTGCCATCATGGGCCATCCCGCCCTGTTGGCAAGGACAAAACCTTCTTCCTGGAACTGCTTTTGCCAGGGGACTTGTCACAGTGCTCAGTGTAAGGTGACAGAGAAAGCCAGGCCCCCTTCCTCAAAGGCCTGCTTACCACACAGCCACGCAGACTTCATGTGGCTTCTCGCAGATGGCCGTGATGCTGCAGTTGCTCATGCAAGACTTCTGGTTGTCACAAGTGGACAATCTCACGTCGCAAAACTTGCACAGTTGTGAAAGCTTGACCGCTCCGCCGTTGTCGCTGGTCATCATGTCACTGTTAACTGAGGAGAGAGAAAGGAAGAGCAAAGGGTTATTGAACTCCACACATGCACCTGGTGGCCTGAGTTAGATCCCAGAGTGAGAAAGAGTGAAGCAACTCCTGAGCGGTGTCCTCTGACCTCCACACATATCACACGGTGCAATGTGTGCTTTCACCCTCCAGAACAAATAAGTCAACAAAAGAATGTGGAGGCAGCTGGTCACATCTGTATGCAGTCAGTAGGCAGAGAGGAAAGGAGCTCGTTAAAGATGTGGTTTGGAGTTGATGGTGTAAGGCAAAGCTGGTATGGATCCAACCAAGCAGAGGGACATCAACTCATGTTCTCTGTTGCACTAAGATTAGACACTCGGATTGCTAGTGGCTGCAAGACAGAAGCTGGCCTGGAGGAACAGGGAGGGACTTCTCCAAGAGGTCCCCCGGGAGAGGCCTGAGAAGGGCGGTACGTCCTCTTCTTGTGCTAGCTTTTCCTGCCCAGAGGGTACCAGCTTCGGTTCCTCCCAGTCACTCTCCTTGGTGCACACTTTGGATTTCTGTCCTCAGAGGTTCACCCTGTGACCTCCTTTGTTGTTTGGGCACAACACCTGCTTCCTGGGTCTCTAAAAATACAAGCATATATATTTAAGATCTGCTTTCTTGTGGTGACAGTAAACACAGAAGGAAAAAAAAGCAAGCCCATTCATCCCTTTCAGGCCTCTAGTTCACTTCAGGAAGTATATTTTTAGTTAAGGAACTATTTTGAAATCCTCAATGTCTCCCAGACTGTTCTGCTTAGCTAAAAATATAGGCATCAAGGGGCCCTGGGCCTTGTTTAAATTTGGTACCAACACAACAATGGATATACTTTTCCAGCAATGGTCGTGTTTGGATCCTTTTGTGGAACAATGCTTTCGATTCCTTAGATTTTCCTATAAGATAACAAAATAAAGAAGTACAGGACTGGACTTTCTACAGTCAGGTTCTTTTATTGGTTTTGGCTATGTCCTAAAAACCACATTATTTGATGGTTAGGGGGCCTCTGGTGGTCTCCTCAACAGACAACCAAGTCTTTAGGAGATGGAATTTAGCCTAGCATTTGAAGATCTTAGGGCGGCTATCAGCTTCGCCTTTCTAGACAGTGCAGTATCAACACCTGAGCAACTGGAGAAACAGCAAAGCCTTGGGTGGCTTTCACATGTCCTGGCTGAATGGTTCAAATAGCCTGGGTGTTGGGTTTGGTGTTTAGCCTTTTGGTTTTTTTCTTGAAGATTTGTTTTATTTATGTATTAAGTGTGGTGGGCTGAATGAGACTGGCCCCACAGGCTCATAGATTCGAATACTTGGTCACCAGTTGGTGAAACTGGTGAGGATTAGGAGGTTCAGTCCAGTCTGGAGGAACTGGAGGCAGTGGGGGTTTCTCTGCCTCCTACATGTGGATCAAGATATGAGTTCTCATAAGACCAGCATAGGCTACATTTGACCCTGTCTTGAAAGCAAACCAAAAGCAAAACCTAGAGTTATGCAATGGACACGGTGCTGAAGGATAGCTTCTCGACAAGGCTGGGAAGAAGCCTGCAAAGACGAGGTTCGCTCGCTTGCTTGACTCCTTCCCATACTGACCAGTTCTTGTCTAGCAAAAGCCTAGATGGGGAAGGGAAGTGACAAAAGGCAGCAGTGACAACAGCATGAAAAGCAGTGGAGGCTGATGATGGCAGCAGCCACCAAACACATGTGTTGACAAGGGTAAGTGCCTGGAGCACATACCTAACGGGGAAGAAACAGAAGGGGGCATCCAAAAAAAAATACAGAAAAGAAAGGAAGAAAGAAGGAAGGGAGAGAGGGAAGGAAACTGGGAAGGGAGGGGAAGAGAGAGGAGGGCAGGAAGGGGAAGGAGGAGGGACAGAAGGGGGGAAGAGAGAGGAGGGCAGGAAGGGGAAGGAGGAGGGATAGAAGGGAGGGGAAGAGAGAGGAGGGCAGGAAGGGGAAGGCGGAGTGATAGAAGGGAGGGGAAGAGAGAGGAGGTCAGGAAGGGGAAGGAGGAGGGACAGAAGGGAGGGGAAGAGAGAGGAGGGCAGGAAGGGGAAGGAGGAGGGACAGAAGGGGGGGGCAGACACTAGGACAGCAAGTCCCATCGCCCTGGTGCTACACAGTAGCCTGAGCTGACCAGGGCCTAGACACGCACACACAGACGCAGCAGGCATGTTGCCCTTCAAGGAGCTCCAAGGGGAAGTCTTTCCATTGAATCTGGAGGGAAGGCAAACAGCTCCCACACCTCACATTTGGAAGCATGGGTATGTAAGGAGGAAGGCAGGGTGTAAGGGGAATGTGTGTTTGCTCAGTGCACTGTGTGCATTACGAAATAGGCTAGAGTTACAGCACACCATCTCAATATCTGGCTGGGGACACGCTTTTTATTTTATTTTATTATTTTATTTTTCCACCATTATAGCAAAATAAAAGCTACCATTGTTAATGTTTGCCTAGGATATTTTCTTTCCTCCTCCTTCTCCTTAACTAGCTCCTCGGCTTCCTTTTTGTAAACTTTACTTGAGGCATGTCTGGTACAATTCACCCCCACCCAGCAACCCTATTATAGCTGATAAATGACACGCCCACTTTAACAATTCCATTAGTCCTCCCTCCCCCTGGAAGTCTATAACCCTTCTTTCTTTTTTTTAGGTCAACATCCTCTTTCCTTTATGTGACAGCAGCCCTCTGGGTTTGTGAAGGGGAAGGAGGAGGGATAGAAGGGAGGGGAAGAGAGAGGAGGGCAAATGCGGTCAGACTACAACACTATTCATCCCCTGTGTTTGTCTCAAGTCGTTCTGCTAAAAGCTTCATGAATTCACTGTAAGATACGCAGCAGAGACACACCAGCTTTTGTTCATGGTTTCAAGAGGTTCACAGACACCCTGGCAGCCTGTAAGCAACAAGTGAAGAATCCCAAGCCTCCCTCTGTGTTCTCAAGAATCCCTGAAGGTCTGGTTAACTCAGGAGGATGGATAAAACCGTACTGCTCACCCCACTCCTTAGGAAGAAATGATGCCACCAGGCTTGCAGCATCACGCAGGAATTCCTTAGGTTTAATCTGTGATGTGTCAGGGGCCAAACGGATGGTAATGTGAGGAAATGCATCTAGATCAACAGCCCAGAACAAAGAAACTTCTCCTGGCCCAAGGAGATCCTGACTTCAGTCCCCAAAACCCATGTAAAAACACAAAACAATACAACAACAACAACAACAACAAAAACTGGGCACAGTAGTGGAGTTGTCATCCTATCGCTGGGAAGACAGTGACAGTTGATATCCTGGAGCTCATGGGCCAACTAACTTAGCCTCGCTGGCGAGATCCAGAAAGATGAGGGACCTTGCTTCAAAAGAGAAGTGAAATGACCCCAAATAACAGCACCCAAGGTTATCTTCTGGTCTACACACACACACACACACACACACACACACACACACACGCACACATACACACACACATACACACACATACACACACACACATACACACACATACACACACACACATACACACACACATACACACACACATACACACACACACATACACACACACATACATACACACACACATACACACACACACATACACACACACACACACACACACTACATGTGTGGATCTGCAAAAGCCTGTGTACCTCCTATATACAAACACTAAAAAACCACCACCAAGACAACCTCTAACTAAAATTCAAGATGCCTTCCAATCAGATAGCTGAATTGGTCTCCATGTGTTTAGTTAAAGTCCAGTGTTAAGGCAACATTTTAATTGCTACAGATGCTCTATTAGCAGCTGGCTATCCTTAGGGAGTTTCCTACCCTTAGCAGGCAAATTAATGATTCAAAATGTTCTCAAAAAAGAAGTCGCAGGGAGAGGGCCTCTCACCTAGAAAGTATCACTCTGGCCTGCAAACAGGGACAGCTGTCACAGCATGTGACAGGCTCATGAGGTCCATCACATTTCACTTCTCTTCCAACAAGCCTTTGAGTAATAGCAAACCCTTCACCCTGGGTCACACCATCATTCTCTCGCATTTGCCCCACACTCGCTGCCTGCAGCAGAGGCACTACGTTCTGACCTTGAATGGAGCCATTGACTTCTAGAATAATTCTGTTGTCTAAGGCTCTATGAGGAGCAGCCTAAGAAGAAGTCTATTTTTAGTTGGGATTAAGACTTTTTGGTCCATGTCTTTGAAATGGTGTCTACCAGTGGTCTGGAAAGTTAGGGGAAGTCAGGATTTCACCAAGAGCACTTAACATTTTGCCAGACACATGTTCAAGTCACGGAACTTGGTCCTTCTTATTTATTACTATTGTGTGTGTGAGGTGTGGAAACAGCAAGCATGCCCCAGCATGGATACAGGCTAACTTTGCAGACTTGTTTCTCTCTTCCAGCTCTTCACGGGTCTCAGAGATACAGCTAGGATCTTCAGGCTTGTACAATGACTTCTTTTTTTTTAAAAAAAAAAAACTATTTATTTATTATGTATACAATATTCTGTCTGTATGCCTGAAGGCCAGAAGAGGGTGCCAGACCTCTTTACAGATGGTTGTGAGCCACCATGTGGTTGCTGGGAATTGAACTCAGGACCTTTGGAAGAGCAGGCAATGCTCTTAACCACTGAGCCATCTTTCCAGCCCCCTTGTACAATGACTTCTATCCGATGATCCATTTCACCATTATTCATTCGTATGACTCTGAATTCATGCACTCCCCTATGATGGGCCAGGTTTGGGAAGAGCCTGATATAGCTCATTTACTCCATAGCTACCTGTGATGTCTGGCTTGGTGCTGTCGATTTCGTAATGTCATTGTTAGTGATGCAGTTAAAGAAAGGGGAAGCAGCTCAAAGAATAGCTCGCAGCAAGCCATGAATAGAACTCGCTATGCTTTGCAACTGCTTGTCAAATATTAATATGCATGGGAAGCC
This sequence comes from Microtus pennsylvanicus, assembly GCF_037038515.1. NCBI lineage: Eukaryota > Metazoa > Chordata > Mammalia > Rodentia > Cricetidae > Microtus > Microtus pennsylvanicus. Next base: position 8,342,200 of record NC_134581.1, on the reverse strand, counting down.
CTGAAGGGAAACATTGAATCTGCAGGTGTGCGGCGTGCACTGCCTCGTGGGGCTGTAGGAGCTGGTGCAGCAGACCTTTGTATGGTAGACCGGAAGTATAGAAACCAGACAGGAGCTCGTGCTCAGGTGTCTGGGTAGAATTCTTCCCCAGGAAACCTCAGTGTTCGCTTGTCTAGTATATAACTGACTCACGTGATTAATGGCACCCTCCTTTGGTTAAAACCACCTGACTAGAACTGCCAATCACAGATTCAAAATGCCTTCATGACAGCGCCAAGACTAAGGCTTCATTTAAAGGCTGAATGGTAACTAGGGAGACATAGCTCCTTATTAAAGGGCTTGGCTGGCAAGGATGAGGACTTAAACTTAATCCCCAGACTCCATGATTTACAAGACAAAACAAAATAAACAAGAAAGAAAAGAGATGAGCATGGCAGTGCACTGGGGAGGTGGAAGCAGGCATATTCATGAAGCCTGCTAGCCAGTCAGCCTGGCTCATTTGGTAAGCTTCAGATTAGTGAGGGGTGAGGGACCCTATCTCAAACAATAAAGTGTTTTTAAAGGAGGATGTCTGTCACCTGAGGAATGACACCTGAGGTTGTTCTCTGGTTTACACACACACACACAGACACACACACACACACACACTGGGAGCCACATACACTCCACCCACCCACCCACCTAGCAAGCCTGATGTTCTCTGAGATCACTACACACAGCAAGGAGACTCGCCATTTCCCCCTTCTTCTGTGGATCTTAGGGCTGGCAAAATGGAAGACTGCGTCCCTGAATTTCCCAGGCGTGTCTCCTCTCCCTGCTCCTTCCGTCTGCTTTCCTCTGAAGCTCGGCCTCCTTAAGCGATCACAGGCCCAGAGGCCGGTGCACCATCTGGGCCTGCGCTGAAAGACTTGCTCTCTGAATGGGTTTTAATTGCAGCTGGCATCTCAGAGTCAGACACCCAGGCCGCCATCTGGCAGACAGCGATGTGGTTTGCAAAGCCGGCAGCTAACACCCACGGCTCAGAAGACCAGGTGGGACCAGTCCACTGACCGGCCACATGACCTCCCACCCAGAACAAAGAAGCAAGTCAGCGGGAATCAAAAGTTCCCACTCCTACCCAATATGGTGGTCATCCAGCAAATGCAAAAATGCTTCCTCGTTGAGTTTTCGTTTTTAAAACAATGTGTTTGACTCCACTTCCCCATGTAATTAGAGTATCTTGACATGGGTGAGTGGAGCATGTGTCTTCAGGTGACAATGCCCTGTGGTCCCTAGACACTGGTATTACTTAGCTTACTGGGGAACCATGGAGGCTGCAGGAAGGCATCCATTCACCTTCTTGCGCAACTGTTTTGCGGCCATGGTTCTTTATTAATGGGGCCAGGAAGACAGTAACAGTTCAGTCAGCAAAGGGTTTGTTTTGCAAAGCATGGGGACCTGAGTTCAACCCTAAATTCCATGTAAAAAGGCAGAACACAATGGCACACTTATGATCCCAGTGCTGGGAGGCAATAACAGGAAGACGCCTGGGGCTTACTGGCATCCAGCAGAGCCTACCAGGGGACCCACAGCCGGCAAAGCCTAGCAGAGCCTACAGGGCAACCCGCGGCCGGCAGAGCCTACTGGGTGACCTGCAGGCCCATGAGAGACGCTGTTTCAAAAGGGGGGCGGGAATGGTGCTATTTCAGAATGTTGCCTGGGTTATCTTCTGCTCCCAACATACACACATGAACATGTATGTACACATACAAAATGCTTTGTTAACAGCTTCCAAGGATAACAGAGCTAATTCTCGGAAATCTATTTGAAACGCTAGTGCCTTATGCTTCCTGCTTTGTAAGTAAAACAATCTACAAATAGTGCAATTATTGAGGGTCCCTAAAAATGAATGGCCCAGCCCACTGGGCGGTTCTTCTTCTCTGTTGCTCTGGAAAGAAAAACATTTTAACAGCAGTTTCTGTTCTTGTCATCAGAGAGTAAGGACTTAAAGACTCTGATCTATATGGCTAATGAAGGAAACCCTGGCTACAGTGGGTGCTGACCCCACCTGCCTTGTACTGGCAAAAATCACCCAAGTCTGGCATGGTGTGGCTCATGCTTGTAATCCCAACCTGAGAGGCTGAAGGAGGAGGATTGCTGTGAATTTGAAAACAACCTGAGCTATAAAGTTCCAGGCTAGCCTGGGCTATAAAGCAAAATCCTATTTCAAAAATGTTTTTTAAAAAGAGAGAAAGAAAGAGAGAGGGTAACAGAGGGATGGAAATAGAAAATGGGAGGGGAAAGGAAAATTGGAGGGGGACATTGAAGGGAGGAAAAAAGGTGAAAAGAAAGGAAGGAAGGAAGACAAAAAAGAATAAATAAGAAGAAAGAGGGAAAGAGAGATGAAGAAAGAAAAGATGAGCAAGTCAGATCCCACAGTGAGCTGGCCAAGGTGTGGGGCAGAAACACGCTCACAGAATGGGTGCAGGCCTGTGCTCCTTCAGGAAAGTCGACAGCATCTATGAAAACAGCAAATGCAAATTGCCTCTCACCTGACACTTTCACTTGGAAGCACTTGTTCCCTTCCCTGCTGGCTTCCCTGCAGCAGCAGAATCTGCAAGGCCCACCCAAGCCATACAACAGAGTGGACCAAAAGCAGGAGACAGCTCTGTCTTTGTAAGTGGCATCGCCCAAGCTACCACACTCAGGAAAAGAAGCGAGATGCGGAGAGGGGTACGGAGTGGACACCTGGGCTGGACAGTTTCTGCTGCCCTGGGGATGTTCTCTCCACCCCCACTTCCTGCCTCTCTGCCGCAGGGGGCTGCTCTTCTCTCTCATGTTGGGGATCCTCAAGCTTTCTGAGAGTTTGATCAATGGGGAGACCCAGCAACTTCACCCAAAGACAGGGCAAGTTCTTTTGGAGCATCCTTGCCTGGCCCAATTGCTGGGCAAATTCGCCAACTGGCTGAGTCTCTCACCTGGAGGTCACATGATACGTTAGGGTTGGCCACTGTTCTTAGGATTGACTTTGGGCAAAATGAGAGTTACAAAATACAAGAAGACTAATAGGAAAGGGAAAAGCCCCAGCAGAAGCGGAATAACAAAAGCGGAAGCCCAGATCTTATCCATCTAAAGAGGACAATTTATTGTCTGTCTGAAAAGATTTGTGTAAACTCTATGCCTCCTTTAAAATGTCCAGGTTAAAGGAGGATAAGTAAGACACTTGTAGACCACTTTCCTGTGGCTCCAGCTCAAACTCACTACGATGCAGGCTATTGTAAAGGGGCTGGGGTGGAGGGACAGTCGCCTCTGCCTGTACACCCAAGCTTATGCGCCTGCTGGGAGGGTTTCAGCAACTTTCATTAATAGCTCAAGAGTTTAATAGTCCCAGCTCTTTCAAGAAAAGCACATAAACACAAATTTACATTCACCAAGCAAGTAAATTTAGGGATTAAGGAGCAATTATCTGTATTTCAGAAGGATTAATCTGAGGGGGGAAAAACAGCTGTCCCTGAAGATTTCTGAAAAATATATTCGACAGGACATTTTAAAGAAGCCATATATAGAATAAAAGAAACTAGATGAATGGAAAAGTGATCATTTTCTTTTAAGTCCCAAACATCAAATAACTGAACTGAAATTCATTTCCTTCTTTCCTCGTTTAGCAAACCAAGCAACTCCAAAACCTCTCTAGTACAGTTTCCTGGCTTTCTCTAGGTTTGGTAAATGAAGGGATTTAGATTATCTCGGGGGTTGAGCAGAACTGTCTTTTTCTCTCCCCCTTTTCTGTCTTCCTCCTCCCCCCCCCCATTTCTCTATCTCTCCTCTCTCTCCTTATAGGGTTACCTGTTCCCAAATCAGGACACCATAATGGGAGAAAATATTAATCATTTAAAACAACTCAAAAGGGGGATGGTTTCCAAGGTATGACATTCAGTGCTGACCTCTGACCTGTACACACTCACACACACACACACACACACACACACACACACACACACACACACACACAGAGAGAGAGAGAGAGAGAGAGAGAGAGAGAGAGAGAGAGAGAGAGAGAATAAAAACTTAAAATGACTCTTAGTAGTTCAGCTTGTTACATAGGGGTCTGGGATTTGAACTCATACCCTCCTGTTTGCCCACAGTACTCTTCTACTCTTCTCACCAGACTAAATCCCAAGCCTCACAGTGGAATTCTAAGAAAAGAGACTGGCCTTTGGTCACCACTTTCTTTAGAAGATGATTACAGTCGACGGCACAGTGGAAGCCCAGCACTCTGAGGACAATGATTTGAGAACTGTTCTAGCTTCCTTTAGATTGCTGGGATCAAAATTGACTAAAAGCAACTTGGGAAGCAAAGGGTTTATTTCATCTTATACTTCCAGGTCACAGTCGCTGAGAAAAGTCAGGAATAGAACTCCAAGCAGGAGTGTGCAGGCAGGCCAGTTTGCTATTCTATGCAGCACTGATCCAACTGGAGAACTCACTCACATCAGAAACCAATGAGGTCTCGAAAAACCAAAAAAAAAAAAAAAAAAAAAAAACCAATGAGGATGCTGCATGCTATTTCGTACAGACTCATGCTTATCTTGCTTCTTCACACAGCGCAGGACCACCTGCCTAGGGATTATGTCATCCTCAGTGGCCTGGGGCCTCCAGCATTGATTATTGGCAAGACCATCTGCAAGGAGCATGCCCACAGATCAACCTGATCTAGGTAGTTACTCAAGCAGGCTTTCATCTCAGATTGTCTGTGTCAAGTTCACAAAGTTAACTAAGCCCAAGGGTGATTTTAGGCTCAGCCTTGGACTTCCTGTAGGGCCATGGACATCCATTCAATCTCTTGGAACCTCTATTTTCTGAGTAATGACAAGGTACCTTACAGGGTTACAATGGAGAAAACACAAGAAGAATGTGTGAAAATGCTCGAAGCATGACTCAGCCCTCTCTTTGGATAAGTAATACTCCATACAATAGTCCCTCTATGAGGAAAATTATAGGAAAGAATGGCAAGAGGGGGCTGGAGAGATGACTCTGCGATTAAGATCACTTGCTGTTCTTGAAGAGGACCCAGGTGTGATTCCTAGCATCTACAAGGTGGTTCAGAATCATTTGTAACTCCAGTTCCAGAGGATCTGATGCCCTATTCTGACCTTCTCTGACCTCCACAGGCACAAGCATGCACCTGCTACACTTACATACATACAGGCAAAATACGTGTACATGTACAAATAAATAAATCAAAAACTAATTTTAGAAAAGAGCGACAAGATAATGAAGACCGTGATCAGTCTGTCCCCGTGTGTTAATGGGAGGCAGCAGATTTAGGACCCTGACAAATGTTTCTGGAAGTCTGAGTGACAGACAAGCATGGCATTGGTATGTGCTGTTACCGCTGTACTTCAAAACATTCAATGGGGAAAATAGAATCACAAATTATATTCTTCCCAGGTGCAACAGAGAGCTGTGCCAGTGTGGATTTCAGATGAATCTCCTTCAGGGATGCTGGCCATCACCACAGGAGGAGCTGAGACAAGAGACCTAGCAACAGCCTAGAAAACCTTGCTATTATAGACGGTAGCAGGGTAGAGAGAGTGTCTAGCCTTGAAGAGAAGGCTTTGAGCTTAGAGGGGAGGAGTGGCTGAGTTTAGAAGGGAGGAGTCTCTGAGGTTAGAGGAGAGAGGTCTCTGAGGTTAGAGGGGAGAAGTCTCTGAGGTTAGGGGAGGGGTCTCTGAGGTTAGCAGATTAATGAAGGTCTTTAGACCAAATATAAAGTCATAATTTAGGAAACTAATCCTATAGTTCCACCTGTCTAGGGGCTGCCATATGCTAGGAGTTTGGCAGCATAGAGAAAGTTCTAGCTAAGATATAAGGCATGTCTGGTTTCTTTACAAGGGGCAACCTCTGTCTTCTAATAATAAGTATTTTCAAGGATGTTTAAACAACCCTTCTAGAACCAAAGCAACTGCTCTGTGTGGTACACAGGCTGTGGCACAGCGACTTTACATGCACAAGGCCCTGTGTACAATTCTTAGATGTGCTTGTCTGTTTGTTAAGATTGCTCATTACCAGCATGAACTGACAGGGTAAGAGCCACGATCCAGTGTGAGGCCCTCTACTGGCTGCTTGCACACTTATCAAGTGACACACTTCGATTCGTAGCCAGTAAGAGAACTGGAAAGGAATGTGGACAACATTACATAGCACATCTCAGGTATCCAGGTAAGAGGTGCTCCGCTCAGCCAGATAGATAGAAAGCAATTCCTTACTCTCTCCTCAAGCAATTTCGGTGCATGAAGGCTAATTGAATAATACTGCCTTCTGATTTGCTCCCAAGACGAGTTCAGCAAGCTGGAAACACAAGCAGGCTAAAGTAGAAAAGGCTCCGAACCAGGCTTCTGGTGCCCGAGCAACTAGCCACTCAACTCTCTGTCTTTTCATGAACCAAACAGGTCAGTCGTCTATGATAATTTTTAGGGTTTTGGAAAGCATTCTCAATTCAACTTCCAAGAGCTAGGAAATCTAAGTGTTTTGACCTCAGCCCCACAGAATAGGATGCTATGCATTAGCCTATAAGGAAAAGGGGGTTGGGGCTGGGGAGACAACTCAGTGGGTAAACTGTTGCCATGTAAATATGAGGACCCGAGTTTGACTGCTAAAACCCACATAAAAAAGGCAAGTGTGGTGGTGTGCGCTTGTAATCACGCATGTAATCCCAATGCTGGGGAGTGGAGACTGCAGACCCCCATGGCTTGCAGGCCAGCCAGCCTACTGAAGCAGTAAGCTTGGGACTCGCCAAACAAAGTGAACCGGGCAAGATGGTACCACAGATAAAAGTACTTGCTACCAGCCTGACAAGTAAGAGTTCGCTTGCTGAGACCCGTGTGGTGTAAGAGAGGCAACTCCCAAGGCTGTCCTCTGCCCCGCACACAGCGGAGCACACATAAGCACACACTAACTCATGGATGTGCACAGACAAAGAGAAGGGAGCCGTGGAGCCCAAGTGAGTCGCTGTATGTTGTGTTCTCTTTATTTGTTGCATGAGACTCCCTCTCTACAACTTCCCCGTCCCCACCCACGCTCACATTCAAACCCAAATCACTGTAACTGAGCAGGCTCCGGGACTAAACGCAGAGTGTCATTTGGCTATCACGAGTTCAGAGGAAGGGAAATTCTGCCAAGTGACAAAGGAGGCTGTAGGCATTTCCTCCATTTTTTTTTCAGGGCCAAGGAGGAAGCTCCATTTCAGAGCAAGTCATTTCCTGTAAGAATCTCAAACGCACTCGGCCTGAGTATCAGCGTCTACTTGATGCCTTCTGGCCTCAGCTTGAGTGATAGGTGATGATGAAGCCCAGGGCGATTGCATATAAACAGCTAGTACACCATCAATCACTGATGTCTGCCTTCATGTTTCCCAGAGGAGGGGTGTGGTTTAGTAATTGCTCAAGTTGGCTCAGACAACCAGCTGGAAGTGTCCTGAGGAAGGGACTTTTCACTGCAGGGAAGTGACAATTACTCCAGCCCTGGCTCTACCATTTAATATGGGCTCAATATATATATTACATTCTAAATTGTTTTTAACACTGATTTACTGTGTGGGTACATGTGTGGATGTGTGTGCCGTAGTGCTGTGCAACTTTGTTTTGTTTGACACAGGGTCTCAGGTAGTCCAGGCTGGCCTTTGAAGACCTTGAACTTCTAATCCTCCACCTCCAGAGTGCTGGAGTCTCTGGCCTGTGCTCTACTTCATCCAGTTTGCTGTAGTTCTGGAGAAGACTCTCAGGGCGTCATGTGTGCTAAGTACGCCTTCTCCCCACTGAGCTATATCCCCAGCCTACCCAACAAATATCAATGGAATTGAAAGTCAAAACTGAACGTGAATCCCCTTCTTGTACATCACTTAGTCAAGCTGCTCTCCCTCCTTCCTCTCAGTGCAAATCGAAGGCCAGAGATACAGCCCTCTCTCGGGAAATGAAAACAACACCAATCCTCTGTGTGGCTCTGGCGAGGTATTAAAACAATGGTCATTTCTAGCCGACAAACTCTGCTTGACAGGCTGCTTCAGAAGGCTGACCGTGAGTTCAGATCCACTTCGGCTTCTGAGATAGCACCAGGCCCCTTGGAGCCTTCCCCTGTGTGGTTTCCAAGCAGAGGAAGTCAGAAGAAAAAGAGTCAAGGCTCCAGCATTGTTACAGACTTCAAGAGAAGACAACAAAGGGCAGGAAATTTGAAATGAAATCTGAGAATCTGCCCTGAAATTGGGCGATTTTGCTGGTTTTCTCACAGAGGGCCAGGATGAGAAAGTGAGCGGTTGATGGCTGCCTTCCCTGGGCGTTGCTCACTGTTCTGACAGGAATGTGATTTGTAACACAGGGCCTACAGGTCTCCCCGAGGGAAGCAACTGCAACTTGCAGGAGGGCAACCTCCAACAGCTACCCCACCCCCAGCCACCGCAAACCAAACCAAAACGACAACAACAATCCCCACTGAAGTTGCTGAGGTTGGTGTTTTAGCTCCTTTGTGCTGCGGTGGCGAAGGAGCTGAGGCTGGATCATTAATTAAGTACAGACACCTTTGTGCAGGCACCTGCGTGCTCGTAACTGCGTGGTCACGTGTACCGGTCTGTGTGAAGGACAGAGGACAATCCTGGGGGCTGCTCCTCAGATAACACCCCTCCCCCCCTTACTTATTTGAGACAGGGTTTCTCACTGGCCGGAAGCTCACCTATTTGGCTAGGCTGGCTGCGCAGTGGGCCCGAGAAATTCGCCTGTTTCTGCCTCAGTGCCAGGATCCTGTCACACCCAGTTTCTCATTGTTGTTTGTTTTTAGCATGGGTTCTGAGCACTGAACTCAGGACCTCAGGATTGCCTGTCAAACACTTTATCCTGGAACTGAGTTATCACCCCAATCTGCTTCAGACCCGAGGAAGATCTTTTTACAGAAGCTTTACCATTAACTTAACTTTGACCTTTTCACCTTGACCCTCATTCAAACAACTTGCTCAGGAAACCATCTTCCCGCTGGAGAGGGGGAGGGCTTCAGGGCTGGAGGTGACTAAGGAATGAATGTATTTGGGTAGGAAGTGTCCTACTAGCCTTAACCTAGTCAGGTTCTCTTCCAGACCAATCAGGCCAACTAGTTCCCAACCCTCGTGAAAGCCACTGGAAAAGCACATACAAATAAATGCAAACAAATAAAAAGTGACTATAGAAAGGAAGCCATGGCGGTGACAAGCACAGCTCCGGGGTACCCCACTGCAGTGTTCTCACTTCCGCAGCCCCCCCCCCCCTCTTTGTGCCTTGATCCCAGCCTCTGCTCAAATAGAACCTTCCCAACAGGCTGCTCTTTACTTCTTTAAAGTCTTGTGCATGTGTTGTACGTGTGTCCGTAAATTCTCATGTGAGCACATGCAGGCTGGGCATCGGCGTCTGGGGCCTTCCTCTATTACCCCCCACCTAATCTTTCATATCCTGAAGCTCACTGACTTAGCTAGACTCTCGAGCCAGTAAGCCCCAAGAATCTTCCTGCATCTGCCTCCCCAGGGCTGGGGTTACAGGCTCCTACGACCACGCCCAGTTTTGTGTGTTGGGAAGCAGAACCCGGGTTCCCAAGCTTGAGCACTTTCAGGATGAGGTACGACCCCAGCCTATTCCTGATAAATCCTTCTAAACAGCAAACACCGATCACCAGCTTCTCGTCCTTTCCTTAAATTTGCCTCTGATTTATGACTTGAGTCTGTTCTTCAACTTGAACAGACTTGCTTTAGTTCCTGGCTGCTCTGGCATCTTCAACATTGGCCTTGCCGCCCTGGCTGGCTCTTGGTACACACTTGTTGATCGTTCTCTCAAGTCCAGTGACACCCCCTTCCTATATCCTATCTTTAGGTTTCAAGAAAAAAAAAAGTCTTCTTCAGCCAAATCCATCTGATTTCTAAAAAATGAAATCATATTTATAGTTGTTGTTCAAGGAATTGGGATGTGTTCACAGGGGAAAGGAGACAATAGAGGTGGGAGGGGCGTGTTAAATCCAGATACAAGGGTGTGAATAATTTGTAAAAGATAAGCAGCTGAAGGTTTCAGCAGTCAGAATTAGCAGTGGAGAGGACTTGGGGTAGAAGTCAAGGAGAACGGCTTTCCCTCAGGAGCTGGCCATGAAGTGGTCAGGCCCTGGAGCCAGACTGCAGAGGCCCCCAGAATGGCCTCTGGCAAGAAGTACCTTCCTGAGGTCTTGAGGTCAAGGGCGGGATCCCAAGCTGCAAGGTAGCTACCATCAAACTACTCTTAAAATTAAGATAAGTAACGTCAGGCTGGCCAGTAGCTTAGTGGGAGCTATTATCGCTCACACTTGAGGCCCTGGGTTCAAGGCCATCATTAATTTTTTTAAAAAAAAATAGGTAAATAAAATTACATACTCAGTTCTGTGTCACGCTAGCCACATGTCACACGTGGTCAACAACAGAGAGATTTTCATCAGGAAAAGACCTCCCAGAGCCTGGGGAGACAGCTCACTGGGTCAAGGGTTTGCTTAGCATGAATGTGGACCAAAGTTCAATCCCCACAATCTATGTAAAAAACAAGAAGAAGCCTAGTGTTTGATGGTCACCTCTGAACTAGGGAGAAGATCCAGGCAGATTCCTGGCGCTAACAGCCAGTGGACCCGGCCCACTGTGGCACGGTTTCAAAAAGGGAGCCATGGAGTGGTTTAATGGTTCCTGGGTTTGAGTTCTGCTCTGTCTCAAAACAAAGGAGCAAGCAAATGGAAACAACAGCAACAACAAAACCCCAATAATGAACAAAGACCTCAAGAAGGACAGGGCTGGCAGTGGGGTGGAATTCTGCCCCTGGGGGAATGTGGCTTCTATTAGGTGGTTTGTTGGCTCTGGCCTTGGTGTCCCTGGTGGAGCAAAAGCAGAAGACAATTAAGGGCAGGGACTAGCACTCCTTGCTAAACCCATAAGCCCTGAGTGGCATGGCCAGAAGGTTCTAATAGCAAGAGAAATGGGCAGAACAAGATTTGCAACAAGTTGCAACCTGCCAGGGCTGGAGTCAGCTGGCCTAGCCTCTCCAAATGCAAATCCCTGGCCCCAAGATAAAAGACTGTTTAAAATAGGGAGGCTTGCCAAGGTATCAAGTAATTCTCCTTAAGCCCCATTTCAATGACAGAAACATAATGCAGAACCAAGGCATGGAGATAAAGTTTCCAGGCAAAGTCCACAGCGGCCTAGAGCGAGGAAATTAATATTTCAGAAAAAAAAATATTGGCTTTTTTTTTTTTAAAATGCAATGCTTTTGGGAGGGTTTCAGCCATTGTCTGCCAAAGACTGCTGAGCTCCCAGGACAGAAGGAGAAGAGAGGTGACCAACTCACAGGGGGAAACCCCAAGGCCCTAGGGAAGCCAGTTCTCTGCAGGATACATTGATATAAGTCAGGCCCAGTTCAAAGCAGGCATTCCTCAGCCTGAGACTTCTCAACCTTCCCTCCATTGCCTTTTCCCTCCTTTCCTGTGTCTCCAGGAGAGGTTTTTAAAGTTAATATACAAAGCTGTGCATTTTATTATGGTTTTCTCATACAAACAGGCTATCATGCTGTATTCTACCCCTCCCATAGCCTTCCCTGTGCACCTTCTAAACCCCACAACTGTCCCAATCTTTTGCTTTTTGTCCAAGATTCATCTGAGCTGCTAACGATCCCATTATCCCCACTGCCCTATACATAGAGGCTGAGACAGGATACACACTCTACTCCCACATAACAATACCATGTTTTTAACCTCTGTGAGTGTGTGCAGAAATAAGCATGTGGAGGTCAAGGGGCAACTTCGGATGTTGGCCTTCGCCTTCCACCTTGAGGAAAAGCTGTAGTGGATTCTCTGGTCTCTCCTGCTTTCCACCTCAGCAAAGACTACTGGAATGGCAGACACAGGCTACCATGACTGGCTTTTATGTGCATGCTAGGGAATCTGAACTCAGGTCCTCATGCTTATACAACAAGTATGTGAGCCCCTGAGCAATCTCTCCAGCACACCAATACTATTCATACAGCCCTTCTACAAAGGTGAGTATGTGTGTACACATGCATGCACACTTATGTATGGTATATGTGCATATGTAAAGCATGTGTGTATGTACATGGATATCTCTGTGTGTGCATGTATGTGTGGTCTGTACGTGTATGTGTGTGTATTGTGGTTTATATGTGTTTGTATTATGGGTGTGTTTGTATGTGTGCATATGTATATATGTGTGTGAGCTGGTATATATATGCATGTGTGTGTTGTTATGGTGTATATGTGTATGTTTTGTGGTGTGTATATATGCATATATGTGGTTTGTATGTGTGTGTCTATGTGGTATATATGTGTGTGAGTGTGTGTAGTGTGTGTGTATGTGATGCATGTGAGTGTATGTGTGTTTGTGTGTGTGTTGCATAATAACAAGCCCAGTGATCCTCCAGTCTCTGCTTTTTACAGCCCTGGGGTTACAAACACATGCAGTCACCACCACCCAGCCTTTTGACAGTGAGCTAAAGATTTGAACTCAAGTCTTTAAGCCTACAAGCAAGCACGCTTACTCACTGAGTCACTAAGCCATCTCCCTTGTCTGACAATACTGTTTTTAGAGCCTTTCACAGATGACAGCTAAGATCCTACATTATAAAAGCAGCCTGGCTGGACATTCATTCCTCCGACAAAGCAGGATATTTAGAATATATATTCAACCACGTTACTGTCCACCTTAGATGACCAGACAGAAGCTGTCTATTATTACAGAGCACGGGGAGAGAGGGAAACAAAGAATTTAATCTGTCCCTCTCATGCCCCCTTACGATCTAAGGAGAGTGAGATGTGAAAAGATCCCAATAGCCCATGGTTACATGTCATTTTCAAAGGATGTTTAATGGGCGGGAGAAATGGCTCAGTCAGTAAAGCCCTCGTCATGCAGCCATGGTGATCCTGAGTTTGATCCCCAGCACCCACCAACTTAAATAAGCACAGCATTCCGTGCCTGTGATTCCAGCACTGGGAGGCAAAGACAGGAGACTCTCAGGGGCTGGTAGGCCAGCTGGCTTTGCCTAATGGAACCAGCAGGCCCAGGGTCAGTACAAGACTCCACCCTGATTCTGCCTCCCCCAGATCTCCCAGGTAGGCATCAAGAGCGGGAATCGTGGCCTCCCCTTCACTCTACAGCCAAAGATCACTTTCTGATCCTGGAATCCTCGCCCTCCAGAAAGCTGAGGTTACAAACGTTTGCCTTCCCACCCCATTGGAGCCTCACTAGGGAAGCAACCCAGGGCTTCACACGTTAGACAACTGAGCTACACCCCATCTCCCAGGAAGTCACCATTCTGTGGATGTCTCCAAAATAAAAGAATCTTTCTTCTTGCACAGCTCTGCTCTGAAGTCTTCCTGTTCCTCTTTGCTACAGTGTCAACGAATGGGAGCGGCTGAACCCAGGAAATGGCGCTCCTCTACTGTGGGCACTGCCGAAATACCTTGCCATTCCTGGGCACCTACTTATGTGTACTCTCACTGGGTTTGGCTGAATCAGTGTTTTCAATCCTGGCTTCCACATCAGAGGCATCTAGGGATTTTTTTTTTTTTTGAGATTGAGATGAAGCCAAGGCCTTGCTCAGGCCAGTGAGCCAGAACGTACGGGTTGACTCAGGCAGCGGGATTACTTTAAAACTTCTCAGATGATTTGGATGTACAGCCAGGGTTGGAAATGAAACACAGTTCAGCAAAGGACAAAGTCTTGGGGCTGGGCTGGAGGAATTGCTCACTTGGTTACATTCTTGCTGTGCAAGCACAGGGACTGAGTTCGACCCTCAGAACCTATGTAAAGATGACGGACATGGAGGTGTGGGCTTATGTTCCCAGGGCTGGAGAGGTGGAAAAAGAAGGGTCCCGGGTTTGCTCCTTAGCCAGCCTACCATACTTGGCAAGCACCAGGCCAGGGAAAGGGCCTGTGTCAAAAAGAAAGTAGAAGGCATTTCTAAGGAAGACCCTGGAAGTTGTTCTTCAGCCTGCAATGGAATGAACATGCATGTGTTCATTCCTCACCCTCACACACATGTATATCCAAATTTACACACACACACATTAGCTGTTCCTGCAGTGAACCCAAGTTCTAGTCCCAGCAAAAATCATCTGTAACCCCAGATCCGTGGGATCCAACACCCTCTTCTGATCTCCTTGAGCTCCAGCCATGCACATGGTACACATACATGCATGTAGACACAATACTCATACACATACAATGAAAAAGATGAATCTAAAGCCAGTAACATTTAAGAATACACATGGCAGGGGGAGAGAGCTGCAGTCTCTACAGAGTGGTGAATTTAACAGACGGAAGTGCATCAGGGTTGGACCGTGAGCAGCTGCCCACAAGCGCTTCTGTAAGTGTCTGGAGCACAGCACGCTGCTAGGGTACAGCACCTCCAGAGTTGTTTGCAGGTGTGGTCAGGCCCAACCCAAAGCATCTTCCTATGACTCAACCTCTGATCCTGTTTGGGAATGAGGCAGGGAAGATAAACACATTGCTCCAGGGCCGTTCATTTTCACTGTGAACATTCTTCTTCAAAGATCACTCTGGGCAAATTTTTTTTTTTTTTGATTTTCGAGACAAGGTTTCTCTGTAGTTTTTGGTTCCTGTCCTGGAACTAGCTCTTGTAGACCAGGCTGGCCTTGAACTCACAGAGATCTGCCTGCCTCTGCCTCCCGAGTGCTGGGATTACAGGCGTGCGCCACCACAGCCCAGCACTCTGGGCAAATTCTTCAGAATGAATTCTGCCAGTTATGATCTTTGGAAAGGGTGGAACTCCTTACCCAGTCCTCCCAGCAGGACACAAGGAGATTGATTTGAAAAATTGGAGTGGAGAATTTCCTGATGAATCTGATTTTCTCTCTTTAGTTTTTGTTGTTGTGCTTGTTTGTTTGTTTGCTTGCTTGTGTTTTTCCTTTTCATGAATGTATCTTGTTTTGATCAAACCCACCTCTCACTTTCCAACTCTTCTTAGGTCCTTTCTCCGTTTCCTTTCCACCTTATGTCCTAGTTCAGACAGACAGACAGACAGATGGATAGATGGATAGAGATAGTTAGTGTTGTCTGAACACATATGGATGTTGGGGCTCTGCACTGTAGCCTCAGCAACCTAGCATGTGCCTCATCAGTGAAGAAAGCAACTTCATCACTACTACCACCACCCCCACCCCGCAGTCACCTGCTGCCTCTAGCTTCTCAACAGATGTTCATCCCTGTGAATCCCTTCCCATCCAAAAGAGAAACGAACTTCTAAAATGTGTCTTAGGTTGGTGAGATGACTCAGTGGGTCAAGGGGGTTGTCTCTAAGCCTGACGACCTGAGTTCAAGCACCAGGAAGGATCCTCATGACAAAAGAAGACAATAAAACTAACATCCAGAAGTTTTTCGTTTGTCTTCAGCCCTACGCATGCATGTGTACACACATACACCAGACACACACATAAATAAATAAATTAAATACAAATAATTTAAAAAATTAGAAAGTGTCTTGAGGTCTGGGGATGTGGTCCAGCTGGTAGAGTACTTGCCTTCCATACACAAAGCTTTGAGTTTGATCCCCAGCTTCCCGTAAACTAGTCCTGATGGGGTAAGTCTGTAATTCCAGCAGCCAGGAGGCAGAGGCAGGGGGAACAGTTGTTCAAGGACAGAGTTCAAGGCTGGCTTAAATTTCTTGGGACCTTGTAGTAGTTTGAAAGAGAAAGGGCCAAACTGTTTAGGACAGATAAGGAGGTGTGGCCTTGGAGGAGGTGTGTTAGAGGCTGAACGATGCCTACCCCCCCCCACCCCCGCGCCTGGTAGTTGTTGTCTCAGGATGTAAGCGCCCAACCACTGCTCCAGAATCACACCTGCCTGCCTGTTGCCCTGCTCCCCATCATGATGCTCATGGACTCTACCAGCTTCCTATTAGTCAACAGAAAATGGCTCCTCAGTTCAGAGCTGACAGCGGTGTATAAATTTGTCATTCAGAAAAAAGCACGCGGTTACACAGATACAACACCAACATGATGCATCCTAAGCCACTCTCTCCCTGCAATGGAATTCCCTTCCTTAGCCTTTGTGCACTACCTCTATCCCAACATGAAGAAGGGCCATTTCTGAAATGCTCAAATTTAGCGTTGTTGTTATTGCAGTGACTCCTTCCTTAATACAAGAATCAGTATGTACATGTCATTTTTAAGGATTATATGAAAAGGATTATTCTGGAAGACTTAAAAATATGCAATCTTTTTAAAGAAGGAAGTACATAAAATGTAACAGTGAAATCCCTAAAAATTTGAGGAAAACTTTGCCAATTCTACCATAAATCCATTAATCCAGTCATTACTTCAGGAAGCCCGACCCTAATGGAAAACCTGCAGCAGGAAGGAGGATCATGAGGCCCCTCCTGCTCACTCAAACCGCAGGAACCTTGCCCTGCTGAGGACTAGTGGCATAGGAGAGAATGAAGCCACTGTCCCCAGAGCTCACTTAATTCATGCTTTGACGAAAATTAAATAAAATATCATGACTCAACTTCTCCTTTTTCAGAGTAACACTTCTGCAAAGCAATCTGTGGAAAATTGGGACTGCCTATTAGCTTGGTCACCTCGCAGGTCACGCAGGTCACGTACACGGTCTGCTAGCCAAGGTCATTCTTCTTTGAAAAGGAATTTGTTTTATTATTTGTCATTATTATGAGTGAGTGTGTGTGTGTGTGTGTGTGTGTGTGTGTGTGTGTGTGTGTGTGCAAGCACCAGGGAAGCCAGAAGAGACCATGGGACGCCCAGAGCTCTCGGTACTGGTGGTTGTTAGCCATTGGACTTGGTGCTGGAAACTGAATTCAGGTCCTTGAGAGCAGCCAATGCTCTTAACCAGTGAGCCATCTCCCCAGCCCTTAGGGTCATTCTTTATCCCATGTCCTTTGGAAATGCCGCAGCTGTACAGGGACTGTGCTACCCCCAAACTCAATCTTGTTTTCTATCCAAGCAATCTGACGACACCCTGGGTGTCTCTCTTACTCCTGCTCCGCCTCTGAAACATCTTTATTCTTCTCCGCATCTTTATATGGAGATTCACAATTAAGCAGCTATATTGGAAGGGTACATAAAGTTAACAATTGCCTTCTAGGTCGACAGGGTGAGGACCTGCTCTTCTTACACAGAGATGCTTGTGTTCACCGATGTATTGGGCACCGGAAGCTCCGGGAAAGGGGGGAGCCACAGAACGACAGCAACTAGCTGTCTGTTATATGTTTTCATTTATTTATTTTGGTATTTTGAGACAGGGCTCCTGTAACTGAGGCTGTCCAGATATTTGAACTTGAACTCCTGACCCTCCTTCCCTCCGCCTCTCAAGTGCTGGGATTCTAGGACTGTCTCATCATTACCCAGCATCTTATAAATGGCAACATGTGTCTCCTGGGAATGGCGATCCAGCCTCAAGAGGACAGACTGTGAGAGCCCAAGTACACTTTAAGTTTTAATTACTGTGCCTTAGAGATCCAGGAGACAAAAATGCCTCTGAGCTGCAAGCCCCTTGCCCAAGGACAGACAGTTCCTGAAATGCTGGAGGCTACTCTTTATAGGACATAACAAGCCACATGTTTTCACTCCCCTAAACAAGTTTATATGATCCATCTGCACCAGAAGTGCTTGAGCACATGTGAGTGGGAGGTTCACAGGCAGGAAATACATCAGGATGTAGACTTGCCCCTGATTGGATCTCATGGGAAATACTTAAGCCCCTGCAAACTGTGACTTGGAGCCATTTGCCTGGTAAGCTGTGCATGGACTTGGCCAGCGTCCATCTACCAGGCCAGTATTTACTTAAAGTTTGCTTCAAATATGGCTTTAAATCGTGGTACTGGTAGTATTCTCAACCAGTGGGATTAACAAGGCCACAATGGTGCCCAGAAGAGAGGCTGCCCCCACAAGCAAAATAGAGAAAAAAAGACACATTGTACAGTCTGAACTCCACTAGGTGGGGGTACAGGGGCAAAAGACTTCAAAGAAGTGTGACCTGAAAGAAGAAATTCTCCATCATTCTAACGTTCAAAGCGGGAACTAGGCTTCTGGTATTAGTCCCCACCCTCAACCTCATCCACAGTTTAGCTAGTAGTATGTGAAAATACGATGGGTAGAGACATCCTTGTGTGTGTCTGTGAATTGGTTTGTGCACATCACTGCAGTGCCCAAGGAGGCCAGATCTAGAGGGTGCTCGATCCTCTTGAGCTGGAGTTATACGTGATTGTGAGCTGCCCTAATGTGGGTGCTGAGAATTCAGGTCCTCTGCAAGAGCAGCGTGTGCTCCTAGCCGGCTGAGCCAGCTCTCCAGCCCCAGGACCACAGATTTCTATTGCAGACTTATGTAGAAAGTAAGCAGTGAAAGAATAAAGTACAAAGGATAGAAAGGCGAAAAGACAAATTCGCAATACGTTACAGCGTTTCAGTGGATGGATGGTCCTATTACAGCTTAGGTGGATGGGCGCATCTTTCTGGGCCTCCATTTCCACATCTGTAAAATGGGACGGAGAATTATACCTCCTCAGAGGGCAGTTTTGAGATTGGAAATGGCAAGCAAGAGAACACAATTTTCAGTTAACGAAGTGTTGTATTCCTATTACAGATTAAATACAGAACATAACAGCCAGGCATGGGCAATAGTTTGTCTTCAGACCTATGAGCCTGCAATCCCAAGCCTAACTGCTGTTCTTTGCCCATTTCACTGAGAATAAAGAAATTCAAGCTGAGTTTCTGCCCTGCTTTCTGGGCACTGGTTTCCCACCACGAGAGAGGTGGGGAAAGAGCCGCTTTAGCAACCTTTGCGTGTGTGGTATTGGGAATTGAAGTTCAGGCTTCCCAGAAGGCAGGCGTTCCATTACTGAGCTGTATTCCCAGGCCACAAAATGGTCGTGTTTTTAATATTCATCATTTCATTTTAATGCTCACTTTAAATATTTGTTTTAATATTCATTTCTGTCTATTCAAACAGTGAAAGACATTTGACGTGCCCCTAGATTATACAGAACAAAGAGGAGCACAGGCAATGAGATGACCCATATTGACAGTCATTTAGAGTTGTCAGGGAAACACAACTCAGTGTGTCTACGAGGGTGTGTCCAGAGAGATTTAACTGAAGAGAGGACCCACCCTGAATGTGAAAGCCCCATCTCACAGGCTGGGTCCTTCAACTGAATGAAAAGGGGGAGGCAAGCAAACACCAGCGGGCACCTCTCTCTGCTTCCTGACCGTGGGTGCAGTGAGACCAGCTCCCTCAGGCTCCCACTCCATGCTTCCAACATCATAACTGTGAGTCAAAACAAGCCTCCCTTCCTTGAGTTGCTTCTGTCTCAGGTTCTGCAGCAATGAGAAGGATACCAACGGAGCAGTGACATTTACTGGACTGGCCTGCTGTGTCCCTGGCTACTCCGACAGAGTGCACACGGAGTGCACACCGACCTCCCGGAAGGTAGCCTACGCTCTGCTTGGAACCAGAGAATGTCATCTGGACCCTCTAATCTCCCCATTTCCTTCTGACTCTAGGACCCTGCCATTCAGAGAGCATAAGAGCCAAGTAGTTGACACCCTCGTGACATCATAGTGAAGATTTACTGGAAGCCACACTGTCAATGATACTCCCCCAAGCTTCCCAGGGCTGCCTGCAAAGGCAGTACCAGTCATAATCAACTAGCCTTCTATCAGAGGTTGCTTATTCTTTCTTATCTCCCTTCCCAGAACTTTTAAAAGATGAACACCTGAAGAAATATTTGGAGAAGAACAGGGCTGTTTTGATTGGCAAAGCCTGGCTTACATAGACAATGGATACCTAGGCCAGTTGTTCTTTATGTACAAGGAGTTGCAGGGGAAGATGACCCAGTCGGTAAAGTGTCTGTATGTAAGCAAGAGGACCTGAGTTCAAGTTCACAGCAATCAAACGAAAAGGCTGGGCATGGTGGCGATTCCTTAAAATTCTGTCTCTGGGAGGGTAGAGACATGAGGATCCCTGGGGCTTGCTGATCAGCACGTCTAACCTAATTAATTGATGAGCTCCAAGTTCAGAGAGCTACTCTGTCAGTAATAATATAATAATAATAATATAGAAAGATACTCAGGATTAACCTCTCAACTTCACACACACACTCACATACACACTCCACACACACATGCATAAACACATTCCACACACACATACAACTACACACACTCATATATATGTATATACACACACACATACATGCAACACATACATATTTACACCAAGAGAAAAAGAAGAGGTGGGGGGGGAGTTTTTCTGCACATTGAAAGAGATAAATCCAATGGACTCGGGTCCTGGGAGCTGAAGCTATGGCTCTGATTCAAGAAGATAATGGTGAACTGTTAAGAAACTGGATGCCATCAACTCAACTGTCATATGGGTGGCCCTGCTTATCTAAACGGGTCACAAAGCCAAGTCACGTGATGTTGGGTAGGGGAAGGGTGGCGCAGTGAGAGAGAGATAAGAGAGGACAGGGAGAGGAAGTAGAACGTGCTGTATGCACTATGGAATTGTCAAATAGCACAATTAATCACTATTAAAAAGAAGCTGGGTATGCTTCTGTGCCCCGGAGACTCTCCAGATATCTCATTAATAAGTGGGTGAGAGGTGATGCTCTGAGTTTGTGATAATGCCCAGTAATGTCCTGAACGGTGTAAGTGATCATATGATGGCCACAACACTCTTGCCAACGCCATCATTAAAATCTTGGAAGATGAACGTTTTTGGCCGTTTTTAAAGCTAACCAATGGTGTGTCAAATTAAGAGTCTTATCTCTCAACCATTTCTGAAAAGTGTCGGACTATTAGGGCTAAGGTTATTAACTTTTCTTTCATTCTTCTGACTCTATGGAGTGGGTAAATGCTCAGGCAGCAGCGCATGCCTGCTGACAGGCCTGAATGTGGAATGCCCCACAGGCTTATGTCTGAATACTGCATCTCCAGACGGTGGCACTGTCTGGGGAGGTTGTGAACTCTTTCAGACCATACCCACCCCAGCAGAGTAAGTCACATGGGCTGAGCCTTGCAAGCAGCAGCTGCTTCTGGCTCTAGCTTGAGCTGTCTGTCCCCTTGTCCTTTTGTTCAGATGTGATCAAGTCCTGCAAGAGGCTCCTTGCCAGAGTGGCCATGACCTCTGCACCAGGCCTTCCTGATTACAATGGACCCAAACCAAAGAATCTATTTACCTTCAAGTTGCTTCTGCCTGGTATTGTTGTCACAATGGTGAGAAAATCTACCTCACACAAAGCCCGAGGGATGTTTTGATATCAGTGGCTACTTCATACTTTTCTCAGAGAGGAGGTATCACAGGGATGATCCAGTGTATGAATTGGGTGGTGATCTGCCTGCAGGCAGAGCAGGAAACACACAGCTCACGGTGCCCAGGCTACATGTGCACTGGCGCTGTCTCATGGAGCCGAGAACACCATGGTGGAGGAGAGGGTTACAGGCTTTCCAGAATGGCCTCCCAGCCTGCTTCTGTTGAGCACCCATACAACAAGGGCTCAGAGTCAATGGTTACAAATGTGTCATTCATTCTAACAGGGCTTTCACAGAAAGGGCCACCTTCATGACAAGGACACTCGGACTACTCTCAAGCAGGAAGAAGAGTCATCCAACTCTCTCCCCTTCCTCCAGTCTCTCATCCCTTCTCCAACAGTCCTGGTGTGGCAGAAGACAACATACAATTCATACGAAGGAAGGCAGCAGGGGCCAGTACTTGTACTAAGCAAATTGACTTTCTGAGTTCTGCAAGCTTCTAGAATCACACTGTCCGAAGTGATGGACAAGAGAATAGGCACATCCCAGACAAAGGCAATGTGCAAAAGAACAACAGGCTTTGTAACCTCCTCCCAGTGCACCACTCCCAGATGCACAGAAGGAAAGACTGGAGGTTGAGCAAGTCTGTACTGTAGACAGCAACAGAGTGGATCATGTAAGACTTCCTACAAGTCCAGTATTTTATTTTATTTTTTTAATCACAGATAATTTAAACTATTTTATTTTATTTTTTTATAAATTTATTTATTTATTAAAGATTTCTGTCTCTTCCCCGCCACCACCTCCCATTTCCCTCCCCCTCCCCCAATTAAGTCCCCCCCCAGCCCGAAAAGCAATCAGGGTTCCCTGTCCTGTGGGAGGTCCAAGGAACCCCCACCTCCATCCAGGTCTAGTAAGTTGAGCATCCAAACTGCCTAGGCTCCCACAAAGCCAGTGCATGCAGTAGGATCAGAAACCCATTGCCATTGTTCTTGAGTTCTCATTAGTCCTCATTGTCCGCTATGTTCAGAGAGTCCGGTTTTATCCCAGGCTTTTCCAGACCCAGGCCAGCTGGCCTTGGTGAGTTCCCAGTAGAACATCCCCATTGTCTCAGTGTGTGGGTACACCCCTTGCGGTCCTGAGTTCCTTGCTCATGCTCTCTCTCCTTCTGCTCCTGATTTGGACCTTGAGATTTCAGTCCGGTGCTCCAATGTGGGTCTCTGTCTCTGTCTCCTTTCATCACCTGCTGAGGGTTAATACTCAGGAGGATGCCTATATGTTTTTCTTTGGGTTCTCCTTATTTAGCTTCTCTAGTATCACTAATTATAGGCTCAATGTCCTTGGTTTATGGCTAGCATACAACAAAAGTATATGCTCTACGATGTTCATAGCAGCATTGTTTGTGATAGCCAGAACCTGGAAACAGCCTAGATGCCCTTCAATGGAAGAATGGATGAATAAAGTATGGAATATATACATATTAGAGTACTACTCAGCAATAAAAAACAAGGACTTCTTGAATTTTGCATGCAAATGGATGGAAATAGAAAACACTATCCTGAGTGAGGTAAGCCAGACCCAAAAAGAGCAACATGGGATGTACTCACTCATATTTGGTTTCTAGCCATAAGTCCAGTATTTTATGAAGCATGCCTGTAGCTATAGGTAGCAAAGCTCTGGCAGTAATGTTTAATAGCAAGAAGGCAAGTATTCTAGGCTCACAAGCCTGTTCCTTTGCCTTTAAAAGCCGGGAACTGAGAGTGGTAAGGAACACTAGATGCACATAAACATGTGTACTGAGAACATTTGCTAAGGAGAAGGGGAGAGGAAGACAACAACGGCCATTCCCTTGGGGAGTTTTCAGTCTAATACCAATGTGAGAAGGCACACACGACAGGTGGCCAAGTGACCATATGAATGAGCTTGCAAGAGAGGCAATGAGCAAGATGGAGATATAAATGAGCTCACAGGAGTTAAAGATGTAGCCTTGGTGCTGGAGCGATGGCTCAATGGTTAAGAGCATTTGTTGCTCCTACAGAGGATCTGGGTTGGATTTCTAGTACTTGCATATTGGCTCACAACCATTAGTGATTTCCATAGATAACCCAGGCAGATATGTAAGTTTCTGGCCAGGCAGGCTAGTGTACTTGGCAAGATCCAGGCCCATCAAATAAGTGATCTACTCAAGTCCATTGAGATGTATAAATTTTGGGTCTGGCTAATCTCACTGAGTAATGTTTTATATATGAAAGTTCTTTACAATAAAGTTTTAATTATCTAAAAAACAGTTGATAGCATCTAAGAATTGACAGTCCAAGTTGTCCTGCTGTTCTCTAGTATGCTCAGGAATGCACACACACACACACACACGTACCCTCATACATACCATGAATATACACACAAATGCATATCCTCATAGATACCATAAACACACACCGAAAAATAATTAGTTAATGAATTTAGTAGGAGCCAGGGCATGAAGTATGCAATAGCAGAATGGGAGATGAGAGAGACCCGGTCTGATCCATGCCTGTCCTCACGAAGTGCATCTGCAAAGCTCTGGCTACCATATGCAGGGAGGCAAAGTCATCTGCAAAGCTCTGGCTACCGTATGCAGGGAGGCAAAGTCATCTGCAAAGCTCTGGCTACCGTATGTATCAGCCACACAGAGGAGGGAAAGTCATGTGGTCACCGAGGACTCAGGGAGAGAACCCACAGAATGCTGGGCCAAGAGAGATTCAGCTGATGACTGATTAGAGACAGGGTGAAGGGGAAGACCATGAGGAGAGTCTTTGACGACAGAAAGTAGTGCTTCAGTAGCTTAGCTGGAAAGTAAAGCTGAAACCAGGTGGCCCTGCGTTTCACACAGCCAGGTTTCTGCAGCAGACAAACATCTCACTAAAGGGGTCCAGGGTGCAAGCCAGTCTAAGGAAGATACTGAGGTTCAAATCAACAGGAATCAGCATGAGACGCGGAAGGCAGTGGAAAGGTTTTATTCTATTTTTTTCTTCATGCCAAATACAGTTCAGATGGAAAAGGTTTAAAATTTAAAAAAAAAGCAAGAAAGCGATTGGGAAGGTGAGCAACTTAACCCTGAGAACTGTATTACTTAGGGGCATTAATCACCAACAGGAACTGAGAATTCTAGAAGATGAAAGTAGCCAGGGTTTAAAGGCTGCCGCAGGATTGAGTACCACACAGAAGCAAGTCAGAGGGTGCACATTCAGTGTGCCTTAAAGTCAATGTCCAGCCGGTTGGAAAAAGGCTAAGTCTAAGTCAGGTCCTTCCTGAGCTTCAACAACTGAGCTCCTCGAAACAGAAGAGGAAGATTGGAAAAGGGTGGGGGGGTGAGCTGATGAGAGGGCTCAGAGAGTGAAGGTGCTTGCTACCAAGTCTGAGGACCTGAGTTTGGCCCCTGGGGCCCACACAGTGGAAGCAGAGAACTTGCTCACGAGTGGTACCCTGACCGCCACATGCTCTCCATGACATGCCTCTTCGTCCCTCACCATGTGCAAGCAAAATAAATAAATGTGTAAAGAGAAAATATTTATTACATAAATAATGCAAATAGATAATTTCAAAAGTAACAACACTGAGAGACTGAGGAGAACGGACTCCCCAAATAACTGTCATTAATTTGTTAGTTTGTTGGGCACACACTTGGCACCGGGCAGAAAGGACATTTTAAGGGATGCCAAGTCACAAAGAACGCAGCATGGATTAAAGCCTACATATGTCAAGGCAGACTCGGATGATGTCACACGACTACTGGTGTGTATTCCATAGAGAATCAGACCCTTTGAAATGGGCATTTGGTGGCTGAAAATCCCAGGGAGGCTGCAGTAAAGCAAGCTGCCTCTGTTGACTGGCAGCTGGCCAGGGCACAGTCCCCTGCCAGGCGTAGAGTGTTGGGTACAAGCCTAGTGAAAGATGTTGTTAACAATGGGGACAGCTCCCCTAAGAATCCTCCTCTTCCTGCATGATGGGTCCAGCCTGTGGGGGACCCACTGGAAATCGCAGCAGACAAGTAGACCCTCTTTGTAAATGCCTTTTGGGGATCTTGACAAATAAAATCTCTGAGGCTGTAAGTGATTCCCAGGGATGCCAATCTGATGGACCACAAGGAACAGTGAGTACCAGAAAACCTTTAGTTGCCACCAGCGATAAGAAACAGACACCTACTATGTTCAATTCTGAAGCACTGGGGCTCAAGATTTGGGCTCTTGAGACATGAACTCACGGGAGGAGGCTGCTGAAGGATGAAGAACAAGAGAGGCCACAGCTAGAGGAGACAGAGGCAGGACAGCAGACAGGATGGCGCCCTGCACTCCAGAAACAAAAAGCAGGTAGTGAGAATGGCCTGGGAATGATGACCACGAGCTTTCCTACCAATGGTTCCAACAAAAGCTAAGAGTGCTCAGCACGAGCTAAGAGTGCTGAAGTCAGTCTAGAACTACATAGCTGCAGAGATTCCAGAGTGTCTGTCATCAAAGCTGTACCCCGCTTTTCCTTTTCATGTATTTTTTGCAAAGCAGAAGCTATCAAATGACTATTTCTTCTGATTACCATATAGGTTCTAAAGAATAAAATTTGAACATGATACGTGGTCACGTGAGAGTCACTGAGTGTCCCATACTCGGAGGTGAGAGAAGGCTATGTGGAGAGAGCACTTGCCTCAAAAACGTGAGGACCCGCGATATACCCCAAGTTGTACGTCAGCATGTGTAGAACGCTGGGCACGGTGGCATGTAATTGGGCTTCTCTTGTTATTTCTTTATTTTGAATGTTTCCTCGTATTTTTTGATCACATTGACCCCAACTCTTCTCCTTAACTCCTCCCACATCTGCCCCTCCTCCTTATCCCCCAACTTCATGTTCTCTTTTTAACAAAATTATTTTCGTAACCCATTAATGCCAATGTGTGTTGTCCATAGACATCTGGGTGTGGGGCCATCCACTGGCATGTAACTGAACTACCATGAGCCACACCCTTAAAAAATTGACCCTCTCTATCCTCAGAAGCCATTAGATGGCACACATTTATAATCCAACGCTGGGGAGGTAGCGACTGGTGGATGCCTGACACTCACTGGCCAATCAGGATAGTGAGAGGCCCTGTCTCAAAAACACAAGATGATGGTCTCTGGAGAATGAAAGCCAAGGCTGCCCCTGCCTTTGCATACATTGTGCACCTACACACAGATTCTCTCTCTCTCTCTCTCTCTCTCTCTCTCTCTCTCTCTCTCTCTCTCTCTCTCTCTCTCTCACACACACACACACACACACACACACACACCAAAATACCCATACCCTGGGCCTAACAAGGGTCTGCGAACTAAAGAGAAATGCAATTACAGGTCTCGGCAGCTCCTCCCTGCCTAAAACAGCAGTCTAGAAGCTGCCAGGCCATGGCTATGTCTGTCTTCTCTAAGAGTATTTTAAGGGAATTGATGGGCCAATCTCTGAAGGGCAAGAGAACACTAATTATACCCACGCACATTTCCTTTCCTATCCAAGGAACATAAATACTCCTTGAGTCTTCTTCTTCAGGATAAAGCAAAGCCCTTCTTGATTTCTCTACCATGAGAAAAGCCTTCTTGAACATTTTACCCACTCAAGGGAAGATCAGAAGCAAACACTGTAATAGACCAAAGAGAAATGGCATTACCACCAAACCAACTAAGGTTGTCTTGAGTTAGATATGAGTTCCAGTTGAAGCAAACCTACTATTTCTGCAGTCTGTCACTCACATACCTGCACCAAGGAATTCTTAACTACAGTAATACATTTTTTAAATGACAACAATAGTGAATTAAAAACTCCTGGGAAATGGTGGGTCTGACCTGTAAGGGTTTTCGTAGTTTCCTGTTTGGATTAGTTCAGGATTTAATAAAAGTTTTCTAAGTCAAACTTGGTAAATTTCTCTATTAGCATAAAGAATTGCATGTTTCAGGTAGCTCCGTGGGTAAGGCACACAAACTTGAGTTTGGATCCCCAGAAACAATATAAAAAAGCCAGACATAGGGGATGGAGAGATGCTTCAGCAATTAAGTGTGTACACCATTCTTGGGGAGGACCTGGGCCTGATTCTCGGCGCCATTGTTGGGCAGGTGGCAATTGCCTATAATACAAGCTCCATGGGGATCTGATGCTTCTGACCTTTGTGGGCTCCCACACTCTCTCACACACACCCAAACACCTACACATAACTAAAAATAAGAAAAATGAACTTTTATAAAAAGCCAGGCATAGAAAAGATTGTAATCTCAGTACTGGCAAGGTAGAGAGGCTTCCTGAACCTCAGTCAAATTGGCAATTTCCAAGTTGATGAGAGATCCTTTCTCAAAAAACTGTCTGGGCAAGGGAGATGGACCAGCAGATAAAAAGCACTTGCCTAGCAAACCTGGGGCCTGATTTCCAGGAGCCTCCGTGGTGCAGCAGCAAAAGCAGGAGAGACCTCTCTATAGCATAGCTGTTAGAAGACCTAGGCTTTCTTCTGACCCCCACATGTGCGCTGTGGTAGGCATGCACCTGTTGCCCATACCCTGTGCACACGCACACATACATGCACGTACCCAAAAAGAAAGGGAAAGACAAGAAAAAAAGGAGAAAATCTCTCCCAGTCCAATTCTCTTCACAAGTAATTAAAAACAAGCCTCATTGAAGCCAACACTTGGCAGATTCGCCTGGATACCTTGTTGTGCCTGGTGCCTCAGCCCCTACCTGCTGTCTCAGAAAATAAGGGTCAGTTCTTTCAGTTAAGATCAAGGTCTTGTGGTAATTACACATTCCCAATGTGGTTTCTCCTTGGCACAGGACTAGAAAGGGGGCAAGTGATGAAGGGTTTTAGCTGTGCTGGGGGGAGGGGGGAGGGGGAGGGTTTGTTTGGTGATGCCACAGTGCAGACTCAAGTCTGTTTGCAGCAGGGGAAAGGACAGGGAGACATTCTTAAAGATGTACTCTTAAATACATCTCTAAGCCAGGGAGTGAACAATACCATTAGGCATAGCTTCGAGACTTGAGGAAGGTGATGTTTACATGTTTTAGAGACATTCTGTTGAGACACTAACACATAATTAAGATTACCAAAAGCTACGGAGAAACCCTGTCTCGAAAAATCAAAAAAAAAAAAAAAGAATAGAAATTTGGCTGTGTGAGTGAATATTCTTTTAGAACTATTAGCATGGTATCATACAAAGTACAAGTGCCACAGACAAAAACCTTTATATGTATAAAAACATCAAATCGTTTTGGCTACTAGTGGCTTGACAAACTTCTCAAAATCTTCCCCACGTTTTGTGCCTGCTTTTTGAACATCTTACCCAATGATCTTGTAATATTTTCTATTGAAAGAAAAAAAATCCTCCATCCTTCCTCTAAGACCCAAATCAGAATTTATCATTCATTACGTTTTTGAAATTAATTGTACTTTTGTTTGTGTGTGTGCGTTTGTGTCTGTGTGGGTATGCTCATGTGAACGAGGAACCTGTGGGGGCCCGAACAGGACATCAGATTTCCCTGGCCCTGGAATTACTTGCTGGACATCCAAAGTGTGTGCTGGGAACTGAGCTCAGGTCCTGTGGAAGAACAGTCTCGGAGTCATGTCTCCAACCTCTCGACGATTTACTCCTTAATAATTTACAAAACTTTCTTTCTGTTTCATACTTCATTACAGGTAATTCTATATAAATATTTTGGTTTGTCTCCAGACTTAGGAAAACATCCAGCAGGAAAACAAAACCCTTGTGAGGTTTCCTAATTACTGTTTGCACTGATGATACTTGTTAGCCACAGGGCCAGACCAGGAGCTGAGCGTCTACCAGGGAGGCGATGTGAATTTAACTTTAAAATGTTTTTTATGGCAAATCCTCCTGGATTTACCTCATGTATCATCAACTGCACACTACAGCCTTCAACTTCCACAGTCCTTCTCAATATAGCACCTGTCTCACCAAAGTTACCTAAAGTCCTCCACAGTCCTTCTCAATATAGCACCTGTCTCACCAAAGTTACCTAAAGTCCTCCATGAGTCTGATGAGAGCTCACCACTTGCAGGACAGTGTGCAGGTTCGTCTTGAGGCCATCAATCAGGCATGGCATACATGGTACATGGATCAGGCATGACATACATATTACATGGATCAGGCCTTATTTTACCTCACTGAGGAAATGAAACAGGATACTATGTTTTAAATGCTGATGCAAGAGAAACATACTGAATACATCGTTATTTCTCTTAACTCTTAGAGCCTTCTCACAGGTGGAGAACTGTTGACGTCTACTGAGACAATCTAAAATCAGTACTCTATAAGAACTGTGGGTTCAGATCCCCAAACCAAATCATCTGAAAGACTCACTATATGTGCTGGCTAGTTTTTACATCAACGAAACACAAGCTAAAATCAATTGGAATGGGGTGGTCTCACGTGAGAAAATGCCTCCACCAAATGGCCCTGTGGCAGTCAGCGGGGCATTTTCTTGATTGAGGTTTGACTGACTTGGGAGGGTTCAGCTCACTGTGGGTGGTGCCACCCCTGGGCTGGTAGTCCTGGGATCTATAAGAAAGCAGGCTGAGCAAGCCATGAGGAACAAACCAGTAAGCAGCTCCCCCCTCCATGGCTTCTGCATCAGCTTCTGGCTCCAGGTTCTTACGAGCCTTGAGTTCCTGCCCTGTCCTCCCTCAGTGATGACCTGTATAAGCCAAACAGACCCTATCCTTCGCACATCGCTTATGACCACAGCGTTTTTACAGCAACGGAACCCTAAATAAGACAGTGTAATTGGAAAACTCATCTGAGAGGTGTCTTTCATATTCCCTAACATACAGGGAGATCACAGCATGTTCTAAGCCATAGGAGGATCTCAGAGAACTCCCACTACAGTTAGGAACTGTGCCCACAAACATTCCGGATCCCTCTATCACCAGGTGCACAGAACGAAGAAGGTTATAGAACTTGGGGGTGAAGAGAGTCATCTGCAGGCACCAGTGAGTGACCCCCCTCAAATTAAATCCATCTTTTTAAGACAGTTTAGATCTTTATTAGATGAAGAGTTATTGTGTGGCATCTGTTGACAATACAGACCACCGTTTACTGTCCTTCAGACGTGCATGTTCAGCCAGACGTGAAGTTCTACAAACTGCATGCTTTTCCCAGTCCTGTGGTTTGGAGCAGAGGCCAGGCTTTTACTTCTCTTAACTGTCCGAGGATCCCCAATTTTAAAGAATGCTTAGGAAGTAATGGTTTGCTCAAAAGAAATATTCAAAACACCAGAAAAAAAATGCATTCTCCCTGTGCTAATCATCTCAGTCTGGGGAGGAGATGAAACCAAGGCACCGTGGATTCTGGAAGCGGCTGCAACAGAACAAGCCCGGCTGACTGAACCCTCGTTCCTGCAACAGCATGGCTACGGTGCCAACCCAAGTTTTCCTCACTCTCCAAGGTGGCCAGGCTCCTAGCTTTCATTAATGGGCATGTTCTCTGCTCCGGGAAAACAAGATGCAGTGAGCAGAGGTAACTCCTGCCCAATTCTTCTGCAGAGGAATGTGGTCCATGCCAAGCCCACCCAGACACTGGAAGGCCCAGGATTAAAAGGCCATGGACCAAAATGGATAAAGTCACAAACCAAACCGAAGCATGGCTGACCCAAATGAATCATACCCTTGTGCCTTGATGGACAAATATGACTCCCCAGTGTTGAGAGGGCCGGGTGAGCTTTAGAAATCCTGCCTTGCTCAAAGACCTGCTTTGGAAATGGGAGCCCTGGTAGACATCTTGTCTTCCTCTCCATGGCCCACTTCATCAAAAGGAGATGGAGACATGGCTCAATATGGGCTGCTCCTATAAAGGACCCAAGCACAGCTCCCAGCACCCACAGCAGACAGCTTACAACCACCTGTAACTCCAGCTCCAGGGCATCCGACACCCTCTTCTGGCCTCCGCAGGTACCCAATGCACATGTGCACACTAGCATACAAATGTACACATAAATAAAAATAAGTTTTAAATGCAAGACACCGAGAAAAAATTACATCTTCTAATGAGTTTTCTCCCTCCTCTTCCTTATCCTCCCCACCCCGCCCCTCCATTCTTTATCCCCTCTAAAGTATAAAGTGTCCAACCAGAGGCCAGAGAGGTCTTTGCAAATGACCCAAGCATCCTTGCAGGTTGGAGATGTCGGGGTGTGTGTGGGGGGGGGAGGGAGAAGTGTGGCAATCCAAATACCTCAAACATGATCACAAAGGGAGCAGAGTGAAGATCAGAAATCTAAAGTATCCCTCCCCATGGGCATGGCCTGAGGACATGGGTTCCTTTTGCTCATATACCAGGCTCATATTTTAGTTGCAATGCTGAAAGTATTTGAAAGAAAATATTCCATCAGATAAAGAGAGGGAGCGCCTGCGTGCCTGACCTTTCCCGGACAGTATCTCGCCCATCACAAGTTCTTGCCTGGCAGCTAATTCCTCCTGATGGCTTACAGTTCCAGCTCCTGTAAGCTGGAACAGCACACACAGATGCCAGGTCCCCTGTAAGCCCCTCGGCTGGAGGCCAGAGGTTAGCTGAGTCAACTGCAGTCCAGAGAGCTGTTGCTGTCTGGTGGGCAGCTATCTGGATGCTCACTGGGTAGAGTGCTTGCTTAGAGTCACAAAGCCCTGGTTCGAACCCAAGACCACATAAGCCAGGAGTGATATTGCATGACTGTAGTCTCAGTGGTTAGAGACAGGATGATCAGCGGTTCAAGGTCAACCTCAGCTACACAGTGGGTTTGAGGACAGTCTGGGATTCAAGAGACCCTGACTCAGAAGAAGGAGGAGAAGGGGGACAAGGAGGACCCAGGTCAGAAGAAGTCACAGTTCATCAAGCTGCAGTGTAAAAGAGACTCTTAACCTGGCTACAAGCTTTCCATGAGCTGGACCTCCAAAGGAAACTTGTCCAACTTCAGGAAGTCAGGTCAACTCTATTCTACATTTGATTCCCAGCGGTTGTTTGAGCCCTGTGCCTGGGTCATGGTCCTACGTGGTCAGAACTTGAACTTTACAATAAACTTTGTAGAACACGAGCAGCTGAATTGCTATGCATATCAAAACCCAGGTCCCTCTGGTTCCCATGGCGCCGCTGTCAGGCTGCGAACTGCAAAGTGTAGGATACTCTTCCTGCTTTGACCTTCTGTGGTTCAAAGGTCATCAAGGGGCACAGCGCACATTTCCATGAAAAATACCCTTTGACCATACAGTACCATGTGCAGTGAATAGGTCTAAGAAGAAGTACAAAATTAAATAAGAACAAGATGGCAGATCACAAAAGCATGGGAACCAATCAGGGCTGACACGCTGAGGACACCTGAGGTGGGAAGGTTCCCCCACTCTCAAATATGACACCTCTTTGGCCCTTCCAGCTTCTCTATCAAGACCCACTTACACATCCCAACCCTCCTCCCCCGCAACATGTTAAGTGAATATAAGTAGCTTCTATCTATTTACAAAATAGAGAATTGTAAGAATTATCTTCTGGTCTCTTCCTATGATTAAATTAAATAAACAATGTCACCCATCTTACTAACTGCTCCTAAAGGGGAGCCCAAGTGTCTGTGTAGCTGTCCAAACCCCTTAGCACACCCCGCATGGAAACAGAGCAATCTATTGCCCTCTGCCCCTGTCGGAGGCCGCAAACACCTGTGGGAGGGAGGAAGAAGGACACAGCAGCCTGTGCACACTCTGTTGCTACTGCTCATCTCCTGGGCTGGTTCCCAAACCCACAACTTCAGCTATCCAATGATCCATAAGAGCTGGAGCAGGGGACCTAGCCGGGTGTTAGCGGTAAACTTGTAAGTAGCACTTGGCTGAGTATGCAGAGCCGGGGCCAGGAAGTAAAGTTCTGTGCAGCCTATTTTGAAATGCCTTGGTGGTTTGTATCTGACCTAAATAATCCCCAGGATGCTCTATGGTAGACAGCTGGTGTTAGAGGAAATACTTCCCTAAGACACAGTGCTCAGACTCCAAAACACGAAGCCGGGATGCACAAAGAAATGTAAATTCAATTCAAGTGGGCTCATGCTTGCGATAGCAGTATGTGGGCGGCTAAGACAGGGGAATTGCTATGAGTGTGAGGCCAGCCTAGGCTACAGCAAATTCCAGGCCAACCTAGGCCACAGAGTTTAACCTTGTCGTAAAAACAAGCAAATAACACCCCCAAACGACAAAACCTACATTTAGATTCAGCATTTTATTCTGCAATTCTGTCTCCATTCTACAATCTCTGAGGAAGTAAAAAAGAGAAAATCTTGCATTCATGGGATAATTTTATAGGTGAAAACTTTTCTAAAGTACCAGCTTAAGAATATGTCAAAAATCAAAACATCTTTTTCTATCTTTGGTCAGAACATAGGAACCGATTACAAAGCATAGAAATAGCCAAGCTGAGCCCGGAGGCCCAGGCCTGGGGGCCTAGTTCTTAAGGGCTGAGGCAAAAGCAATGCAGGCTAAAGGGCTGCTTTGCCCCAGGGGACTTAGGGCGATTCTGTGAGACCCCGCTACAAAATAACAAGTCAAGAGAGGGATGGCAGGTTGACATAGCGGACAATGAGGACTACTGAGAACTCAAGAACAATGGCAGTGGGTTTTTGATCCTACTGCACGTACTGGCTTTGTGGGAGCCTAGGCAGTTTGGATGCTCACCTTACTAGACCTGGATGGAGGTGGGGGTTCCTTGGACTTCCCACAGGGCAGGGAACCCTGATTGCTATTTGGGCTGACAAGGGAGGGGGACTTGATTGGGGGAGGGGGAGGGAAATGTGAGGCGGTGGCGGGGAAGAGACAGGAATCTTTAATAAATAAATAAATTTATTAAAAAAAGAGAGAGAGAGAGAGGGATGGCAGATACACAAAGTTCTGGGTCCAAGAGCAGGTGCTGCAAAGTAAATCAAAGCTTCATTGATCAGATAATCTAACCATTCAAGACCAAACTCAACGCCCACGACTGCCTGGGTGGTAAAGGCTGTGTCCTGGTCACACTTTCCCCAGCAGGGTGAAGGGATGCTCAGCTCAGCCCTTCCTGAAAGTGGCTGATGTGTCAGCCTGGGGCAGCCCTGGGGACTGATCGCTGAGTGACAGACCTTGCTTGCCTTTGAGGGAATGCATGGCACAATGGGGGTGGCCCCTCCTGGCACATCCAAGCAGGTTCCCTTGGGAGGCCCAAGTTGGTCTTCAAAGATGAGAAAAATCAGGAGGATAGGAGTTCCAGAGAGAGGCAGTAGAGAGTGAACAGAGGAACAGCCGCCTAAATTGAGGCCTGGAAAGCTCTAGGCCCTGGAAGGTGCAAAGTCAGATTGAGCAGGGTCGATGAGGCCTTTTCCAGGTGCTACTCGAGAGTTAATAGTGTGCAGAGTCATTTGTGGGGCGTGAACATGGGGCTAACGCTGGAAAGCATTAAGTCACTCGACCCTACCTCAAGTCTGTCATCCCAGTTTCCCACAGTGAGTGCCAAGCACTCCCAGGCTATGTGGTCAGTACGGGGGAGGCAGGACTGGAACCCAAGACAACCTGATCTGCAGTGTGCAGCCCGTACTCTACCTCCAGCCCATCCGACAGAAAGTCAGGCAGGACACACTTGGTGCAGCTTGTGTAACAGGAAAGAGTGAAGGTTGTGGGTCTTCTAGGCCTGGCCTATAATCAGACAGAGGCAGTAAGTAAGAACACGGCGACGAGAAACACACACAGAGGCACCGAGAAGGTAATATCTAATGTGCACACCCTCCCGGGGCATTCACGAAAACATGAGGGATTTAGGTTGCAGGGACTGGAAAGTCAAACAGGACGGGACCGTGTTCCAAGCCCCTGATGTGTCCTGTGTCTGTCTATGACACGATGTGGGGTGAGCTCAAAAAAACGAAGTAAGAATGGGTCTGTGCCACTCACCTGGGGGAATGTCCCCTGGGTCTTAATGTCCCTCTAGAGTAGTGATTCTCCACCTTCTTAATGCTGCAACCCTTTAATGCAGTTCCTCGTGCTGTGCTGACCCTCGGCCATAAAATTATTTCCCTGCTGCTTCATACCTCTAATTTCGCTATTGTTATGAGTCATAACGTGTGTTTTCCAATGGTCTTGGGCAGTAACCCCTGTGAAAGGGTCGGTCATAACCCACAGGTTGAGAACTGATGCCCTAGAAGAAGATATTCAATACTGTGGAGAAGGAAGACTCGGAAGGCACTTTGGAAGATAGTATTAAGAAGGTGCATTAATGTTAAGGAAATAGAGCCACCCCCAGTGGCTGGAGCGCATGTTCAGCTGTTAAGGGCTGTTGCAGAGGACCCCAATCCCGTTCCCAAACATCTACACAAAAAGACTCACAACCATCCGCATCTCCAGCTAGCTCCAGGGGATCCAACACTTTCTGGCCTCCATGGGCACCTACACTCAGTACACTCTCATGTCTATACCCACGGCTTCCTCAGACACACACACACACACACACATAATGAAATAAATTAAACCAAATTTTAAAGTAAAAATTCCTAAATGTAAAGAAAGCTGTAAAAGGAGGCATGCTGACGGCAGAAGAAGGATGGAGCAGACGTGGATGTCACGGAGGAGCTCCAGTGGGTGGGCCTTTAATAAGGAGTCCTCGATGTGGGGCGCTAAGTCAAAACAGAGGCACCAAATTAAAGCCACTTGTTAAAAATAAGATGTCATTAAAGGAAGTGCCCTGTGGGTGAAAAGGCATCTTACAGGAAGGTTGGGGAGAAGTAGGCCCAGAGATTAAACTCCAGGGCTAGAAGATTTCTAGTTCCTGACCTGGACAAGGTGACTTAGTCCTTAAAGAATCTGTAGGGACCAGTGACCCCCGGGACACTAGGACCAAGGTTTAGTTCTCTGTGAGAACCCTTCTGTAGGCACCTCAAAAATAAAAACCATAGTTTTCGAGGGCTGACGTTTCCAGGGTATCTTTTTCTCTAAAAGTCATTTACAAGTGTGGCTGTAATACAACAAAAACAAACATTTTAATTTTTTGAGGCCTGCAGGAGGGCTCAGCAGGTAAAGGTGCTTGCAGGCAAGCTCCGAAATCTGAGTTTTTCGGTCTCATATAATAGAGGGAGAAAACTCACTCCCGAAGTTGTTCTCTGACTTCTTCAACACAAGAGCAGTCACACACGCACACACAAGCACACACACGCACACATATGCACATAATGCACACACACGCACATGTACACACACGCACATACAGAACAACATACATACACTAAATAATTTTTTAAATTAAAATTTGTCTAAGTATATTTCGTGGCTCAGCTCAAAAAGCTGCAAGTGTGGGACCTTAATTCAGATCCCTGCCAGGCACTTACATAAATAGCCAGGAGGATGGTCACCTGCAGGCAGAGAAAGGAGTTCCCCAAGGCAAGCTGGTTAGCAGGACGAACCAGCTTGGGACACTCTGGGTTCAGCTAAAGGCCCTGCACCATCAAAGAAACCTGCCTCCGTAAACGGCGTGGAGACATTAAAGAAGACACCTGATGCCAACCTCTGACCTCCACATCCATGAGCACCCAAGTGTGTGCCCAGTCTATTCCAACACTCATGGATAGCACCCCCAGATACCCACGAGAAAAAAGGTTATATATGTATGTGTGTGTGTGTGTGTATACTTGCTCATCTGGCAGGCTGTAAGTGTAAGATGGGTTTTACTCATTTTTTAAGGACTTCTAGGACTTTGTAAGTCTACCTCTGGTGTCTTCACATCTTATCTTGCATTAAGTTACCTTGAAAACAGTTCTCACAATTTACCACTTATGTCAGAGAAACCCCGACACCCTTTCCATCCATAGAAAATGAAAAGGCAAGTGGGATTCCACACACTTTCCTGGGGGCTGTCTTCCATCTTTAAACCATCTTTGAAAACGTCGACCACATGAGTACAGCTCCAAACAAATTGTCCAAACATTCTGGAATCGCAACTCCATAGAAATGTGAAAAGTCTCTGTTTCATAAAACTATTTAAAGCCCAAATTAAAAAGACCCACCAGGCCCGTCAGCTAATTGTTTAAAACTGTGTGTATAAATGAGTCATGCGCTGCAGAGCCTGGAATTCGAAAATCACAAATCTTAATCTTGTAAACAAGACTGAAATTGGGGCCTCCTGAGTTTTGTTCCTTCCCTGTCTAAAGCAAATGTTTAATGTACACAGCATAAGAGGGGTGACATGTCTGATGGTCATCAGCTAAATCCAGCGGGCTTTCTTTTAATATCTTAAAAAATTGTGTTTATGTGTGTGTTAGGGGAGGATCT
This sequence comes from Microtus pennsylvanicus, assembly GCF_037038515.1. Lineage (NCBI taxonomy): Eukaryota > Metazoa > Chordata > Mammalia > Rodentia > Cricetidae > Microtus > Microtus pennsylvanicus. The sequence goes on along the minus strand of NC_134581.1, from coordinate 8,304,630 downwards.
ATGTGCATGTGGGGGGGGGGGCAGAGGAGGATACCAGGTGTTCTTCATCACTCTCTACAGAATTCCCTTAAGCCAGGGTCTCTCACCCAATCTAGACCCAGGTTGGCATCCATCCATTTCCAAAGGGCCTCCAGTCCTCTCCCACTACCACGGAGTTGGCAAGGAGCCACACCCAACTTTGTATTTGGATGCAGGGGATTTGAACCCAGATCCTCAAGCTTGCACAGTAATGTTCTTAGCCATGGAACCAAGTCTCCAATCAAGGCTTGGGTAACAACAGAGAGGATTTAACTTTCTGGAGCTGCCGCTTAATAGAGACCGGAAAAACCAAAGCAGCGTTTAAGAAACTACAGAACTAAAACCCTGTTAGGATTTTTGCTGCCTTGCTTTGTGAGGCTCGTTCCTTCTGGAATGCTCGACTGCCGCTTTCAACACGATCTTTAACACTTAAAATCGCCTCACCTACTCTGACATTTGCAAAGAACTCCCCCACCCAAATGCAAGTTCACCCAAAGCGACCCTGGCCATCTCCTAGTCACAGAAAACACCAGAGCAGGGAGTGGAAAGCCAAAGATGAAAAGAGTGCCAAACTTAAACAAACTGAACCACGGAGATGTACAGGAGGAAAACTGTGGCCCAGAGTCACATGACTTACCCAAATAGTGGCCCTGACCACAAATAGCTGCCACGATTCTAACTTTTGAGCTAAAATATCTGAGACTCTGCACTTCCCAGGTAAGTCCTTAGGAAGGTGTCCTGGTTCCTGGTTTTCTACCTTAAATGCAGTCCCTGCCACTGGACCTGGTGGCGGGATCTGGTGGGCTTCCTGGGTTAGGTGTTTCCACTGAGTGACAACTAGGGAGATATTTGACTCCAGGCACCACCCTGGAACAAAGCACTTAGTAGGCACGCAGTAAATTATTCTCAGCCATTAAGTCCCCATCCCCGCAGGCCAGGGGGATAGATGACAGCCCTTAGAGATCAGTTCTTTTCTCGAACTTGTTTCCAGTGAGTTGGGGCCCAGAATCCTTTCAGAGGTGGTAGAATTGAGGACTGAGAGTCTGGTTCAATCAGGGTGTCTAGGGCAGTACTCGGCCCAGGTGTGCAACAGCTGGGCTGCCAATCCCCTGCCTTGACTCCTCCAAGCCCCAACTTCTCAAACTTCCCTTTCCGGGGGTGCAGGCCCTTCGCGGCTGCCCTAGCCTTTCGTGCGCGCACAAAGGGTCAGAAGCGTCCCCAAGTCTCCCGCAACTGAACTGTCCTCCTTTGCGAGAAATCTTCCCCGGATCCCCGCGGGCCTGGGACGACTCGGGCCGCTACAAACTTCCCGTTTCCGCCCTCTCGCCGGGACCCGCGGCCGACTGTCAATCGCTGCCCTGGGGGTTGGAGGAGCAGCGGGGAGCCCTAGTGGATCCCCAGCGTCGCTCTGCCGCCACTCACTCACCGGACTTGGGAACTTGCGGTGGGATGGTGCTGGCGATGCGCGTCCACAGGACGATGTGCAACGGCCACAGGCCCCGGAGCAGCCCCCGACCCATGGTGGCCCCCGTCGCTCGTCATAGACCGGCCCGTGAGGCGCCGCGAACCGAGCCTCGGGGACCCCGGGCTGCGCCTTGACTCCTCGTCCTCTCAGTATGCCTGGGCCGTCCTGGGCGCGCCGGGCAGAGGTGCGGGCCAGATGTGGCCGGCGATCGGGGGAGCTTGGAGGCCAGGAGGAGGCCCCCGGCGGCCGAGGAGAGCTGCGCAGAAGGCTGGGGCTCCGTCCCCCAAGCGAGCGTGTGCGCGCGCGGGGGGTGTCGTCGGTCGGTGCGCGCGAGTGACTCACTCATCTACTCTACCCGGGCGCCGGGAGGGAAACAGGAAACTCCTCGCCAACAGCTGGGCAGGACCTCTCGCTGCCGGAGAGCCTTCCAGCTCCAGCCCTCTCCAGCTTCCAGCCCTTGCCTTCCTCCTGCCTCTAATCAAGGCCCCTGCGAGGACTCTGCAAACTTTCAGCTGCCCCATCTCAGCCCTCCCACGCACCCCCCCCCCCCCCGCCAGGTTCCGGCTCCAAGTTCAAACTCAGAAGTGACTAAGCGCACGTTTTGCAAAGCAAGCTAGAAAGTGCCTAACACCACTTTCCTTGATACCTCACCAAGCACCCCACATACATATTCTAAGCATTGCTCCCAGGGCCTTCATAATTCCGTTGAGAACAAGGAGGGTGTTCGGAAATGCAGCTCCAGGGTCCCGAACGCATTGTTTTTCCTAATAAAATAACGGTAAGCATTGCTTCACCAGAGCTTGTTTTCAGTTTTATGTACAGCGAGCGTGATCACATTGTAAAGGGCTGTTTTCTTAAGTGAGGCAAAAATCCAGGGGTTTGTCTCAGACTTTAATGTGTGTTTTAATCACTTTGGGTTGTGAATTCAGCTAAAATGCAGGTTCTGGTTCAGTAGGTCTGAGCCAGGGCGTGTCTGCATTTTTAATAAGCACCTGGGTAGAGCCTCCCATTGGAGGACGATTTCCTGGGCGTGGTCTGCCCAGTAAAGCCAAATATTCAGCCTTGTGACCGTGGTGGGGATGTTTTAGGAACATTGCCTGTAAGGAATAAAAGTGTATTTGGTGGTGGGGTCTGCTTCCTGCTTTCCAGGGTTCGCTCTTCGATAATTCGAGAGGGAGGAAAATACCTGACTGAAGGTAGAAAGGCTCTCAGTGAGCAGACAGTACTCCCCTCAAATTTCCCTTCTTCCTGGCGTGACCAGGTTTTCCAGAGACAACCCCAGCTTTTCTTGGGCTCAGCGTGTGCATTGTGTGTACATCTGTGGGCCGTGGAGGCCAGAGATCCATATCCGGTGTCTGTTTGAATCATGTCACCTGGTTTATTTTTAAAGGTTTATTTTACGTGTGTGCATCTTGCCTTCATGTCTGTATGTGCACCACGTGTGTGCCTGTTGTAGAAGAGGTTCTACGAGGACATCAGATCTTAAGGAACTAGAGTCACCGAAGGCTGTGAGCCACTATGTCCGGGAGGTGACCATGTACGAGCTAAGACCTGAATTCAGGTCTCCATAAGAACCAATGCTCTTAATCGCGGAGCTCTCCAGCCCCTTGCCTTACATGAAGCTTCCGTGATGCCGGAGATGGAAGATTGGCTAGACTGGCTGACCAGCAAGCCCAGACATCCGGCACTGGGGGTTCGGATGCATCTGTCCCAGCCGTTGGATTTTAATTTGTGTGTATATGTGTATGAATGCACTGTGCATGTGTGTAGTATATGTGTACGTGTGAGTGTAGGTGCCGGCAAACAGGCACACACATGGGGGCCAGAGGGTATCAGGTGTCCTGCCCTGTCACTCGCCACCTTCTTTCTTTGAAACAATGTCTCTAGGTGAGCCTAAAGCTAGGCTGGTGTCCAGCAATCCCCATTGATCCTCCTGTCTCCACTCCACAAAACTAGGGTTATAGACACATGTATGGCAATGTCAGGCTTTTTATGTGGGTGCTGGGACCTGAACTCAGGACCTCATGATGTATGTCCTGGAGTTGGAAGATTGCCTGGACGAGCTGGCCAGCAAAAGTCAGACATCTTCCTGTCTCTACATCCCCAGTACTGGAGTTTCAGATGCCTCTACACCAGGTTTTTTTTTTAAAAATATGTGTGTATATGTGTATGAGTGTGGTATGTGTGTGTGCAGTGTGTGAGCACATGTATGTTGTGGCTCCAAATGCCTGCCTCTCAGTGCTTATTTCAGTTCATGTGTGGCTTTTATTGTCTGTGTGTTTGTTTGTGATAGGGTCTCACCAAGTCTACTGACCACAACTTTCTAGGTAACTAAGGCTGCCTTTGAACTCTGGATCCTTACCTCCACCTCCGAACTGCCAAGGTTACAGGCATGCATGCACCATGCCTGATATCTTTTACAACCCTTACTATAGCTGGATTCCAAAGTGACCTCTCATTAGGTAATTCCCAATCACATTCCTCCCTCAAGTGCGAATGTCCTGAGGGCAGGCACTCTATACTTTTCTTCCCCTTCTACTGCATTTCCACACCAAACACATGATAGGTGTGTAGTTAGGCATGTGTTGGCTAAGTGAACACACACGGTAACTAGGAATCAAATGACAAGTGACCTCAGGGACCTAGCTATTTCATAACTCGGGGAAAAGCATTATGTAACCTGACAGTTAGAGATGGGAGCGGATGAGGTTTCAGCAGGGGCATGCAAATGCCACTTCCCTTTCCTGAGAAAGGGGAAGTGAACCCACTCTTTTCTGTCCTCTTAATCTTTCCTAAGTTTGTCCAAATTCTCCTGTACCATCTTCTTCGTGTGTGCTAAAACAAGTAAAAGTTAAACGATCCCAAGAAGCCCGGGGAGACAGCTCAGTTGATCAAGTACTTATCTTGCAAGCAAGAAAGCCTGAGCTGGATCCCAGAAACCCCGTGAATGAAGCTGGGTCTGGTGGAAATGGTTTGTAATCTCAGCTCTAGGAGGAGGAGGAGGAGGGAGATGAATCCTGGGGTTTGCTGACTGTCCAAGCAAGCCCTCTAGGTACATTTCAGGCCAGTCAGTGGAAGAACTTGTAGGAAGGAAGGAAGGAAGGAAGGAAGGAAGGAAGGAAGGAAGGAAGGAAGGAAGACAGGCAGACAAAGCAAAACCACAAACAAAATGAAATAACAATAACAGCAAAACAAGAGAAACTATTAAATAGACAAACTTAAATAAACTAGCCCTTTCCCTAGCTAGAACAGGCTAACACTCCCACTCCTTCAGGATGGGGCCTGACCTGTGTAACTCTCAACCATGCTAAGGGAAATCTCACTGTGCGCGCGCGCACACACACACACACACAAAGACCACAGTTGTGCTAAAGGCGTGCTCTACACGATTATAGAGGGTGAGTTCCAACACTTAAAAGGCAGTTGGTCTCCGTAGTACACACTGCTGATCTGACTTCACTTGTGTTGACCTTCACACCTGTGATCTAACCCAGTCACACGAGGCCTAAAAGAACCCTGCATTAGGCATTGCGGAGGGCAAACCCGTCTTCTAGAAATAACTGCAAGATCACAGTACCCTAAACTCATGCACGTAGCATGCAGATGCTGCGAAACACTTTTCAATGTGGAAAATACTTAAACTTTTCAAAGAACCTGCCCTTCCCTTGGGGATGCTTGCAAAAGGGAAGTCTTGACTAAGAGATTTTCCCTGAGTTAGGGATGGTGGGGGAGAGAGAGAGAGAGAGAGAGAGAGAGAGAGAGAGAGAGAGAGAGAGAGGGAGAGAACAGGAGACAGCTTAGTAGAATCCATTCTCCCCCAACCCTTGCTGCCCCAGAGCCTGAACTCAAGACCTCAGCCTTGGCACCAAGCTCCTGGACTCTCTGCGCCTCCTCTCTTGTATTTACCTAGTCCACTGTTTGCTCCGTCCTGACAAAGAGTTTATTAAGGTCTGCATTTCCTTTTTAGAAATCTCAAAGATATTCTTTTTTTTAACTTAGATTTTCACTCTGTGTCCCACAGTGTGTGTATCCGGTTTTTGCAGGAAGGGGAAATGGCTTTATCTATTTTCTCAAGCCATCCTCTTGTTTGCTTTTCTTTGCAGCTGCTAATCGGCTGTGTTTATGCAGGTTTACATAAAGCATTAGCATATTCTTTTAGGAAAAACGTAACAGTCTACAGATACAGCGTATGTTAATTGTAGGAAAATAGGAAATGCGGATAAGTCTTTCAGAAAAACGAAAGAGGAGCCTAACCCTAGCCTCACAGATAATCATGGCTAATATTTCCAATCAAGCCATTGCAGTTCTAACCTACCTTTCCCCTTACAGATGGAGAATTTGAGGATTAGCGGGATTAAGTACTAGGCAAGGGTCTCATAAGCAAGCAATAGGATATAAAGCCCAGGTCTATACTGGCTCTGGAGTCTGTGCGCTGCAAACATTTAGTCAGAAAGCTCAGGAAAGGCCACCCCAAAGTAGGTCCCTTTGGTTTGCTCCTCACTGAGTTGAAGAAAGTCCAAAACACAAACACAGATGAGGTTTTCCTGGATTCCCTTATCAGCCTTTAGACGGAGCCTTGAGATCGTCTACCCTAAGTTCATCTACCAGAAAGATTAAATGAATCTCAAGAGAAGAGACTGGAGTTTGACTCCAAGCCCTGCCATGCTGTCCAAACTATTGTGTGTCCTAAGACTTCATTCTTTTCCCAGTGTTGCGGACTCTCCTCCAGGTGCAACTCCCTCCTCCTCCTCCTCAGGGTACCAGGCTTCTGTCACATCCCACCTGGGTTCTGAGCACTCAGGTCTCTTGGCTTTGTTGCCTGGGTGCCTCTAGTCAGTTCAAGCAGCGTTCCTGTCACTAGCCGGCTCTTAATTTATCTCAGAGGATAGAAGGAATGCTTTCCCTCTCTGATGCTGAACTAGTAACTGTAGACTATTAAGACAACTCTAACATGATCAAAGGTGTCCCCCCTTATTGTGGCTTCCGGTCTGTTATTGGTCACGGTGGTTTGAATGGGAACTGCCCTCCATGGTCTCGGCATTTGAACACTTACTCCCCAGCCGATGGTTGAAGGAGGCATTTTCCTTTCTTCTTCTTCATGTTCATGGACAAGATGAGAGCCCTCAGCTTCCTGCCTCTGTGACCGTGCCCTTGAGCTACAGCCATGTTTCCCAGCCAGGGTAAACTCTTAACCCTCTGGATCTGTATGCCTGCACACACTTCTTCAGTTGCTTTGGTCACGGTATCTTACCTCAGCAACAGGGCAGACCCCCATTGATCAGCCAATGGCATTACCTCCACTGGAAAGTTCCTTCCTTTAGCTCAGATCCCATCCTCAGCAGATCTAACCTGTGAACCACTTGGAGTCAACTCACCCAGAATTTCTGTTGTTTGAAGAATTCTCTCAGTCTCATTCTCTTTCTTCATATGGCTGCTTTTGCCCCACATGGTTAAGCTTCACTGTCAATTTGACAGGAGCTGGCGTAACCTAGGAGACTTTCCTCTGGGTAGGTCCGTAAGGATGTTGTCAGATTGTCACTGGAGGGACCATGAAAGTGCGTGAGCTAGAGGCTTGGACTGAATGAAAGAAGATGGTGAGTTGAGCTCCTCTTTCTCTGCTTCCTGACTGCGGATGCAGTATAACCAGCAGCCTCTGCCTTCCCTCTGCTCTGGCCATGTGTCGTGGCCGTAACATCCCAGCATTGGGGAAGCAAAGGCAAAAAGATAATGAGCTTGAAGGTAGTCTGAGACACACAGTGAGCCCATCTCAAAACAAAACAGAAAGTGCCATTTGCTTCTTAGCCCTTCTGTCACCAACCTTGGAACACAGCCAGAGGACAAGATAGTTAATACGCTGTTGTCTTTCCCTTCAACAATGAAACCCCAAAAGTCACATTGAACAACACTGTGTGGAAACTAACAGATTATTTTAAAGGTTTTGTTTCATTTATGTGTGATATATTTGTATGGAGGGCTATGCCATGTGAGTCAAGAGTGGTAACTCCTCTGAAGGTTGTGGATTTTGGAAGCTAAACCTGCCTTGCCAACAATGCCAGGCTACCAACGAGGGTGATAATATTTGGCCTGGGTCTTACGTAGCATCAGGAGGCTGCTATCAAAATCCTGAAGCCGCAGCTGCTGATGGGAAGCAAAGAAGGCACACACTGATCTTATCTGTTTGCAGAGAATGAGTTTCATCCTGTTGAGACATCCAGCTCCTAGTCTTAACTTTAAAAATTACAGGAAAAACAACTTAATTATATGTTTCTTACTCAGAGAAATAATGGATTTCATTTTTCCTTTGAGTGTTAGGAGCATTTATCAACCAAACTACAAAACTCAGAAGTCGAATATGTAATCAAGCAGCAGTTATCAACGTAACACAGCAAACTAATTTAACTTTTCATTTCCTGAAATGCAAAGCCACTTAATCATACAAGTTCATTGACTTAATGTTTATTAAGACAGATAAATAATAAGAGTAACAATATTAATTACTCTTCTCTTTGCTCTGACCAAAGACCAGATGAGCAACATAAGGGAGCAGGGTTTCTCTTGCCTAATGGTGAGGATACAGATACGGCAGGCTGACGGCAGAGCGGGCCTGACAGCGACTGGCCACATTGCACCTGCGGTCAGGAAGTAGACCCTGGTGAGTGCTGCTGCTCGGTTAACCATCTCTGCTTTCACAGAGTCCAGGACCCCAGCACAGAGTGCTGCCACCTACATCTCAGTTAACTAGTCAAGATACTCCTCACAGACATACCCCAAGATCTGTCTCCATGCGATTCTGAGTCTTTTGATTGACAGGTGATATAAGTTATCATAGTAATCATTTAAAGTACCATATTTAATGTGTGCTTCAAATAAACATTGCTACACATTAGACATTAGGACAAATCAAATAGAAGATCATGGACTAGATTCAGCCACAACGAATCTTTGAGATTGGGGAGAATGCTGTCACCTGGTGAAAGACCACTGTTTCAAGAACAGCCTTAGCCTTTGGACAGCTCTTACCAGAAGACTGCATCCCCCAGACAGCTTCTGGCATGTCTCAATCCAAAAGCGCTTGGGAATTGGTGTAATGGAGGTCTGAAATAAATCCTCATTGGTGAAATGATTGGTACTCAAGATATGGGATTGGCTGAAGGCACAGTCAGGTAATATAGTCTTGCTGTGGCATGAACGGGGCATGAAAACCAATGTCCTTGAGTGGAGTCTGAAACTGCAAGTCCCCAGCCCCATGTCTGATCTAGCATTCATCTCAATTTAACTGTTCCACGCTGCTAGAGAGATGGCTCTCCAGAGCACGCACGATGGTGGCCAAGAGTGGGCCTTCATTTTGTTTCTAGCAGGCTTTCCCTGCTGGCGTGTCAACAAACACTGGCACGTGTGACCAAGTCCCATCTGAGACTTTCCACTCAGCATGTTGCCTGGCAGCAGGATTTGGGGAGACTTGGAGTCCTCCATTTTTAGTATCTCCCACCCACCATGCCCAATCATATACCTGGATGTATGACATGACCGGCTGGCCTTGCTTGGTGCAGATGTGTTCTCTGTATGCTAAGAGCAACCGCAAAGCCTATTTGGTGTCGAAACACTCTGGCGCTGTTGTGTCCGTGGTGAAGAATGCACAGTTTCTTCCCATGCATTCCTGTTTCTTGCACAAGGGCTTGTGCAGATCTCAAGAGGACACTAATGATTAACCTGCTGACTCACTGGCAAGCTTGTGCCACTTGGGCCTTCAGGTATTTCAAAGGCTGCCTCTTTCCTGAAGCGGACAATGAACCCATTCCTTAGTGCTTAGAATTGCTGCCGTAACTACTTATCTCCGAGATATAATAAAAATCAAAGCGATCTCTCCTGGTTAGTTTTTCTGCACCTAACAGGCTATCAGATCCTACCGGCTCCCTGGGAATCCAGAGGAAGTTTCCTGGGAAAGCCGCCTTGACATCTCTCCTTATCATTTTGCCTCCACACATCAATGTCCTGAAAGACAATTACACCATTATGCTACTCGCATTTAATATGTAATGTATTATGTGACTGTGTCATGAATGCCTTTATTATACTATTCTGTTTTTTATCTCTGTCACCTGCCCCTAGTGAAATCTCTTCTCTTCTTTCGTGGTCACATTCACGCACTTCAAGATATTTTCCTTGGTGCTGGGGTTGGCTAAGTGGGTAAGGGAGCCAGAGCCTGCATCCTCAGCATCATGTAAGAGGATGGATGTGGGTGCAGGGCTTCCTGAGGAGTGCGTGAGGCATGGGGACAAGAGGCTCTCTCGGACTCACAGGTCAACAGCTAGCTCCAGGGACAGCCCCTGTCTCAAGGGAATCACGTGGAGACAGTAAGCAGGATACCTGATGCCATCCTGGCCTCTGCACATGCATGGGCTCATGCTTCATCCCTCCTTACCCCTCTTACATAAATACTCTGTCTCTGTCTCTCTCTCCCCATAACACACCAATTATGGGATCACTTTCTGAGATGTGATCCCACTCAGCACCATCTTTATAAGATTCTCCCATGGGGAGGCCTGTGCAGAAGGAAATGGTTTGGATCACCCATCTCTACTTCAGATCTAGGATTTGAATATGGCTGTGTAGGAGAGTAACTGTGAATAGACAGACAGCTTCATTGCTGTGATGGAGACACAAACATCACCTTAGAGGATGTAGAAGACATTTGTTCTAGAACAGCACCAAGAAAACAACCAGGAAGAGCCACGCAAAAAGGAGACAGTTTCAGCTCAAAGTGCCTCCTGGGTGGGTCTCATGTTCAAGCCTTTACAGAACTATGTCCTTCCACAGCATATCACACGTTTGTCCCGGATATCTTTGGAGATTCTGTTTAAGGGCTTCCTTTCTGGAGATCCACACAACCCTCAGGAAGGAAAGCATTGACCCTGCACATCAAGAGAATGAGCATTCATTTATCTGCGTCCAGCATGCAATTTTACTAGCTTGCCATCTAGAGTTCAAGGCATTGGCATGTGGTACAGTTCTAGCCAAACAGGAAGTTTACTGAGGCTGAGAAGTGGATAGGAGACAGGACAAAGGCAGTTCGTGACAATCTCCTTGCTCTTAGTGAGAGATATAGGGTTTCCTGATGTTGGTTGTTTTATTACTCTTTACTTGTTTGGGGGACCCGCCACCCAGTTCCCCCCAAAAAAATCACACACAGAGACTTATTCTTTTTTATAAATATCAGGCCTTAGCTTGGCTTGTTGCTTTACAGCCCTTCTTAACTTAAATTATCCTGTCTATCTTTTGCCTCTGGGCTTTTACGTTTCTCTGTTTCTGTGTACCTTATCTTTCCTTCTTATTCTATGTCTGGCTGTGTTGTTGGGTGGCTGTTCCCTAAAATTCCCTATTTTCCTTTCTTGCTCCTTCATCCTGCTTATTTTTTTCTCCTTCTATTTATTCCTTCTACCTACCAGCCCCACCTATTCTTTCTCCTGCCAAGCTATTGGCCATTCAGCTCTTTATCAGACCAATCAGGTGTTTCAAACAGGCAAAGTAACACAGCTTCACAGAGTTAAACAAATGTAACATAAAAGAATGCAACACATCTTTGCATTGTTAAACAAATGTTAAACAGCATAAACACATCTTAAAATAACTTTGAATAACAGCTTCTTTTTGTGAGTTATGGGCATGTCTGTGTATAGAGATTGGAATGCTATAACCAGCTAGCAAACGTGAAGAAATAGTACTGAAAAAAGGCACCAGCAGCAGAAGAGCTGTATTGGTTCTTAATGATGTCACTCTTACTTTAATGTATGCCTTCTGATTTTCTCAAACATGAAGTAAATAACTATATTATTGTCGGAATAATTACAGTCTGACTTTGTTTTATGTGTAGCTGAGTTGCCCATGGTGATGAAATGCCCTCATATACACTCAGTGCCAAGGAACTGGGCCTCAGGTCTCACGACTGGTGTATAGTAGAACTGGGATGACAATCCCAGTGCTTCGAAGCCCACATATCTGTTTTTCTTGATACTGATTTATCATACTGTATTACTTTTTTTGGTCACTTACTGAATTCCAGTCCTATTATAATTATCTTGTGAGTAAATTCATTCGCCCAGCCTATGCGTTCTTCCCTTCTACAGTCTATGTTATGTTCAAGGTTTCATATAATTGTCCCTGATACCAGGGCAAGTACGCTATATAACTCAGACAGATTGCTCCCTCTTCTTTGTCAGCGACATTCTGGAGTTCCTCAATCATTGCTTTACCCTTCCTCTATGGCTATGGGATATAATGTTCAGACAGAAGCAATCACACCTCAGGCACTAGACATAGCAGTTGGCTGATGTTAACCAAGACAACCCCACCCTTCTTCTGAATTTGGAGGTGCTAATAAGAACACTAATAGTCAGATTGAAACTTTGGGTTTTCATTGATATTTTATATAAAAGTAATCTCCCCTATGTTGAAGTGAAAAAGCAGGAACAGACCCTCAGAAGCCCTGCCAGGCCTCTTGAGGGATGAGGAAACAAAGGAGAGAGAAAGAGAGATCTACAGAAACTGAGAACTGAGGATGCCAGGGACTTTTGGATCAAACCTAAAGACTGCTCAGTTTCTGTTCACTTCAATCGCATAAATCAACCCATTCTTATGACATTAATCCAGCTGGCCTCTCCATCTCACACAGTGACTGGAATATTTACCCACACAGTAAAGTCCATTGCATATGAACGGTCACACTGCACTTCCACCATGCTAAATTTAACAGCAGTTTCCATTAACAACATACAGAAATGTTGTGTACATATGATTAGTTCTCTCTTAATTACCAATCAAACTATCATCAGATGCAAATACAAATCTCTCAGATTTCAGGCAAATGAGACAATAGCTCTTATAAAAAAAAAAGGCTAGGATTTTGGCATTGTGACACTCCAATCTAGTGAGTCATAAAACTCTTGAGATTCAGTCATAATAAGCATAGCCTATTTCTGCTTCCCATGTGCTGGGATTAAAACTGCAAGCCACCACACCTGGCTGGAAGGTTGAATTCCCAGGATCCTGATACCATATTTGCCAAATGAATTGGTGAGTTAATGAAGGAATGAATTCCAGGGATGCTTTATGTCAAGAAAAGATCTCAAGAATCGAAAAAAACCTAAAACTCAGTCTAAGAAGAGAGTGCTGGTTTGGACAATGTGAGATATTCTCTGGAGGTGAAGTGGAGATGTAACTACTGTATTCTGGCTGAAATTGGAACCCATATTCCACATGGTGTCCAAAGGCAGAGGCTAGAAGAGACAAAAGTGAAATGCTCTGTGATGTTGGAAGTGAGTCAACACCTGAGATTGTGCTAGAAGATCCGTTCTGCACAGTGATAACCCGGCCTCTCCAGCCCTCATGAAACCTTGACAAGACTCTTCCTATAGCTAAACAGCCTTTTGTGATCAAAGTGTGAGCCTAGAATTGGTATTGCTCTCATGCGGTGGGTGAGCGACCTCATCGCAACTTGTGTGCCTTGATCTGTGATTTTTCCAGTCTACTTTGGCCCGAGCAGAAAGAGCGGATGACTGCATGAGTCTTCCGAAACAATGGCAGGTTTGGCAGAGCATGGTGGCACAACCCTTTAATCACAGCTTTTCCTCGTCAGAGGTAGGAGGATCTCCGTGAGTCTGAAGGCCAGAGTGGACTATGCAGTGAATTCCAGAGCAGTCCAGACTATAAAGAGAGAGACCCTGTCTCAAAAAACAAAAGCAAAACAAACCACACACATACACACACGCGCGCGCGCGCGCGCGCGGAAAAACCACAAAGCAATGGCAGAGCAAGTGAAAAAGGGAAGAATGAGAGAAAACAGGACTAGCGTGAGAGTGTGGAAGAGCTCACGAAGGAAGTTTGTCTCCTCTAACCTCCGGGGGTGTCGGCTGTCATTTACATCTTGAAGGTAAACCAAAGGTCATGCGTTATAAAGGGTTGATGCAATGCTGTGACGAGCACATGACCAAATGCTCCCTGGGGAGGAAAAGTGAGGTTTTTGGCTTTCATGTCCTGATCATACTTTATCACTCGGGGAAGCCACTGCAGGAACCTGGAGGCTGGAACTGAAGCAAAGACCAAGAAGGAACACTGATTGCTCGCTTGATCCTCCCGGCTTGCTCGGTTTGCTTTCTGATACAACCCAACACTGCCTGTCAAGAAGAGAGGTGGCCCACAGAGAGCTGGACTCTCCCACGTTAGTTCAGGGAGAATTTAGGGCAATGCCCCACAGACTTGCAATCTACAGGCCAATCATATAGTGACATTTTCTTAGCTGACCATGAACTTTCAAAACCTTGAGAATCAAACAAAACAACCAACTTTCTTTCTTTTCCTAGTAATCATTAGTATTTGCTATGGGGATGGGAGAGTGATGGATACAGTGTCTCTGAAGGATCCTCTGAGCAGGAGAGCAGTGGTGGTCAGGCTGGCTTGCTCCTCCACGGATGCTGGGACAGGTTTTGAAGAGACGGCTCCTCCCTGACCTCCAGCTCACTCTCCTTTGGCCCTGTTCCCTTTGTTTGGTGAATTTCCCATCACTAATCATGGAATTCTACCCTTGCCACAGATCCAGATCTTCACTTAATGTATTCAACTACTATTTTAGTACATAATCAGCATAAAATTATCACTTTACCTTTTCTTTGTAGTAAATCCTTGAATTATTTTTGTTTGTTTTGTTTCATGTTTTTAAATTTTTATTTTATTTTGTGTGTCTGTGTAAATGTGCACCATGTACATATGTGAAGGAGCCTGCAGAGGTCAGAGAAAGCACTGGCTCTCGTGTAATTAGATTAAAGGTGGTTATGAGCTACCATGTGGGTGCTGGGAAACTGGTCCTAGGTCCTCTGCAAGAGAAGTAATTTTTCTCAACCAGTGAGGCACCTCTCCAGTCAATTGTTTGGTTTTGAGACAGGGTCTTGCTGTGTAGCCCTGACTAGTCAGGAACTCCATCCAGGTTGACCATGAACTCTCAGACAAGTGCCCACTTGTCTCAGGAGTGTTGGGATTTAAGATTCATACCACTATATTCTGTAAGTCTTTCCTGTACATTTTCACTTATAGATTTGCATGATTGATTTATACTGGCCATGTCCCGAGGGCTCAACAATAGCCTGTGATAAATGGCTACTATATTGGTCAGCACAGGTTCCGATATTCCCACGTGGAGACATATATCATTACTTCTTAAACCCAATGTCACATCCTCAAATTGTATCCCAACTAATTTGTAAAAAGATGAACAAAGTTTTCCATGGTGATATGCAATGCTGGCAGTGGTGTGTGAACATCTGACTTGAACTTTGTCCATCCACCCATCCTGTCTCCTGGTGACCTTACATGTCCCTCCACGGATGTGGATCTTAGTAAAGTGGCCTAATTTCCTGCCGTTCTTAGCAAACCATCAGTGGCGTCTACATCAGAAGGACACTTTGTCCTTCACTCTGCCTTGTATTAGCCATCACCAGCCCTCTGTATTTAGCTCAGGTCATGTAATTTTTCTCAGGCACCTTTCCCAGTGTGAGCCCAGTGATTTCTACAGAACTCCAAGGAGCCTTCGGAGTATAAACAACAATGAACTTCCCTTGGACTTCCCTTGGGCACAGAGAATCCGGGAGTGCTCAGCTTGAAGAGCAGAGCCAGGAAGGCACCACCCATGGATCAAGATGCTTTCAGGGACATTCGTAGGTGGGGTCACCAAAGAGGGTGTCCACATTATTTAAATAGAGAATGAACTCTGGGAAGAAAGGGACTTAGGAGAACAGTACGAGAAAAAGGAGAAAGTTCACCAGAGACATGGCACCAGCTGACATGAGCTCCTGCCTGATCCCATCGGGTGCTCCTCAACACCCCCAAAGCAGTTTCATCTTGTGATGAGAAGATGGTCTAGTGTCCCCCCTGCAATAGGAACTCATCTTCAGGGCTTCATGGGGAGAGTGCGATCTATAAACTTGGGTGGACTGGAGCAAGGCTGGGCACTGTTGGGATAATACTGTACCACGGTTGAAGAAGGGTCAGGCAGAGCATACAGGTTGCTATGGAAGAGTCCATCTTCCATAAGGTCACCGTTTTTGAGAATCCTGATGAAAGCCGCATGGTGAAGCTCTTAGAGCACACGGAATGGGGCACCAAGGTGTCAGGAGCATCATTCTTGACCCAGGCGCCAGACACAATAGAACCAAAGTCTGGATAATCTTGACTTCTAGACATTCAAGCCTGCCCAAAGTTTTTTCATAAAGAACTTTGTTCCACATATTCTCATCGTGAGAAGAAAAAGGAGAAGAGGTTAAGAGATTCAAGTTTGATCCCCAGAACCTACTTAAAAGTAAAAAAATGAGACAGCTGGATATAGATGTGTGTGCACTGGGAGGCAGATCTGGGACTCCCGAGGCTCCCTGGCCAGCCAGCCTAGACTCTCCAGCAATCTCCAGATCCCGGTGGGAGGCTGTGTTTCAAAACAAAAAGAAGGTGGTGGGCAATGAGGAAAGTCTGAAGCCAAGATTATCCTCTGGCCTACATGCACACGCGTGAAAGCGTGTGCACACACACATGCATGCACGCACGCACGTACAGTGGCGTGAAGAGAGAGGAAAAAGAAAACGAAGAGATGGTAGATTAAGCAGTGAGATAAACAATCTATTAGCACTTTGAATGAAAACAATTCACTCCCTAACTGAACTAAGTGTAGAGACTCTGGAGCCCAGAAAGCAATGCTTCTTGGGAGTCAGATAGCTGATGTTGGTGGCGTCTGGAGATGCAGCCTCTATGTTCGTTCCTATTTGCACACTATGTTTTCCCTATTTATTTTTACTTGCATGCAATTGTTGAGATGTAGATTTCTTGGGGATAAAATTGAGTCCTTCTGTTGTGGGAGTGACCAACAGGTTCTTAGAGACAGCGAGGGCTGGAGATGTACCTTGATGGCACAGCCATTGCCCTGATGTCAACTTGCCACAGGTTAAAGTCACCTGGGAAGACAGTCTCAATGAGACATTGCCTGGATCAGGTTGACTTATGGGCATGTCTGTGGGGACTCTCTAACGACCCACTCTGAACAGGAGTGGTACCTTTTGGGGGGCTGGGCCCTACACTGTATGTGAGTGAAGAAAGCCAGCTGAGCAGCGTCATCCAGCAGACATTTTAGGCACATTCATTTCTCTCTGCTTCCGGCTTTGGGTGTAGTATGAATGGCTGCTTCTAGCTCCTGCCATTATGACTTCTCTGTAACTATGGACTGTAAACTGTATTTGTAAGATAAGTCCTCTTGCACATTGATTTTTTGCTGGGGATTTGTACAGCAGCAACAGACTGAAACCAGACCACCAGACTGCATAGTGAAATGAAATCCTATCTCAAAGAAGCAAGCAACCATCTAACTAATGAATCAACCCCCCTAAATTACCACACAGAAATAGAAGGCAGAGAAGTGTGTTTGGTGTGGGTGCCAGTGAGATGATAGGTTCCTTTGTGTCATTGATTGGTTATTCCAGCATTTCCAAAGACTTTGTCCAGATTTCCTCACAGTCACATAGGTGAGATTTGTTTTTAAAGTGGTATTAACAGAATTAGTATTATCTACTTAATGTAATAGTAAGACACGTCTTTTGTATTTATGAAGTGTTGATCACTGAGAACAGCATTCTAATATTTAATTTTCTAGTCATTCATTTAATGAAGTGTATGGAAAACCCAAACATTGCAGAAACTAATTAGCTGTGGTTTATTCCACGCATTACAGGAACTTGTGTCACTGGGCGAAGCTGTCATCTAAACACTCATCCAAGAGAGTTGCTTGAGGACAAAGCGCTAAGGGACCAACTTAGAATTACTCCTGATGTCCAGGAGTAGGGAACTCAAGGGAAACGTCACAAGGCAGAACATTCTCTTATGGACACTGAATGGGCACAGAATCCAGTAAGATGCAGGGCCCTTGAAAACCTTCTGCACCTGGAGCTGGGGTACAGCCCAGTGGCAGAGCCCTGGCCTAACACATGTGAGATGAGGGCCCAGAGCCGTACAGATGAGAGAACGTGGAAAGAAAACTTGCTTCCAGATCTGCAACACCATGGGGTCTAATGTGGGGTTCAGGCAGTATTTTCTAATATGGAAGACCTAGCCAATGCTAACATCCCTTTGTGTGTGTGTGCATGTATACATGTATGTTCACGTGTGTGTAGGTGAACATGCGTGAATGTGCATGTAAAGACATGAAGTCTTTCTCAATGTCTCCATTTTATTCACTGAGGCAGGGTCTCAGGCTAGTCCACCTGGCCAGTTTGCTCCAGGTCTTAGCTTCCAAATGTTAGAAATACGAGCATGGCTGCCACACCCACCCAGCATTTACATGGGTTCTGGGGATCTGAACTCAGGTCCTCATGCTTGCGCAACAAGTGTTTTACCCTCTGAGCCATCTCCGCAGCCCCATGGAGTAGAAATATATATATATATATATATATATATATATATATATATATATATATATATACATATATACACACACATATATATACATACATATATGTATGTATATATTTAAAAGATTAAAATTGTTATTATGAATTATAAAGCGAAGTTCTTAATAGTAGAAATAGTCAGAAGAAAAATAAAAAATAGATCTAGGTATAGTGCAATCACCTATAACCCCAGCACTTAGGAGTTGGAAGCAGGAAGATTAGGGGTTCAGGGCCATCCTTGGCTATATAAGAATTATATAAGAATTTTGTATGTCTAATTAACTGAATCTTCAGTCCCATTCTCATGATTTAATCCTGATAGCTTGGAATATATCAAAGTTTGTCTTAAAACCACCACCACCACCACCACGAGCCAACAGCAGAAAACAACAACAGGATCGTGGAGAAGAGTAATGCTTTGAACACAGAATTGACATCAGTCTGTCAGGAGCCCCATTTGCAACCCTAGCTTGTTTTCAAGACTTAATTTATCTGCTGGTCAGTGATGTCATAGAGGTTTCTAGTCCCATGTTCTAAAGAAGCACAGGTATTTGGCTAAAGAATGTAGCTTATTCTTTCTAATTTATAGAAAGCTTCATTCACGGGAAGCAACAGAAATAACTGTGAAATATCTCAAACCTAGGGATGTTCAGCAAAGATTTAAAACATTCTGTTTTTAATAACTCAGAAAATTAACTACTCACATCTTTGTTTCTCCAAGATAAGATCCTTCCTGGGACCTTTAAATGTCTTGCATTTGAAGAAATATAAGCAGACATGAGAATGCTATGGGATGTCCCTGCAGTTAAGAGCACTGACTGCTATTCTAGAGGACCTGAGTTCAATTCCCAGCACACACAGGTTGTCTCAAAACCATCTGTAACTCCAGTTCTAGAGGAATCAGTGCCCTCTTCTGGCCTCTGAGGGCACTGCATGCATGTGGTACACACACATACTGAAGCAAAACACTCATGCCATGAGATAAAATGAAGCAAAGCAACTATGAATTACCAGACTGAAGTCATATGAGTGCTGTCTCTTCTCTTCACAGTCATGTGTTTTCATTGTTTATTTTGAACCTAGGAAAGCACAGTTAGCAGGACTTACAGATTTCCTGAGTTGCCATGGGCCACCTACTTCTCACAAATGAATTCACAGAACTGAGTCCAGAAGTTTTGGTCAGGTTGCCTATCTGGGTATTTCCTTAACTTTCACAAAGAATAGGAGACGCAATGAAGCAAAAAAATTAATCTGCTGCGTATCTATTGCTGTGGTTTGAATGTGCCCTCCTCTGACACGTGACTATTGTATATCTAATCACGAAATGAGCTCACAGAGTTGGAAGAAGGTGTGAAGGTCAATGCTACTCCAGATCTGGTAATTGGATTTGTTTTTTGAAAAGGGGAAGCCAGTTCAGGCCTCGGGGGCACAGCTGAGTAGGTAAAGTGCTTGCAAAGTCACAGTCCCTTGCCCGGAATGGAAGTTTGAAAAGCCAGACATGGTGGCACCCATGTTATGCCAGAGCTGGCAATGGGGAGCAGGGAGGGCCTGCGGAGCTCTGTAGCCAGAAAGCCTAAACTGGGTGAGTTCCAGGCCAGTGCACTCCTGGCCTTCAGGCCTCCACCCCGAGTACTGGGATTGCAGGTGCGCAGCGTCAGGCCTGGCTAATTTTTAGGTATCCTACGTGGTTTGATCCTTGTAAAAAAAAGCAAAAAGGTGGGGGAAGGCTGACTCCCTTCCTCCCTTCCTC
This sequence comes from Microtus pennsylvanicus, assembly GCF_037038515.1. NCBI lineage: Eukaryota > Metazoa > Chordata > Mammalia > Rodentia > Cricetidae > Microtus > Microtus pennsylvanicus. Next base: position 8,284,925 of record NC_134581.1, on the reverse strand, counting down.
AGGCAGAGAGGTTCTGGAGTGTTCTCTGCCCTGATACCGACCTCACAGCTTGACTTTTCATAGACCATTGTTGGTTTGGTTCAAATCTGCTTAATCCACTCAGCCTTCGCCCACCAGGCTGGAAGAAAAGGGGGATTATTTTTATCAACTGTCTCCACTCCCCAGCAGGACTTTGAGACCCACTTAGGAGTCGCTTGCTTTTTTCTTTTCTGGTAACATATAAACAGGAATTAGAAGTGGAAATGAAACAAACGGAAATCCCCAAATTGGACAGAATCAGGGCAACAAAAATAATACAGAGTGTTTACAAGTAAGGGGCTCTATTCGCTCTCCAACTCAAAGAGCAGCTGAGGGATAAGTGGCCACTGATGTTTGCATTTTGGGGTGTTTTCTCATCTAAGGCTTCCAGTGTAATTAGCTTGATTACTTGTTAATATTTTATTGCTTTTGCACGGAACAACGCTCACCTCCGAGCCGGCTTTAGTTCCTCTACATTCCTTTGAGACACAAAATGGTGTTTGATGGCGACTCTAGAAAGAGATTTTAAGTACTAATAAGGAAAGTAATTACATGAAGAAGGAACGAGAAAGTGAGGAACTAAGAGAAGGTGAGGTTGAAAGCTTGGGAGCAGGAAGAGAAGTCTCATTTTTGTTTGTCATTGAAACTGTTCCTCTTAAACTAGCGAGATGGGTAAAGGCAATGTGAGCCTGGCAAGCCTGGCAATGTGAACTACATCCTGGACCCTCAGGTGGAAATCAAGAACAATCCCAGCAAGTTGTAATCTGACTTCTTCATGCATGCCCTGGTCACATGTGGGCTCACAGATATAAATAAATGTAATAAAAAATTTTAATACAACATCCCTCTTGATTACCACGTGGGGTCCTAGGGAATTTCCTCTGTGAAGGAAACCCAGCCTCTTATTCTTTGGGTCCATGTTCACAACATCACAGAGAGGAGACTTTGTCATGAATAGCGAAGTCTCAGGAGAAATTACAAAAGAAAAAAATGAATGCAGAAAGTCCATGGTTGAGAGCTCTCTAGTTCCACTCTGCCAAGCATGACAGACACCTTTGCTTTGTTTGTTAAGAACAATTAAAGCTGGGGGAGACTACCTGAAGCGATGAATTAAACCCTTCCAGAAGGGGGTCTCGAACTGGCTCACAGGCTTTCTCCTGTGATAGGTGTGTTTGAATCCTGAATTGAAATCAATACCATAAAGCAGCAAATGCACATGTCCTTAATTAATCTGTGGGGTTTTTTTCTTGTTGCGATCAATGAAAAAGAGCTACAATTTTCATAAGAACTTCCTGGTTTAATTTCTAGAAACAATCTCATTACCTGAGAGGGGGAATTATTACCACAAAAGAATGTCCCCAGACACTTTGCAATCGCAAGAAACACGCTGACAGCCCCCACCCTTGGAAGTCAGTCTGTGCCACAGTACCACAATCTGATCAAGGCGAGCCTGCATTGCAACTGCGTGCAAAAAGCCCTGGCCTTCTTTGTTCGCCTGTTTCTATTTAATTCCTCATTGGATGGGAGCCTGCATCAGGCAGAACAATTATAAAATATTGCCTCATTGACGGAAGGAAGAAAACCTTCCTGGCAGGGAGCACGAGCTAATTTATATAGAACACTTTCAGTGCAGAGCTGGACTTTTACTTTACATACGTGGACAGGAGCCAAGAGAAACCAGGAGTACTGGTCCAGAGACGGAGAGGCAGCTAGGAAGCACAAGGGCTTAGAGAGGAGGAAAGTCTAGCTTGAGAGAACCAGGGAAGCTGCAACTTTGTAGCTTCGAAATGGTCCTTTTCTTTTGTAGGCGCTGGCTGAGCAGTTAGGAACACTGATTTCTCTCAGCCGAGCTGAGTTCTGTTCCCAGCATCCACATGGCCCCTCACACTTCCTGTAGCTCTAACTCCAGGGCATCCAATGCCTCTGGAGGCTCCTGCACTCACAAACACATACCCACGTGCAGGCACACACATAAAATTTAAAATAATCAAAGTAAATGATTTTCATTTTTATTGAGTTGATTTTCTTTGGTGGGGGGGGGGCACATACCCTGGGGCATGTGTGTAGAGGTTTGAGGGCAGAAATCATTTTTTTCCCTTCCGCCACATGGGACCCAAGAATCGAACTCTGGTCATCAGGTGTGATGTCGTGTGCCTTTAACCACGGAGCCACCTCCCTGCCCGGCATTCTTTAATCTCCATCTTTGCTCACATCCCTGATTATTGGAGGTTTTAAGAAAATGGTGGCCCAGCATAGCTCCAGGTACCAGAAAGACTGATGTGTAAGATGCCTTCCTGAGTCTGTAGTAAGGAGTTTTCTTCTGTGGTAGAAGCGGCAAGAACTGAAAGTGAATTATTGTCATGTGAGCTGCCTGCCCCTACTTTCTGCAGCTGACAGCAGCCCATTAGAGAGTAACAGTCACCTCACCAGCCATCCAGGCAAAGAACAGCAGAGTGCCAAACACCACCTTGGCTGTGCCATGGTGCCGCCAAGGAAGGATGCGTGGCCTTGATTGTCGTTTTCCTGAGGTCAGTGTTCTGCCTTGTTCACCTAAGAGAACACTAATAGATGCAGGTTTTTTAAAAAAACACTTTTTTTTGTTTGTTTGCTTGAGACAGAATTTCTCTGTAGCTTTGGAGCCTGTTCTGGAACTCGCTCTGGAGACCAGGCTGGCCTCGAACTCACAGAGATCAGCCTATCTCTTCCTCATGAGTGCTGGAATTAAAGTCACCTTCTCTTAATGGAATATTTTCACAGGAATTTTCCTGTTCTCTTGGTTTTTGAGGCAGCATCTCATGTCACCCCAACTGATTTAGGACTCACTGAGTAGCCTAGGATGACCTGGAATTCCTGGTCCCTACTGTCCCTACCTGCCTAGTGCTGGGATTATGGGTGTGAGCACCCAGCCATAATCTTTTTTTAAGTTCTACACAATTCTGAAACTTGACTTATCTTTTAAAGTCAATATGGTCTTGTACCTATGATATAATTTGTACACACACACACACACACACACACATACAACTTGTATACATCCACAGAGAGATTCAACACAATAATAATACAGTTTGTACAAGCACTCAAAACTATCTTCTATTCTTCTGCACTATGGGATAAACCCTAGATCAGAGCACAGGTGTTCTATATATACAGGTGTTCTACCACCGAGTCATTCTCAGTCCTTGATTCTTTTTTTTTTTTCTTACTTTCTCTATAACTCAGCTGGTTTTCACCTTATGATGTTTTCTCTCTCTGTGCCCTGGTTGCCGGGATTGTTTACTGACTTACACCACCCTTAAAATCACCTTGTTAGTAGGTGTGTTTTTGTTCTGTTTATTTCAGTGCTTCAAGGTGAACTCACGGCTTGCTTTACATGTCTTTAGCAGGAGCTCCAGCACTGACGTAAGTTCATGGGCTGGGCATCATTTCATTTTCTTTTACCTTTTGAAGAATTGTTATTTACGTATTTTATTTATGTATTTAATTATTTAATGTGTGTGTGTGCGAGAGAGAGAGGGAGAGAGAGAGAGAGAGAGAGAGAGAGAGAGAGAGAGCACCGAAGCGCGTCAGCTGGAAGTGAGACTCAGAGGATTCATTCTTTCGGTCTACCATGTGGGTTCTAAGGGTCAAGCTCAGGTCATCAGGCTTGGCAATAAGCCAAGTCATTTTATTACTAGCTTATTATATACCTTGCTTCCCTCTAAAGTATATTTAGAAAAAAGTTACAAGATTTCACAAAATGACAGACAAATTACATTGAAATAATTAGAACAAAATCAAACAAAATGCAAAATTTGGATCATAAAACGGTTTGGGTAAAGTAAAACAGAAAGCACAGGCCTAGATGCCCAGGACTGGAGCTGAGTATTTGTGCTTAGACTGAGGAGTAGGGGCGTTCACCACCAAGCAGCTCAGAAGGTTGTAAGTATTCTGACCCTGCTCTCTGGATAGAATTGACTTTTGTTGTCTGTCCCTGAATATCCTTATAAGGAGCATGCATGGTGTGGTGCCTTCTGAGTCCCCTTTGTCAGCCACCTGCAGGAGCGTCACAGCAGAGCATCTGGTCCCCGGGAATCTCGGGAACACCGTCCCAGGTGGAGCAGGGGAGAACAGAGGTCAGCAGTGAAGGTCACCTGAGTGTGGAGCACAGGGGAGCTGCCTTGCGAAGCCTGAGACAGGATCTCATGTAATCCAGGCTGACCTCAGGCTCGCTCCCTAGCTTACTCAGCCTAGCGATGAACTCTGATCCTCTTGCTGCATCCACCGCCACGCGCTGGAATTCCAGCGATGCTCCATCACACCAGACTTTGAAATCTGACTTTACAAACAGCTGCTGTATTATTAATGCAGGTGTTGGGAGCACAGGCTCTAGAGTCAGACTTGGCTTTGGACCCTGCCTCGATTGTCAACCTGTTACCTGGGTGAACACAGTCAACCACACAGTCCTGCTGTGACCTCAGAGAGATGACCACAGTGGGATGCTTGCTAGGCGACTTTTCTAAGAATGTACCTGTTACTTAGGATGGTGATGCACTCACAGAAGGTGCTACAAATGGGCTTGTTCTCCCGAATAGAGCCACGCCCACCCGAAGTTTGAACTAAATAAAAGTAATTCAGGGTTCAATACATTATGGAACAAATTGGCCTGGCTGACTGGCTTTGGAACCTATGAGTTCTTCTCTGCCCAGCTGTGTGGGTCCGGATGTGGCAGGGCGTGCGTGCATGTGGATGATTTCTGCCACGTGGCACTGACAAGGGTCTTCGGGTCTCACTTAGCCAGGGGCTAGTCTGGGCTGGAGGAGGCCAGGGAAGCTTTACTCTCTCGTCTAGTACCTAGGGAGGGCTGGCTGTAAATCGAGGCTCAGCGAAGACTAAAATGTGAAGGGCCTGCAGTTGATCAAGCCAGTGTACCGCCTCTCTGTGCCTCAGGCTTCTCACAGAGAAACTGATCCCTGCGAAGACATCCTTCCTCAGCTGCGCAATGCCGTTGGATAACGGTATTCAGCAAACGTGCACAGGTAATTTTATCTGTTGCTCGGGCTGGTGTCATTATCTCGGGGTCTGAACAGCTGATTAGAATTGCTCTGTGTGCCATAGCCTCATCATTAGGTAATAATTATAGGGAGAACCAATCTTCTATAACCTATTACAACATAATGAGATTGCCCTTATTACTCGCCAATCAATCAACCCCATCAAGTTTGCCCTTGTTTGATAGAACAAATACACTTAATAAGTGATACTATTTTAAAAATGCACTTGTACTTTCTGGGTATATGCATATATATGCATATACCCAGAAATATATAAATATAAATATATATAATATATTACATAATATATAATATATAAATATATAATGCTTTATTAATACTCTATGCATGTACTTTTATCTCTGCCTCTCCTTATCACAGGTTTTGAGAATTTTGTGTTAAACAACAGGATTGGGTGTTCTTCAGATCTCACAGTAAACAAACCGCTAGATTTTGTTCAGGGAATTGTGGAACTCGATTGAAAAATGGCAGTTGGATCTCTCCTTAAGAGGTCATTCTAATCCCCACTGCCTGGTCCAAACGGCACACAGTTTGAGACCTCTGAGTTTTCCATTTCCCCTATACATTGCTGCCTTTTGGTTCTGTGGCAGGGAGTTATTCTCACTAGAACAATAATAACAAAAACCCTTTGTTCTTTCATAGGTCTCTTGGGTGAATTCAGTGGGATTGAACTCACACAGAGATTTGCTATTTCTTGAGATCATAAATCCCATATCTCAGTGGGGCCATTACAGCCTTGTGAGATACGCTACACTGTACAGGGAGATTCCCGAAGAACAAAAGGGATGTGTATGGCCGAAGGAAGGATGGGGGAGGCTTGAGTCTATTCCTGCCTCTAGGATCATGGAAAATTTTCTCTCTTTGAAACAAGAGGGTTTTTTTTTGTTGTTGTTGTTGTTACTGGTCCCCAAGTGCATCCCCCCTTCCTTTCTAGAAGCATCCTTGATTTTGTTCAGAATTTCAGCATATTCAAAAAACTCAAAAACCAAACAACAACAACAAAAAGTTAGGGAATTCTTTTGTGGTAGAGGAATAGTAGAAGAATTTCAACCCAAATTCTGTGATTTCAGAGTGGGGATCAAATATTAGAGGACCTACCCATGCAGATATCAACGTCTGAAAATAGTCTATGCAAGAATGAGTGAAATCAGGAGCTGGAGAGATGGCTCAGTGGTTAAGAGCACTGGCTTCTTCTGGGGAGGGTGGATATGATTGCCAACACCTCCCTAGGGACCCATACTGTCATTAACTCCAGTTCCAGGGCATCAGATACTTAGGCATACACATGGTGTACACACACATTTGGGCAAAACACACATGGAAGTGTTTCCTTCTGTGCTTCCAGGGAGAAAGGCGAACACCTCACTGATGCTGCCGTTGACTTCGGACTTGAGGTTACAATATGCATTGGCCAATGGAGTGTACGTTTTTCAAAGCATTACACATTTCCTCAAGGGTTCTTGCTCCTCTCCTGTGCCATGAAGCCCCTCGCCCCATGTGGAATTGACCCACGGCCTGGCTGTGGTGAAGCTTCGATAGAACATCAGCAAAGACTTGACCTTTGTTGCTGTAGCCAGTGAGTTTAGAAGTTGCTGTTACTACAGCAAAAACTGACAGAGAGAGACCTTCTACCACCTACTGCCATAAAGTGGTCTGTGGAAGAAATTACAAAACAGTAAGACCATCTTCCAAGGAGGGAATTACAAGTAGAAGTTGGTAAATAGTGTCAGGAAGCAATAGGTAGGGAATTGGGTCTGTTCTGAGCAATTCTTCCACTCTATCAATGGTTTTCTTTTGTAGGATACAGCAAAATACATACAAGTCAGGACTCTGAGGCCAGACCAGGGGCTCTTAGGTTATCTGTCCTCTCTAATTAACTATCATTCATTTCAATTATGTATCTGTTCATTTGACTATTTCTATCATTTACCATTAATCATTTATTCTCTATCTATCTATCTATCTATCTATCTATCTATCTATCTATCTATCTATCTATCTCTATCTCTGTCATCTCTGCCATGTATTATCTATCTGTATGTATGCAGTTAGGTGTCTGTCTACCTTTCTTATCTATTTTCTATCTTCTCTTTCTATTCTTTTATGTATTTTCATCCTCTCTCTCTCTATATATATGTATATATATACATATACATATATATTTGCTGAGAGCAAAGGCAGAGTTATTACTTTTTTTTGGTTTTGTTGTGGTTTTCTTCTGGAAAGATTTGAGTCATGAGCGCCTGGGTACCCTAGTTTCACCTCTGCTTTCTCTTTTCCTTCCCCACAGGAATTTTAAGAAGAAAAGTGCACACTGTGTACAATTTGGTTAAATAACTTAGAAAAACAGTTTTCAATTAATCTTTTTCTCATAAAGGCCAAGGTGTTCAAACTCTCGGAGTTTCTTATTATGAGTTACACAGCATCAGAAAATTAGACTATAATTATTAAGCAGTGGGTGGTATATCTGCTTGTTAAAATACAAAGTGTGGGCTAGGATTGTGGTCCTGAGCCAAAAGTCTGCCACACACGCCTCTTACATGGCTTTAGGGCACTGCTTTTTTGGCATGTACTAGTGTGAGCGAGACTTTTTTTTAAGTGGCACCCCATAAAACCCTGAAAAAAAATCAGTTCCCCAAAGAAATCAATTTACTTTATTTTAATGTGTATTTAAAGACCATCAAGAATGCAATCTGTTTTATTGTTTGGGTGAAACAGGCAAGATGCCGTCATCGTTTCTGAGAAGCAGAAGGCTGTGTATGATCAATTACAACTGGAGACAGTAGACTCATGTTAGTGTAGAATCTGAAATCAAAGATTCCCTCATCACAGAGGATGAGTCCTTTCCTGCTGGCAAAGATGAGGCCACAGCAGACTGTACTACACCAGAAGCGATTATTTTCATTTAGTGTTTAGGCCAGACCTCATAGCGCACACCTGTAATCCCAGAACACGGGTCACTGAGGTGGGAGAATTGAGCGTTCAAAACCAGCTTGGGATACATAATAAGAACTGTCTCAAAAGGAAAAAGGCAAACAAATAAAAAATAGCCTCTCTTAAAGCCCCCATCTCTCCTTCTCTTGAACTTTTTTCTGGTCTCCTGGCCTCTCCAAAATAGCTGTAATGAATAACATTTTGGACAGCGGTCTAGGAACAAATCGAAGCTTTGAACAGATAAGCATGACTTAATGAAGATAAAGCCGTATCAATGCTGGAGCCTCCTCTGTCGTGTTCCATACGTCTCACTGATATTTTCCACACCATTTGTTGTGTGTTTTGAGATGGGGGTACATACACAGAGAGACCAGGAAACTGGAAAGAGGCTCAAAATGAGAAAGAAGAAGCTTTAAGATGTGTGTGTTGGGATGGCGGGGGGTGGTGGTGGTGATACAGAGAGCTCCTGGCTAGCTTCATGTCAACTGGCACAAGTTAGAACATGTGGGAAGAGGCTTTCGCAGTAGAGATGTCTCCATAGGTTTGGCCTGCAGGCAAGTTTGTGAGGCATTTTCTCAATCAGTGATTGATATGACAGAGTGTTCAGCCAACTGTGGGTGGGGGCACCCCTGGGCGGGTGGTCCTGCGTGCTATAGGAAAACTGGCTGAGTGAGCCAAAAGGAGCAAGCAGATAAGCAACTAACTCTCCTTCATGGCCTCTGCATCAGCTCCTGCCTCCAGCTCCTTCCCAACTTTCCTCAGTGATGGAGTGTGACCTGAGAGTTGGAAGACAAAATAAGCTCTTTCCTGCCCCTACTTGGCTCATGGTTTTCCATCACAGCAATATAAACCCAATTAAGACAGAGAGTAATAATATACATGCATATCAAGGGGGTTTGCTGGGAGTGCAAGCATACATTTGGAAAAAGCTGGGACAGAGATTCAGGTAAGAAGGGGACTTTGCCTCAACCGCAAGTGTTCAGGCATCTTCCTTGTCATCATTGCCTCAATGTTGTATTTGCATGGTATTTATGTTAGATTAGATAGTAAATAATATAAAAATTTACTTAAAGGTAAAATAGAAATAAAAGAGAAGAAACGCCATTATAAAATCTAAATCTGTACACAGACTGGTGACAACCAGTTACTGAAATATTCACTGTCGTAATAGGAGCGGCGGGCTGTGTTCCTGCCTCCCCAGCTCCTGGTCGCCTGGCTAGCTTATGCCCCGAAATAACAACACACAAACTGTATTCATTTAAACACTGCTTGGCCCATTAGCTCTAGCCCTTACTGGCTAATTCTGATATCCTGATCAACCCATCTCTAATAAACTGTGTAGCACTGGTCTTACCGGGAAAGATTCAGCATGTCTGACCTGGCGGCTTACTTCATCGCGTGAGTCTGCCCGAGAGAGAGGAGCATGGCCTCTGAGCTCACTTCCTCTTCCTCCCAGCATTCTGTTCTGTTTACTCCTCCCACCTATGTTTTAACCTATGAGGCCAAGCAGTTTCTTTATTACTTAACCAGTGACCTTCCTCCATCAATTCACATTTATTTTATATATCCCCCAAATCTGGAGTCAACGGACACGTAATCCTTTAGTCAAATACGGCCTCTTGGCTGCTTCTCTGAATAAAGTGTTACTAGAACACAGGCACATAGTCACCTCCTACTGTCTCTGTCTGTTTTGGTGTTTCGGGAGCTGAGCGGGGAGGTTGTAATAGACCATGGAGCCTGTGCAGCATGAAGTTCAAAGTTAGGATAGCATAAAGTAAATCATTGAAGTGCACGTTTGAATTCCTCCTCTCTACTGTATATCACAAAATGAAATCTCCGGGTTTCACTCCGTGTGTTCTCCTTCTGCCTACACTGCGCCTATGTGAGCAGTGAGCAGCACCGTGTATTCTCTGTCTGCCTACACTGTGCCTGCTGGAGCAGTTAGTAGCACTCATGGCATGATGCCATCAAGGAACACTAGTTGAGATTTTTTTACTTGTTGCTGATATTGCAAAACATAACTGTGAGTTAGCAGGCTGGCTCAGTGGATAAAAGTGCTTGCTGCCCAATCGAATGACCTGAATTCAATACCCTGGGCCCACGTGGCAGAAGGAAACACATGACTCCCACAGGTTGTCTTTGTACCTCCACATTCTGGCCCTGGCACAGGCTGCACACCCCTGTGCTCCCCTTCCACACGAATGCACACAAAATAAATAAAGACTTGAGAACCAGAATATATCTCTCACCTCAAAGGGGCTAAGTTTTAGTTTATTCTGAGTCAAATGTGAGAGATTAGTGACAGTGTCTCAGGATCACAGACTGAAGTCACCCAACTTAATTTCTAGACTGCTTGTCCAAAATGTTATTCATTAAAGCTATATATGAGAGGCCAGGAGACTAGAAAAAGGTCCCAGGAAAAGAGAGATGGGAGTTTTAAAAGAGGGCATTTTTTTGTTTGTTTGCTTTTTCCATTTTGATATAGTTCTTATTATGTAGCCCCAGCTGGTTTCGAACACTCACTCCTTCTGCCTCAGTGGCCTGTGTGCTGGGATTACAGGTGTATGCTATGAGGTCTGGCCTAAAAACTAAATGAAAAAAATTGCTTCCGGTATAAAACAGTCTGTTGTCTTCCCACTCCCACCCCAGCAGGAAAGGGCTCATCCTCTATGATGAGGGAGACTTTGATTCCAAACTCTACAGTAACAGGGGTCCTACTGTCTTGGGTGTAACCAACTCTACACGAGTAGAAGAACTTGAACTTTTCTGGCCAGAGTGGAAGAAAGCCATGCATCCTGGCACTTAGCAAACACAACAGTGGAGAAGCAGTCAGGGAGGAGGGTTCAATCAGAGCCTATGCTATGGGTCTCAGGTGAGACCTGATGACACCCAGCTCGTGGGTGACTAGACACTGGCGTCTAGACCTGCTAGATGACAGAATATTAGATCAGACCTGGACGTGGGCAACGAATGGCTAAGGAGAAGACTGAAGAAAGACCAAGATAATTTCGGTCCTCAATTTGCAACATTTCTGCTCTCCACAACCATGATCTTCTCAAACAATCAGATGTGGAGGAGGGGCTGTGAGCTCTCAGTGGGTAAAATCCCTCGTCATGCAGGCCTGACGTTCGATGCAACTGTGAGTTTCTGTAATCCTGTGGTAGGTGGAAGGCAAGGACAGGAGAACCAGCTGTCTACCTGTGTATTCCTGACCGCCCCAGGAGCACACAGCACAGCAGTCAGAGCCGGAGAGACCCAGCCTCAAAGAGGTGGAAGGAGAAGGACAACTCCGGAAAGTTGTTATTCCACCTCCACACATGTTATAGTATGGTCACATCTCCACACATATGTCTGTCTGTCTGTCTGTCTGTCTGTCTGTCTCTCTCTCTCTCTCTCTCTCTCTCTCTCTCTCTCTCACACACACACACACACACACACCTACACACACACGAAATTCTCTCTATGTATTTGTACTATGCCTTGCATGAGTATGTGTGTATGTGTGTGTAAGTATGTGTGTGCATATATATATATATATATATGTGTGTGTGTGTGTGTGTGTGTGTGTGTGTGTGTGTATGTATGTACTTGTGTGTGCTATCTCTGTTTACCAGCCTACTTTACACTGCTCAGAAGTCCTGTTCATAAGACTCTCCAGAAGTCCAAATTGAGGGGACAAAAGGCTGGCTATTGTTTACACATCCCATAAGTTTCAGGAAGAAAGCCACCCTTCCCATAGTCCCCAAGGCCCCCCAACTCTACAGCCCAGCAAGTGGCACACAATGGAGTGCTCTTGTGATGTGAAGGAGACAGGATATCAGAATAAATGGGTCATTGTTCTGCTGCCTTAGGGGCCATTCTGCTGTTCCTGTCACTGGACAAAGACACAGATGCAGGACGTGGGGGGCGACTGTTGCAGAGGGCACATTCCAAAGCCTTCCTCGGTGGCCTCTTTGCAGAGTAGCTCCTCTGGGAGGCACCCGCTGGGAAGAAGGCCCAGAGTATGCTAGGGGGAGACAGCTTAAGGTTTATTTCGTGTCTGCTCTTCACGAGATGCTATTAACCGATATTTCTTCCCCCTCCGCATTTAAAAAAAATCTTTTAAAAATTATATTTTCTATTTATTCTTTGAAAATATCATAAATGCATATGAGGTATTTCTGCCATTCCAACCCCCTACTCTTAGCTCCCAATCTCCCCTGCATCCCCTTCTGCCACATCTCCCTCTCCATTTAAAATTATTAATTAATGTTAAATACTTTGTTAGCCTACTGAGTTCATTCAGTGTGGTCCATATGTGCCTAGGTGTAAGGCCACAAGCGATGCCACAGTGGCCACAACCTCAAAGAACAGTGACTCCTCCACCCCCACCCATAGACATCAGCCATCAGCAGCTTCTCAGCTAGGGCTGGGGCCTCAGGAGCCCTCTTACCTGGCTGGAATTTTTGATTGGTTTGATCTTGTATAAGTAACCAGGGCTGCTGTGGAGTCCTGGGTGCATTGGCCATGGCACGTCTACAGATGGCCTGTTGTGTGATATCTTGATTGTGTTCTGACAAAACTTGCTTAGAGTCAGAGGGTGGAGCTAGCCAACAGCTGGCCCAAACTAACCAGAGACGTTTGGAGGACCATAGAGAGATAGGAGACAGGAAGTAGGAAGGTGGGACTGAGAGGCTCTGGCCCTTTTGGAGGAAGGAAGGGATGAGGTAGTAGGTGACTGGTGGCTGCTCTCCCTCTTCGCTGACGGTTCAGGTTGTTACCATGCTATCCGACTCCCAGTCTTTTACTGATAAAGAATAATTAGTTAAGGTTTCAATGGGCTTTCACAGCCATTTCTCTCCATCCTCCAGCTCCTAAGTTCCTTCTGGCCTTTGTTCTGAGATGTTCCCTGACTGGGTCTGTGTGGCCTTTCCTCTGAAGCTCTTGCTTCTGTGAGGTCTTTTCCTAGTTTCCGCAGAAAGGACGGAGGACTGGAGAAATGGCTCAGTGGTCAAGAGCACTTGCTCTTCCAGAGGACCTGTGTTGGATTCTCAGAACCCACATGGCAGCCCACAACTATCTCTAACTTCCATTCAGGGGAGCCAGCACCCTCTTCTGGCCAGCTTGAGCACTACATAGATGTGGTGCATAGGCATACATACAGACAAAACACATATATAAAATACATACATACAGACAAAACACTTACATATATAAAATACATACAGACAGACAAAACGCTTACATATATAAAGCACATACATATAGACAAAACACTTACATATGTAAAGTACAGACAGACAGACAAAACACTTACACATATAAAATAAAATAAGTAAGTCTCAGTCTGTAAAGGGGGTGGTGGAAAGTCAAGGAGGCTTTTCAAGTGTGCATAAGTATGAAGTCACCCGACAGGGCGCAAGCAAGCCACTGGCAGCTACAACTGAGAAGAGACAACATCCTGGGGGAAGCCGAAGATGCTGCCATGTAATTTCCAGGGTTCTGTGTTTTTGAGGCATTGTTCTCTGCTTCCTCCTTTCTGGTAACTTTCTTTTTCATGTCTTCCGTTGCCTCTTGGGAAGGCATTGTGCTTTTTCTTTTACTGTGTTTCCCCAGAATTTGTAAGAGTGTGAATCACGGTGAGAGATGCAGCATTTACCGAATAACATTTCTCTGCTTTGGCAGCGTGTCAGATCTTACCTTTAGTGACTTTCTCTCTTGAGACATCCGTACTGATGCCTTGGGTGTGGACCGACCCTTTCATAAGCCTGCCTGCCTATCTATAGAGCAATTGATCCATCTATCTATTGCTCTTCCTATCATCTGTCTGTCTATTCGTTCATCTATCCATTATCTTTCTGTCTATTTTTCTAACTCTCTTCTAATGCTGAGCTTATATCTATTTTAATCATTTTCGTAATAAACTACATTTCAAGAACAGAACACAAACCCCAGCAGCCTAGCTTCACTTCAGCTCTCTGAACCTGAGCCCTCGCCTGACAGGCTCTGTGGAAGCCGAAGATGGCATCAGGTTCCTTCTGCAATCACAGTCTCTACCTTTCTGAAACAGGGTCTCTCATTGGACCTGGGGCTTGCTGTGTACCAGTCTCCTGGGTCTTCCTGACCCCGCCCCCAGCTGTGTGATTGCAAGCATGTCCCCCCACACCTGGATTTTACATGAGTCCTGGGAACTGAACTTGGGTTTGCCGGTTTCTCAGTAAGTGCTTTCTTTACTCCTTGAGTCTTCTGCTTGGCCCCTTCATCTTAATTGTCACTGGAGTACTAAAAATGATCTAAAATATCACCTTCACATGTGTCTACCAAATGTTAATTTAATTTTTCATTTTTCTATGAATTCCATTTTTAAAAATCTGGGCTCCTGAGATAGCTAGGTTGGTGGTAAAGGCGATGGCAGTGAGCTTGGTAACCTGAATTCAATCCCCTGGCCCCATACAGTGGAAAGGAGAGCCAATTCCTGAGAGCAGTCCTCTGAGAAACACCGTGATACATATATACATGACACATACATACACACACACACACACACACACACACACACACACACACACACCTGGGTAAACAGCCGCAAAAGGGTAAAAGGTCCCAGGGCTCAGACAGACCTACAACAGGGTCCTCCTTACTCTTTCACAAAAGCATGCAGATTTCTCTCCCCAGGATGGGCCTAGGGGCTAGAGAAGTCGCTTTCCCTTTCTATTCTTTCCATGAAGACCACCAGTCTGTCAGGTGTGGTCCAGAGACAGGGCTCCATGCCACTGCCTGCAGCAGCCTGGTGTGCCCTTATCAGAGGCATCTAGCTAGAGAAGCCTGGGCTCTTGACATCTCTGCAGAAAAGACCTTCAGTCAGATCCACACAAAGCAGGGTTAGTTTACTGGGAAGACATTTCAGCAGAGATTCAAGCGAGGCCATTGATAGAGTTGCAAGGGAAGAATAAGATGTGGCCAGGATCAGTGACTCACTTCCTTGGTTTTCCAACCGCCAGTATGCGGTATTGGGGTGACTCTGAAGTTCTACCTTCCAAAGGTTGCAGGAGATTGTAGGGTGTTTTCTGGGCCACTGGGTATGACTGCAGTGGATGAGCACCATAGGCCTCAGGAATAACACAGGGAGGTTCTTACTTTACCCCAAAGCCAATCTCACTTGGAGATTGCCAGCAAACACCCGGGAAGGCATCAGGTTGTGCCCCTCAGCACGTTATCTCTGGGCAATAGGCAGACATATTGCTGCTTTAATGTTCTTCTTGACAGATAATGTTCTTACTCAAAAGACTTGTCTATCAGCAGCCTGTAAGGTTAACTGTGTTGGGATTTGTTTTTATTCAAAGATTTGTTTTAGGTGTGTGTGTGGGGGGGGGTGCGTGTGTATGTGCGCACACACATGCATCCCTGGACGGCAATAGAGAGTGTCTAATCCCCTAAAGGTAGAGTTATAGGCAGTTGTGAGGTGCCGCACATGGTTCTGGGAACCAAACTGGGATCCTCTGCAAGAGCAGCAAATACTCTTAAGCTACTTCTCAGGCCCCATGGAAGTCTCGCTTTTTTGTTGGTGCGAGGCTTCAACCAGATGCTGGCCAGAAATATTCCTTTCCCTTCCTGTGTCTCCTTTGTGGTCCCCATCTCTCTGTCCCAACTTAAGCCATGTTTATGTAGGAGCAACTGTGCAGTAAGGCAGGACACAGTTAATAAGTGAGCAGAGGAGGATGGCCATAGTCATCCACCAGTGGCTTCTGTCAACATGCAGTCTCTAGAATGCAGACATGATGGCTGGGGAAGAATCAATGTGCTGCATGAAGGTAGCATCGTTTCTGGTTCAGAACAGTAATTTCTCAAACTGCAAACCCCCTGGGCAGTCTACGGGGCCATGTAAGTGGTGTCAAGGTTTCTATTCCTCGTCTCCACCGTGTTTTATTTTTCAACTTTCATTTACTTTCTAATTTTCTCTGATTTCTTCTCTTACTCATGCCTAATGTCCTTGGGTGTTTCTTCTTCCTACCTTCCTTCCTTTCTTTTTTCTTTCTTTCTTCCACTTTGTCTTCTCTTTCTTCTTTCTACCTCTTTCCTCCTCCTCTTTCTTTCATATACAGGGCATAGGAGAACATCTGGAAGTCTTGTAGGAAAGATAGTACCCAAGCCAAGTCTTCAAGGAAGTGTGGGATTTAGACAACAGGTGCAATGGAGAAGATTGGGTACAGATGAAACAGAACAAAACAGAAGACACAACCTATGAGGTCCCTGGGAGGGAAGCACAAGAAGAAATGCGTGAGTGAGCAGCGAAATGCAGAAAGCTAGACACACTCCCCTCCTGCTCACTGTAGACTGGTGAAGACCGGCAGCGTACCTACATCGTGGGTTACCAGTCACTCGGGTGTTTTATCTGCCTGTTTGAAATGGGGAACCAAAACTTGGAAGAAGAAAACAACCTCCTGCTCTCATTGTCAGTAGGTCTAGGCTATTAGTTTTCCTACCAGTTTTAGTTTTTTTTTTTCCTAGAAGGTTCTACTATCGAGTCAGTTCTACCTACTTTTATAAAATTCTAACATTGATCATATTGAAAATTGTGGACCTCTAAATATGATACATGCACATAAATCTAAATACTATATGGTCCACATCACATTTCAACTTTACTGCATACAGTTGTCCTTAAAAATTTCTGCTTTTTGGGGGTTTCTCATAACCTCTTAGACAAGTTATTTTTCAACTTTAACCTGACTGATGCATTAATTTGCTTTTAGCCGACACTAGGTTTTTGCAACAATCTAAGTTCCTAGTAAACTTAGGAGGAATGTACAGAGGCTATCCATGCATACCCATCCTTTCAAAGTTGAGTCTCTTGGTATTTGATGCTCTCGTTGGCTCTTTCACTGACCTAATGTGAGAGCTGCCAGCTAGAAAGAGCACAGAGACCTGCAGAAATGAGGCTCACCAGGCGCAGTTTGAAGAGTGAGAAGTCAAAGAACAGTGGCATGGATCAAATGGAAATGCTTAAACAATGAGGGAAGCCCTTCAGTCAAGAGTCAGGGTTAGAGCTGGAGAAATGGCTCAGTCATGAAAAGCCCTGGCTGCTCTTACAGAGGGCCGAGATACAGTTCCCAGCACCCACAGGGTGGCTCACAACTGTCTTTAACACCTTCCAGGGAGATCCAATGCCCTCTCCTACCTCTATGTGCCCCGTGTAAACAGGTGATGCACGGACACACTTACAGGCAAGACAGCCATACACATAACATAAAAATGGAAGTGTCATAAAAAAGAGTCAGTGTCATAGTGAGGGCTTATACTGTTCTCGCGGAGGACCTGTGTCCAGCTTCTAGCACCCACATAAGGTAGCTCATAACACCTGTAACTCCAGCTCCAGGGAATCTGAGACCGTCCAACCTCCCGGGTACCTGCACACATGTGCACATACACCCAAACACACAATAATAGATGATTTTTTAAAAAGTAAGCAATCTTTGTGTAAACAAACATTTTCTGTTGCTCTGAGACAATCTCAAGAACATCACAGCGATTGCTCCCTTGTGATCCTAGCACTCTGGAGGCAGAGGCAGAGGCAGTGGCAGAGGCAGAGGCAGAGGCAGAGGCAGAGGCAGAGGCAGAGGCAGAGGCAGAGGCAGAGGCAGAGGCAGAGGCAGAGGCAGAGGCAGCCCAAGTTGGAAGCCAGACTCAGCGACATTGTGAATTGAAGGCAAGCTGAGGCTGCATAGCTAGATCCTGCCTCACCAAAACAATCAATGACAATCAAATAATGAAATAGTACAGATATCCTAAAACCAGCTCAATTGGAGCCTGTGATGGATGTCCTATGCGATAAATACTCGCCTTATGTGGCAACTAATTTTTTATTTGTTTGTTTTTGAGTCATAGTCTTGCACTGTATCCCAGACTTGCCTCAAACTCATAGTAAGCCCCCTGCCTCAGCATTCTAGACATGAGCTACCATGCCCTGCTTGCATTTCATTTCATTTTAACTAAACCAAACCAGATTTAAAATTCACTTCCTCAGTTGCACGAGCCAAGTTTCCCAGGCTCCGCCAACACCTGTGGCTGGAGGCTGTCACAGTGGGTAATACAGGCATGGAACTCTGTAGCCTCGGAAACCTGGCATTGGCAGGAAGGGACGACTTTGTGGAAGGGGAACATGCCGGGAAAGGAGCTGGCCGGGCTTTGCAAACAATCTGTAAATGCTTCAGATCTGGCCTAAGTGAAAAACCCAGGACTCGGTGAGGCATGAACATCTGTGGCCCCTAGAGAATGGCGAGGACGGAGCACAATACACGCAGGATCTCCGATGAAGTCATTTCCTTCCCATTGATGCCACAGCGAAGGCAGCTCAGTGGGGTTGTGCTGCTCTCACTTCTGCTGTGTATTTCTGTTTTGTGTGTATATGTGGAAATGGTTGCTTGCATGCGTGTGGGGTGTGTGTATGAGAAAGAGAGGGAGAGATGTATATGTGTGTGTGAAAGAGGTACATGTGTGTGCATGTGAGTGGGCATATGTGTGTATGTGTTTGCACATGCAGGTATGCATATGCGAGAGAAATAAGCATATGTGTGTGAGAGAGCACGTGCATATGTGTATATGTGCATGTATGTGTATGTACGCCCGAGTGTAAGCCAGAGGCTCTTTCCCTGGGAGCCATCTCTGTAGCCCTACTTTTTGGTACTCCGTTTGGAGATGCTTACTCAATCCATTTTATTTCCATATCAGGTCCTCACAAATTTAATTAAGTTCAACAAATTACTGTATTTCTATCTACTCTAGGACCAAACTCTTTTCTCTAATCTCTGATCACAAGTTAGGTTAACAGTCTACCAACACGCCACAGGACTTTAGCTTTAAAACTGGAACATTTTAATCATGTGACTTAAAGGAATGGAAAAACCGGGCACGGAATCCATGAGCCTTGCTTGTGTTTTGTTAATCTAGTACATTCTTCATTTTCATGCGTGACAACCATTAATACTGTGTTTAGTTAAACCTCACTTCTGCTTCCCCTTTTATGCTCAGTCCTAGCGAATTTAAAACCTGTTTAATTCGTGTGCCCTGGCACCCAAAGGCATGACCTTGCACGTAGAAGAAATGAAATCATCTGTTAGCTTTTAATACATTTAAGTTAAAATAATTTCCACATGGTCAGACTAGGCCTGGTCTCCACATACAGAGCTCCATCTGGCTGAAATGGCACGTATAAGCCTTTGAGTCACGTGGGGAGGGCTGTGAGATTTCAGCACAGCTCATATGCAGTATAGGGGTTGTGTTCTGGTTCTTTCAGGTTTTTTGCTTATTGTCATTATCAAAAGCCTGAGAAGACATCACTGAATGGAGTCCCCTGTGGTAGGGGAAGGTATGGCAGCGGCATTTCCTTGGAAGCATGTGGCTGCTTGTAGGCATCTTGCTGGGTCAGGCAGTATGGCAAAGGAAAAAAACCCTGTGCTCAGCTGACTCTCTTTTCTCCACGTTCCCTTTGTGTCGCCACTATCCTGCTCAGTTAGTCCTTTCTGAAAATGGCAGGTGCTGGGAATGGAACCTAGGTCTTCTAGACCAGCAACCTGGTCTCAACTGCTCAGCCATCTCTCCAGCCCCTTGTCAACTTCCTTAATCCAATCAAGTTGTAAGTGAAAATTTACCGTCATTGATGGACTATGTCCTAAAGGACTCCAAACAAAACTGCCAAAAAGAAAGACATTGGTAACCAAGACCAACTCTAGAGGAAAATCAAAACCATGTGCTAGATACTGTGGTGTTTTTTAAACATCATCATAACTAAGGGCTGGCAGATCACTTCTCTGGGCTGTGTGCAGATTCTGAATGTCTGAGCTGTACAGGCCACCCAGGCTTTGGCAATGTGGGAACTGCCAGACATAAGGCTGGAGTTCTAAGCTTCCATGACAAACACAAGGCTGGCTGTGGCCTATCAGCCTGCAGGTTCTCAGTTAGAACTGTGTTGGTCCTTATGAGGGAGGACATTCAGTGCCATCCTGACTGGACATGCCATCTCCTGTGTTAGCAAGGCCCATGACTCTATTTCATTTCCCCCATATCCCTATATCATGACATCTGCCGTCCTCCATCCAACAGTGGACATTACAGTAGCAATGTCTTCTCTCGGGTTGTTATTCTTGCCAAGAATCTTACTGACCATGTAGGTAAGTCTGTGACTCAAGGCACAACCTAGAGAGGAACCCAGACCAATGTCAGCACATGGGAAACTTGCACTGTTTCCTAGCTCCGGGGATTTTCTAAAGATAACCCCTTGAATCTCTCAAGAAATTCTCCAACATAGATGCTCTATAGAAAGAGAGAGGGGACAAGAAACACTATGATAAGTATTCTGTTGCCTGTTAGTAAGCATTAGGGCCAGGGTTTTACCCCACACACCTTGAGATCAGATTGCCCCCAGTGTCTGTGCTATGTGTCACCTACCGCTGCCATGGGCGTCATTTGCCTAGGTTTCAATTTACTTATTTGTGTGTGACTGCATGTGTATATATGCCTCAGTATGTGGTCACAGGCCAGTGAACAACTTTCTGGGGCTGGTTGTCTCCTTCAGCTGTGTGGGTTCTGGGCATCCACCTCAGATTGTCACTCTTAGCAACAAGAGCCAGCTGTTATCCACGGAGCCCCTCCCAATGATTTGAGTCAGGGTCTCTAATAGTTTCAAAGGTTCCTTGGGGACCCATTTTCCTGTTATTAAGGCAGTGAGTGGTGCTGTTACCATCCTTCCAGGATTGTTTCAGTGAGCAGGGTGGGGGCTGCTTTATGACTCGTTCATTCACTCCTAGGTCATTAAAAGTGTGAACTCATTATGACTGAGTCAGATGCCAGATATAGCGTTGGGAAGTATCCAACACCGATCCCCTTTCCTTCTCAGTTAGTTCCCACTCAAGCGTGCACACCCATGCACAGCACAGACGCTCCATACCTCCGAAGCTTTTCCTCTTAACCTTTACCTTCCCCAGGTGAATGAAACCTTGACCACACTTGTTAGGAATTCCCTAGTCCTACAGCAAAAAGCATCACAGGAATTGCCATCTGAGTAAAGAGAATTTGTGCTGTGTAAATGTCTAAAGGACCAGAGGGATTGGCATCCAGCCTCAGATTTTGCAGCCTCTATATGATTTTTCCTGCCTGAGCATGCATAAGTGAGCAAGATGAAGGGCAGAGAAAGGCAGAGTTATGCTGTCAAGCATTCTCTGAGTCGCCTCTCCCATGATATTTTTCCTGTTCTCTTTCTTTTTTTTTTCCTTTCTTTTATTTGTGCTTAAAGACAAGGTTTCTCCGTGTAGCCTAGGAGCCTGTTCAGTAACTCACTCTGTAGATCAGCCTGGTCTTGAACTCATAGAGATCCACCTGCCTTTGCCAACTGAGTGCATGATTTTTGGACACATGCAAACCTTTTGATGTTTATCCCTTTGTCCTCTGATGTGTGAGGTCACAGAATGTTGTTGGCTCAGTCTACAGCCAATGGCTGTCAAGCATTAACCTTGCTGCCAAGCTGAGATGTAGGGGGCATGTGACCACAGTCTTAGCAAATGGGAGGCCCAGACAGGGGGATGTGGAGTTTGAGGCCAGGCTAGCCTGGGCTAGCACAGTGGGACCTGTCTCAAATAAAACAAAAACAAAACCGAAAGAATTGACATGACATCTACATAATTGTTTATAATGTTTCTACACACAGTGCAATGCCAGCTAGGATACCCTGGAAGTACCTAGTTTTTTCTATTCAGGTATGGCATTGGTAAGCCGGATCTGTTAAATGCCTGCTACTTGTTAACTAAAATACATTTAATCATATCCTCTTTCTCATTGCAGAAAGAGTTTACAGTGACTTAGTAAGAGGTAGGTGAAATGGCAGATGAGGAGGAGTGAGTCAGGAAAGCTGAGGGAACACAGAGGTGTGCAGAGCACAAAAGTTTGGGCAATGAGGTCATGCATATTTGTTAGAGGTGTGTCCCTAGCCAGACTCTCTGCTTCTTCTGGACAGAAGGAGGAGGTGGGTAAGTAAGTGATTCATACTTTTCCATTGCTAAAGCTGTCTCACTGCTCCACGAGGAGAAGTTCCCCATGGCCAGGGGATGAGAATTTTCTCTCTGAGTCCTCAGAGAGAGGATACCTTTTGTTGTCCTAAACATCTCAACGATAAACCCAGGGGAAAATTGGACAGAGGTGTTCACATAGCCAAAGTGCAGCTTTGGTAAAATCTATAACATGAAAAGAGCTGCTGGTACACATGTGTGCGGAGGTCAGAGAACTTTGGATGTTGTTAGTGAGGCACCACTGTACATGTGTGTGCAGAGACCAGAGTGGATATGGAGATTGATCATTCATTTCCCGGCCGCCCAGATCTGAATAATCACACAGAAATTATATTAATTACAACACTGTTTGGCCTATTAGCACAGGTTTCTTATTAACTAACTCTTCAATCTTAAATTACCCCATTCCTATTATTTTATATTTTACCATGAGACTCATGGTTTGTTAACTCTTGCTTCTTGGGCAGCTACATGGCGTGTCCTTGACTCCACCTACTCTTTCTATGTATCTCTGTTTGGATTTCCTGACTGGCTTTATTCTTCCCTGTCATTGGCCCAAACAGCTTTACTCATCAACCAATAAAAATAATACATATACAGAAGGTCATTCCACATCCCCAGAGGGCAGCCGTGGGTGTTGTTTCTCAGGCACTGTCCTGAGACCAGGTTCCTCCCTGACCTGGAGCTCACTAGCGTGGCTAGGCTGACTGTTCAGAGATCCACTTCCTCCACTTCCCAGCACTGGAATGACAAGCACAAACCACAGCATAAGTTTTAGAAGCCAAACTCAAGATCCTCACACTTGTAGGTCAAACCTTGCAAACAGAGGCCTGTAGGTTAGCCAAGAGAGCTTATAATCGCCCTTCTCCAACATTAATATGTACAGGCGTCACAGCTCACAAGAGACAAGTTTGTGCTTCCTTGGAATTTCTCATTTTCAGATCTTTTTTACCATGTCACCCTCCTCTGAAATGAAGCAGCTTTATTTGCTATAAAGTAACGAACCATGAGGCTATCAGCAAGACAGGCCCATTTTATTCTGAGACCCGATGATCTGTGACAGCTTGCCTTGGACTAATATGAATGCAGACTCACTGAGCTGCCTTGAGAGGAGGCCCCATTTCCCACCAAGCAGAAACGGATGCTGCATCAGGTAATGAATGGGGCTAGGAAGCCGCTCAGAGTCACAACTTCTATCTGTAGCATTCTTTGGATGTGTGAGGGTACCAACAGGTCTTATTGCAGTTACCTCTTTGGGATGCTGGTCGCTTTTCGGAAACTGGAATAGTGGACTTGTAATATGGTCCACTGACTTCCACTTGAGGACCTGGATGCTTCATCATCCAGCTATCTGGAGTATTCCTCTTGCATTTATGGATGAGACTCAGGAGGAAGTGCCTTCCAAAGCCAGATTAAGAGACAGTCAGCATCCTTATGCATAGAGGGATGAAAGCATGTGCCACCACACCTGACCTATTTTAAAGAATCATTTATATGCCCATGTGAGGATCCTCCATGTCCCTGTGGAGGCTGTCAGATCACTGAAGCTGGTTACAGGCAGCAGGGATCTGCCTGATGTAGGTGCTAAGAACCGAACTCACCCTCTGAAAGAATACTAATTAATATTAATTAAGAGTTCATGACTGATGAACCATCACCAAACTCCCCAAACTGAGACATTCTGAGTTAGTATGTCAGTATGGCACTGAAGCAGTTCCTTGCCTTCCAAATGTCTGAAAGAATTATGAGCCCCTGTATTATACATTATGAAGTCCTCCCCCGTTGTGTGCATGCGTGTGTGTGTGTGTGTATTGGAAGTCCTACTCTCTCATTCTCTATATCACCCACCCCCAAGACAGACTATTACTAAATTTTGAGTTCATTCTTTCTGCCAGGATGATGGCCAGCAAGTCCCACGGATCCCCGTGTCCCTGCCTTCCACAGTGCTGGGACTACAGACTCGCACCAGCATGGCCATGCTCAGCTCTTTACTAAATACGTAAATGCTAGGGACTGAACTCAGGTCCTCATGCACAGCAGGTCATTTACGTCTTCACTTCTGGTGACTGTCTGAGTCACACAAGGCCCAGCTGAGTGTGAAGCAACTCTTCTGATAGGGTGAATTTAGCTAGAAGTAGAGTTCTATATGAAGTCAAAACTCTATTTCCCAATGTCCATTGCAATAAGTAGAAGGACAGAACATGGAAGGTCAATATGCATTGATTTGACTGCCTATCTAACTCCCCTTCTCCACAGAGAAAGAGGGTTAGAGTGTCGTGGGCTCAGGGGCTTACTTCCTCTGCTGGGTGCAATGTGGTGTGTCCTTGTTCCTATGGTCTTAATGGCTAGATAAACAACCAGTACTTCCAGACACAGACTGTTCCCTACTAATCAGAATCCTTGCTCCAACTATAAATGAAACTACTTTCCCAGCAGCTTTTCAGGACTGCACAGATCTGTCAGTGGAAGAGTCTGGGGCCTGAAGTAGAAACACTCCCTTCAGATCCAGCGGTGCTCCAGCCTGGGCTCTTGCTGGATGGTGTTAGCACTGGTGGACCCAAGAAGACAGTGTCCCGGAAAAACATGCCAATTAAGGTTATTACATGGGTATGGAGAAAATGTGCCTTCCTGTCGGGGGAAGCTTGAGGGAGGCCCAAGTTCAACATGTAGGATAGCCTGGGAAAGGAGAATAGGTGTGTACTGCAGATACACACACTCTTGCTGCTTGTAAGAAAAGACGGTAGGGGGTGAAGAGCTGGCTCAGTCGTTAAAGCACTTACTGCTCATGTAGGGAGCATGGAGTCTAGAATTCTACTACCCAGAACCCATGTCAATGTCAGGCGGGTGTGGCATCCCCAGAGCAAGCTGCCAAGCTGGACAAGTCATAGGGTGAGCTCAGGGTTCAAGCGAGAGACTCTGGCTCAATGAATAAGCCCTGGTGGACAGGGTGCCAAGCATGAATGTGTCCAGAGCAGGCAAACTGTGTGCTTCTACAGCTGAGACTCAAGAAGGAGGCCTGCCTGAGATAATGCTGAAGTCTGCAGGTCATGGTGTGGGATTTGGATTTTCTTCTAAGAGGTGCCATGCGATCCGATTTAGATTTTCAAATGTTCACCTTAGTCACACAGAGATAAGTTGGGAATTTGCAGCAGTCCATAGAAGAAATTGGGAAGTTGATGAGAAGAAATTGCTTTGGAATGTGCTATGAATGAGGAGGGGAATGCGTTCTCAAGTGAACTGGCCTGGAAGGTTAGGGAATTGGAGGAGTCCAGGATAATTCCTTGCATATGGAGCCGACCCATCGCAGAGTGGTGAACCACTTGCTGAGATGGAGCTGAACGATGGGGTGAGTTTGGAGCAGGATGTAGACCAGGCTGGCCTTGAACTCACAGAGATCTGCCTGTCTCTGGTTCCTTGATTTTTCATGGATGCATAAAATCATCTGTGTGAAAAGGATGGAAAAACAGAAGCAAAGCAAAGATAAGGTGTTGGGACTGAGTCCTGGCCTTCAGTTGCACTTCCCTGTCTAGAGTCTTCTAATTGAAGTTACTAGAAGCTGTGTCTAGCTTAGAGGATCAGAGGATGGGATTTTCGCCTGTTGGCCATTTACTACAGGATATTTAAGCCTCCATGGTACTATTAAAGAGCGGCTTTTGGTACCAGTGTTGGAAGGTCTGTGTGTCGTCTGTCTCTGCGTGTGTATTCTCAACCTCTAGCCCCTTGCCCGAAGCTTGCAAATTGGGTTCTAGCGCCTAGAGCGCAGACGGGGGCCGCATGGTGTGGCAACAAGGGAATGACTGGAGGCAGGAAGGTGAAGAGAGAGTAGGGTACCTTTGGGGTACGGAGAGAATATACTCAACATTTAATACACACTTGTACGAAAATGTCCTTCTATAAATAATATGAGAGAAATCAATTTTGAAATAAAAATAAAAGCAAGATGATGAAAGACTTTGAGAAGTGCATCCTGGGAGATGGAAAAGCCAGCAGAGGTATCATTAACTCTAGGGGAAAGAAAGCACATGAAGGAGTGAGCTGAGTTGCATTCCATGATGTATTAATTGTCACTAAGACTTTAAATTTTAGTTTAAAGTTGAAGATATTATTAAATAGCAATAGATATTTCCAAGACTAGGGTTCACCATGCCCAGAGATCTGGGTGCACACTTCTCCCTTCTGACATGAGAATCATGGTCAATTTTTGTCTGCCAATTAATATAATTTAGGAGGGAACATTTCTACCCCTTACTACAAATGAGCAAAGCATGCGGCAGGGGCTTGGAGATGTCTCAGTGAACTGAACGCTTGTGGGCAAGCAGGGAGCTTCGGTGTGATCTCCAGAACCCACACATAAAAATCTATGAACGGCAGCATGTTTACAATCCCACTAGTGGTGCAGCAGAGACAGGCAAATCTCGGAGGCTCACTGGCCAGCTAATCTAGCCAGGTAATTGGTGAGTTCCAGGCCAAAAAGAGATCCTGTCTTGCAGATTATTTAATATGGTTTACAAAATCTAAGCTAATAGTTAAACACATTTTTCCAATACTAGTGACTGAGAAGCTGACAAATAGATTACACTCTTCACTGTGTAACATCAAACTTCAAAACACTCTGTTCTGTTCTAGTGTCCCTGGACTAGTAAGAAAATCTGCCCATTGCTGGGTAAGAGGGAAATGGGTTGGCTTCATTTCTTCAGTCTTAGGTGACTGCAGATCTTGGAGCTTTATAAACAAAATGTCAAGGTTCAGTGTCTGCTGTTTGACCTGAGGGTAATGGCAGATGTGTGTGTGTGTGTGCGTGTGTGTGTGTGTGTGTGTGTGTGTGTGTGAGAGAGAGAGAGAGAGAGAGAGAGAGAGAGAGAGAGAGAGAGAGAGAATTTTCCACAGATGGAAATCATGACACTTCATTTGTTGAATCCTCTTCTTTTTCAGTCCCCAGATAAACACCAGGTTGGCACTCCTTAGAGCCACAGATGAGTGTGTGGGCATTATTTTAGGTATCTCAAACAAAACTGTCATGTCTTCAGTAATGTCGCTTAACAAACAAAATCCCTGACAACTCCAGATCCAGAAGATTCTTCCAGAGGACCAAAGCAGATTATTCCTTAAGGGAAATAAAAAGTGAGTTCCACAGAGGGATCTGTTCCTGTCATAGTTAAGAGAACTGAGAATATACACTTGAATTCTTCCCCATGCCATGGCTGTTTTTGTATTTTTGAGACAGGCTTTCACTACGCAGCCCAAAATGACCTGGAACTCACTATGTAGCCCTCGCTGACTGCAAATTCCTGATCATCCAGGAATGATACTATCACACCCTACAAAAGTGTGATTTCTGCCAGAGCCCTTCAACAACCCTGAATTTCCTTTACTACATTTCCAGTATTTGAGATGGGATCTCACCATGAAATTCAGTCTAGCCTTGAAGTTGAGATCCTCCTGCCTCAACCTCCTGAATGCTGGAAGGGCAGGCATGTATCACCATTAGCTATGTTTTTGCACATTGTGTTTATCCTGCCTGTCAAAGAGCAAAGTGAGCTAATTTATATATTATTTTGCAAATGAAAAGTAACTACAAGGATACTTTGTGTTTTCTTTTAAACAATAGCTACATACAATTTTGTCATGTTGCACTTGTAGTAGCAATGACAACGGGTGAGAATCAGCTCTCTTCTTCCACGTGTGGGTTCCAGGGGTAGAACTCAGTCACCCGGCTTGGGGGAAAACAACTTAACCTAATCAGCCACATTGACACTTCCTAGATGCGAGCATTTTATGAGATGCCTTCATTTGTTGTCCCTCTCTCATCCCTGTTCTCTGTCTCTCTGTCTCTGTCTCTCTCTGTCTCTCTCTGTCTCTCTCTGTCTCTCTCTGTCTCTCTCTCTCTCTCTCTCTCTCTCTCTCCCTCCCTCCCTCCCTCCCTCCCTCCCTCCCTCCCTCTCTCTCTCTGTCTCTCTCTCTCTCTCTCTCTCTCTCTCTCTCTCTCTCTCTCTCCTGAGACAGGGTTTCTCTGTGTAATCCTGCCTGTCCTGGAACTTGCTCTGTAGACCAGGCTGGCCTTGAACTCATAGAGATCCACCTGCTTCTGCCTCCTGAGTGCTGGGATTACAGTGTACACCACACGCCTGCTGACTCTACTCTCTTGAAGCTCTGGGTTGCTGACTCTGTGGTCCACCTCTGATGTTGCTCTAGAGTAACCATCTGAGCAGGAATTCTCCAGGGACACTAGTGTCTCTCCTCTTGCCCCTCAGTCTACTAAACAATGGGTCTCAATACATTGAAAATTTCTCAGATGTCTCACACTGGGAGACAGAAAAGCTTCGAGTCTGGTGCAGGCAGCAGAGAAGCCTGTCCCTTGCAAAGATTCTACACAGCTCTAGCTTCTTCTCAGACTGCCTTGCAGGAGAGACAGGAACCAAGACAATGATAAGACAGTGATGGGTGAGACCACACCTTCATCAGGGCTGCTTAGGTACTCATACCTCTTGCCTTCAATTTAAACACAAGCTTCATGTCAAGACCCAGGAGAAGGATTTGAGGGTCACAGAAGCTCTTTGTTCCTCTTTATCATGTGGCTTCATTTAATAAATCTCCTTTCTTTACTTTTCATTCTTTCTCATGTGTTTAGTTTGGATATTGAGGATGCTTGGTCAACTTTAATTGCCAGGGCTCAGGCACTGACCCTAACAACACTGATGGTACCAGGTCAATAGCCAGGTCAGAACCATAATTTCCACTTTTCTGACTGCCCTCATGGCCACACCTTTTGATCCTCCAGTCCACTCTTCAAGCAGTTGAGAGGGCTTCTGAGAAACAAAATAAAACAAGCTTCCAGAAATGATCACGCCATTCCCAGGTTCAAAGTTCTCACCATCAAATCTCTAAGCAGGCAAGAGTCCTTGAGATACCAAAGATCAATGGGCTCCACTTGTACCCTCTCACACTCAAGAACCCTGGCCGTATGCTTCTCATGTTTGACGTTCTCAAGTGTGGTTCTCCAAATTCTGCCTTTCCAAGTTTCTGGTCTTGATCTCTCATCAGGCATCATCCATGCTCCGTGGAGACGACAGTCCTGTCCCAGCTTCTGAGCTAGCACTGTCTATGGATGCTTTTGTTCTGCTTGGCCATGAGTTCCTTCGCTCTGTGATCCTCCTCATCCTTGCCACCCTAGCACCTAACCGGAAGTCAGGGGCTCTATGCCTGAACTCTTATCATTACTCACTGGGAAGGAAGGGAAGAGTTATGCAAATTGGTTTATCCACAAAATCCATATGACAATTTATACGAGACACTAATAAATGAATGATGTCTCCAACCAACTAATCAGAATTCAGCATAGGAAACATTGCTTCTAACCACATCCTACAAACAGTGGCCAGTTGTTCATGTAACTGTTGGTAAAAGGAGTCATGGTTCATCTTCTTCCTATTCGTTCCTCTAGAGTTTAACCCCTTCTAGCCCCAGTACTGAATCAGAGGAGGCCAGGAATCCAGGTGGACTTCATACAATCCTAGCTGCTCCTGTTCAATCTGACGACATTCAAATTAATTCAAGAGCATGTGGAGATGGGGGAGATGGCTCAGTCCATGAAGAACTTGCTATCAAGTGTGAGGAACTGAGTTCGATCCCAGCACCCACTTAACAAGTGGGGCATTGGAGCTATAATGCCAGTGCTAAGGAAGTAAAGGCTACGGGATCCCTGCAGTTTGCTGGCCAGGCAGTCTAGCTGCACGGATGAGCGAGCTCCAGGCTCAGTGAGAGACCCTGTACCAGGAACTACAGTGCAGAGTGATGGAGTAAGATTCCCGGCATTGACATCGGGCCTCTGCACATGCATGCCCACATATACACATATCCATGAATGCACACAGCATGTGAGTTCTGAATCCATACTCTATATCTGGTCTCATGTGTTCAAGAAATGATAAGCACCTGCTTTTCATATTTGAGATGCATTTTAAGGTCTGTTCTGGTTCCTCAAAATAAAAAGGGAAAGAGAGAGAGAGCGCGCGCGCAAACGTTAAGCAAACCATGGGAAATTTCTGTCCATGTTCTCGGTGGTCTGTGAGACTCAAATGTCTTCTAAAGCTAATCCAATGACAGGTCTAAAGACCAGAGGCAGCCATCTTGAGAGTGTTTACGTCATAGAGACTGGCATAAAACCAAGCTTTTTTTTCTTTTCTTTCTTTTCTCTTCATTTCTTTCCTTGAGATTCAATTCTGCAGTCTAAGACTCAGCCCTCCTCTCTGATCCCCTCTCGTCTCCACTTCGCTATGAATCCGCGTGTGAACAGCCTTGGTCTAGATACCATCAGCTCAAAGGACTCATGTCTTCACATGAAGTTTCTTTGCTAATTTAATCCAGGAAGTGCCTCTGCTGTGTTTTTTAGATGGAGGTGCTGAGAGAACACATCCTCTCTGGCTATTCATCCCAGTTTTATGTGTCATTGTTTGCTGAGGAGGTGTTGAAATGCCCCTTGCAAACAGAGTCCGGGGAAAAGTCCTCTTTGTGAACAACGGCAATAAGGAAACACGTGCACACACATGTACCAGAAAAACAAATCTTTACCCTTCCTCTCCCCTCCAAGTCCTTACATAACAAATGCATCAGGAAACTTTCGAAATGAGAATGTAAGAGCTACGGTGCCTCGGCCCCTGGCTTGGGGCCTTCATCTCATAGAGACCACCAGCTCTGAAATATATCTTCTGGGAAGCTGGCAATGACACAGTGATCCTTCACTTTCAAACTTGTTCATCCTCTTAAGAAACTCTTTTGGGCTGGAGAGATGGCGCAGTGGGTGAAGCATTTGCTGCAGAAACATGGAACCTTGATGTTCCAGTCCGCAGTGCCCACATGAGGCTGGCTGTGGCTGTGTCCTTCAGGAACTGGGGTGTAGAGACAAGCAGTTTCCCGAGTTCCTGCTGGTCATTGCAGCATTGTATTAAATGTAAGTACCATGGAAAAATGTTAATATCACATTAAAACATTGTTATCAAATAGATAGCAAGAGAGATTTATCTAAATCTTTTTATTTGAATTATCAAAATCTGAGCTATCAAAAAAGATTTTAGGAAAATCTTTTCCAAAAGCATTATTCCAATCTCTCAGTGAAGTTTCCCAGGCTGGCTGAGGAGGAAGGAGGAAGGAGGAAGGGGCAGCACAGAGAAGTTATTGCTTCGTCCATCTTTTCCAATTCAGTCACCGGGGACGCAACAATAGAAACAATATTGATTCACCATATTTGCTGAAACCCACCCAGAAGAAATTCTCTCCCACCCATTATATCTCCCAGAGAAATGCTGGCTGCGAGGATTGCTTCTTCCAAAAATGATCTGCAGAAAACAATATACTCCGGACTCCACAGCATCTCTCTCTGAAAACAAACAAAAATTCATTTCTGCCCTATTCTTCTCGGGCTCCTTTATAGGGGTTTATCTCACAGAAATCAATTTCTCATCACCTTTCCACTCACTCTCGTGAGAGAGCGCAGAAGAAACGCCGGCGAGGTGAGGACGAAGCAGCCCAAGCTCCCTCGCAGCACCTCGCGTTTCGTGTGTGAGTCTGAGAGGATTTAATTAAACTCTCCACAGTGCTGACTTCAGGCAGGTAAGTCCACAGCTCATTTAGTCCCTCTATTTTTCACTAGTTCTGTTTGTCTATTTTCCCCTAACAGATACTTAATATTCACGAGAAGGACTAGCACGTGGAAAGTAAAACAAGCAAACACAAATTTATGCCGGTTTTGTGGGCGGGCGGGGTGGCTCAGGAGGTAGAGGTGCTGTGTGCAAGCCCTGAGACCTGAGTTCAATCCTCAGACCTCACAAGGTGGCGGGAGAGAAGTCACTCTCGCTCTTGAGAGTTGTCCTCTGAGTGCCAAACAGTGCATCATGCCAAACCTGCTTACACACACACACACACACACACACGCGCGCGCGCGCGCACGCACGAAATTTTTAAACAGTGTAGTGATTTCAAGATTTTGCCAAATTTTCCTTTTTTTCAAAATACGTAGCTATTTTGCTTTCAGGCAGTATCACTATGTATCCCAACAATGTTTCACTTGAATTGCCCATTTTATTTTTGTTGCTTTCTTTTTCTTTCTTAAGTCAGAGGTTTATGTAACCCAGGCCTTGAACTCACCCTCTAGCTGAGTCTTTAACTCCTCATGCTCCTGCCTCAGGCTCCCAAGTGCTGTTGTCCCAGGATGCACCATGGCACCCCTTACACTTTATCACAAAGGAAACAAAAACCAGAGATTCTGGCCTGTTGGTTTCCGTGTTACGAGGAACGGTGATGCAATCTAACAATGGTTGAGCTGAAAGGTTCTGCTCTCACACACCTTCTGAGTAGGTGGCAAGATAGCTAGGTCAGATCTGTCTGACCAAAATCTATACTTTAACCACATTTCCTCCCTCTTATATTTCCCTAAAAACAATTCCTGGCCTGGTTACTCTAGTGTCTTTTCAGGGAAAAAAAATTCATGATTTTCCTCTGGTAATGAAATGGCCTGTTTCTCAGTTTGTGTGTGTGTGTGTGTGTGTGTGTGTGTGTGTGTGTGTGTTTAACTGATTTATTTTTTAATGAGATATTAACCCACCTTCCTCCTTGGAAAGTACACATTCTGAACTCAGAACACCCACAAGGGCTGCCATGTAAATCTCTACAGAAGCTTCCAAAGAGACCAAGCAGCCGGAAGCTAAGAGGGAACAGAAGACCCATCAAACGGAGACACAGTGTGAGCCTCTGGTGGGCGAGGCCGATCACGATGCAGTGAAGAGAGGTTAATCAATTGTCTGCTCACCTTGTTCATCTCATGCATTAGCAAGTCACCATCACAGGAGCTTGCAGGTGACTCAGTAGGTAAACCGTTCTTGCTTACGGCAGACCCTAGCTGCCCCTTCCATTAGGCCGCCCCATGAAACTCTACCTGTGGCCTTCCCACTTTTCTGAGCTGTGACTTAAAAGCTCAATGTTTTCTCTCTTTCTTTATCCCTTTTCCCAGTACTGGCCAAAAGCTAAGAATGCTTTCCTGGTACTTGGGGCTCCTTTCTCTCTTTTTCTGAAGCCCTATCTCTCCTGCCTTGTGGCTGCTTGTTCCCCTATGTAGCAAACGGGATGCCTTTCTCTCATCCTCTCCATCTCCCTCCTCCTGGCAACTGCCAATATTTGCAGGTTACCTGCCTAGTCTTTTCTCTTAAACTTTGCTAAACTGTCTGTAAGCTTCAGGTAAATTAAACACATGTTGCACAATACACAATCCTGACGACCTGAGTTCCTGGAACCACAGAAAGGTGAAAGGAGGAAACTGACAGCCAAAGATGTACACACACACACACACACACACACAGAGAGAGAGAGAGAGAGAGAGAGAGAGAGAGAGAGAGAGAGAGAGATACAGAAATAAGCAGGGAAACAGAGACATATGCAGAGACAGAGAAACACAGGGAGACAGGCAGAGAGAAAGAGAACACACTTTTGAGAAGAGATGATTTAAAATGTTGTTTCATACTGACTAACGTTCTAAGGTTTTGTAGGCAGAGCTGAAAACCCCTCACTCCACTGCACTGCAGCTAGTGACCACTAAGCACCATTTAAGCCAGTAAGGTTTCACTTTCTTTGCGATTTAAAGTCTTTCCCTGCCGTGCTTGGTGCCTCTCCTTCCCATACTCTGCTTTCTGTTTCTTAAGCTTCTATTTATTTTCACTTAGTTCAGGAGACAACACAGGATTACTCCTTTTTTTGTGGGGTTCCAGAACTAATGTCAAGTTTAATCAAAGGGCTAAGGGAGTGCATCTGATGGCAGAAAATACGAATTGGTCAAGTTGCCGAGGAGCAGATTATAAAGCTAGCCATGTGTTTTGAAAGCCACCCCAGGTTTCAATTTTGGAAAGCTGGATTTAGAAATAACTAAAACCGATGCCTGGGGCTCGAGTAGGGAGGATGAAGTCTTACCTGCTCTGCCTCTATGCTATTAACTTTCCTTCTGACTCCAGCCCCAATTTCAAGCAGAATTAGTTAGAGAATGGGGCATTCAGGAGACCACAGAATTGTCAATGCAGGCAGAACCAAACTCATTGGGTCACACTGCGGAGGAGAAGGCTGGGGAGGCCATGTTGGGTCGCAGATAGATAAGCAAGTCTGTTTCACAGTGCAACCCATCAGGCCTCTGGGTCCTGAGATTGGGGGAGAATTTATTATTGTTGATTTCTTGACCTAGAGCCAAAATAAGTAAGTCCACTGAATGTCCAACTTTGCATTTAAGGCAGTTTGGTGTCTGCACTGTGTTAAAGGGAAACACTCCCCACCCCCACCCCTGTTGCTATGTATATTGGCAAATATCCTATCCAAAGAATTGTGCTCCAAGAACTCTGGAAACACCTGCCAGTAGAAAGCTCGGGTGCCTTGTTTAAACAAGTGTGCCTGCCAACTTTCCAGGACTGTTGGTTTTGCAGGAGTGAATGACTTGGATTATTTTAATATCTACTTGGTGGATAGCAGAAATCAGGAGATGAGAGGCCAGGCACCAAATGGCCTAGAATTGTGGTGATCTTTCCTTTTCAGTCTTTTAAAAACAGTGTCATCTGAATCTAGTATGAAGGAAAAAGAGAAAACCCAAGTAACAACAATGAAAAGCACAGAGCGGCGTTGATCTCCCTGGGTCCTCCATGTGGCTGGACTGTAGTGAAGTCTCGGTTTTGAATTTGTGACACATGCTAGAATGGGGCATCTTAGTTGTTTTTTTTTTTCCCCATTTGCTGGGGTAAAGCACTCTGAGAAAAGCAGCTTCGGGGAGGACCAGTTGGATTTAGCTCATGGTGCAAAGCTGGAGTCCATCATTGTGGGGAGGTCAAGGGGGAGGAGCTTAAAGTGGTTGACCACATTTTATATGCACGCAGGAAGCAGAGCATAACAAATGCATGCTGGGCTCAACACACTGTGTCTATTTTATGCAACTAGGATTGCCTTGCCTCGGAGGTGGTTCTGCCCACAATCTAGATGGATCATCCTACATCAGTTAGCGTGTTCAAGCTCAGGCTCTGCAGACACGACCACAGATGTGTCTTCCAATTGACTCGAGATTCTGTCAAGTTGACAGTTAAAGCCAAACATCATGTATGGTTTCTAAGAAACACTACAATCCGAAGTCCAAGGCTTTGTCCTATGCACAGTTATTAAAAAGTAGACTTAAGACCAGTGGTTCTCAACCTGTGGTTGGCAACCCATTTGGGGGTCAAATAACTCTTTCACAGGGGTTTCCTAAAACCATTGGAAAATATAGATATGTACATTATGATTCATAACAGAGGCAAAATTACATTTATAAAGTAGCAATGAAAATAATTTTATGTGGGGGTCACCACACCATGAGGAACTGTGTTAAAGGATTGCATCCCTGTGAGGTAGAGAATCATTGCATTAGCTATCGGGACCATGCAGATTTCACTTTAACAAAGAGTCAGGTCTCCCACTTGGCCATGACTGCATTTTCCATTTGGATTCCAAGTTTGAGTGCTAATCAGACACTAAAATACAAAGTAGTTTGTTGAGGAATGTTCCATTACACTGTGGGAAGATGTGTCACTGTGACTGGTTTAATAAAGAGCTGAATGACCAATAGCTAGGTAGGAGAGATAGGTGGGATTTCCAAAGACAGAGAGGTAGAGAAATCTATGCCAGTTAAATGCCAAGAAGACACTGAGGAAGTTGAACATATAGAATGAAAGAAAAGTGAAAGGCCACATGGTAAAACATAAATTAAAAGAAGCAAATTAATTTAACTTATAAGAGCTAGCGAGGCAAGCCTAAGCTTTCATAGTTAATAAGTCTCCATGTTTTTGTTTATGGGCTGGAAGCCCAAAGAAAAATCCAATCACCTCTGCATCCAGTGTGTACAGTAGCTCTTCTCTCATCTTCCCGTGAACAGAGAACACATTGATGATTGTCCAGTCGGTGAGATGCTCTCTTGGAGCAGTAAATAAAGACTTCAGATATATAAGCTGCTATGGTCAGCATGAAAAATGCAAGCTTTAGACAGTGGGACCTGGTGGCTTTTGTTTGCCTCTCAAACTAATGTGCAGTTATTTGAAGTAACTTTGCTGAAGACAGTGGAGCCGTGGGAGGATGCCCCATGCCTGCTTGCTAAACATAAGGGATTTATTCCCACTGAGCTTGCTGGGGCTCTGCGGCTGAGTATAGTATGATGAATTTTTCTAGAAGGAACCACAAAGTTGTTCTGCAAGTGTCTCCACCTGGAGGTACTGCCTGCTTGGTGGGCTTGGAAAAACTTGTGTGGGAGATCTGCTTATCAGTCTGCTCCCCTGGCACGCTGTGAGAGAACCCTGCAATCCTGAGTTACTCCTTTGTGTTGAGGCTGCTCCAAGAAGTCACTTTGTTTCTTATTTTAAGTTCCTCAGTCTCCCCATCTATTAAATTAGAGTTAGGACTGGGGTGATGGCCCGTATGATAAGGTGTCTGTGAAACATTTATGAAGATGCAA
Organism: Microtus pennsylvanicus; assembly: GCF_037038515.1. Taxonomy (NCBI): domain Eukaryota; kingdom Metazoa; phylum Chordata; class Mammalia; order Rodentia; family Cricetidae; genus Microtus; species Microtus pennsylvanicus. Next base: position 8,248,386 of record NC_134581.1, on the reverse strand, counting down.
GTTTAATCACCACAACCTATATAAAAGTCTGGACACAGTGTCATATGCTTTAGTGGCAATCCTGAGGAGTTAGGAACAGGGTGAACCTCTCTGGCTCACTGGCCAATCAGCATAGCTTCTGACCCATTTATTGAGTCTCTGTGTAAAAAAAAATGGTAGGGATGGCTCCTGTGGAACAATAGTTAAGGTTGTCCTCCGACCTCCAAATACATGCACAACCATGTGCATCCACACCCCCATACACACACATGTGCCCCCCCCCCCCCACGATAAGAGTGACTTTGTATAACATTTGGTACATAAGCTTGGGAATCCAAGGTTGGATTGCATCACTCAAATAAAAACCTGGGCATGGTGGTCTGTATTTATAATCTCAATGCTAGGACTGTAGGGGAGAATCCTTGGGGCTCACTGGCCAGTGAATCTAGTCAAATCAGTGAGCTCCAGGTTCAGTGAGAGACTGTCTCAAAAAATACAATGCAGAGCAACAGAGGAAGACCTCTAGTGTTGACCTCTGCCCTCCTGCACACTGGTGTATGCATATACATAGAAAAAAGTACACACACACACACACACAGAGAGAGAGAGAGAGAGAGAGAGAGAGAGAGAGAGAGAGAGAGAGAGAGAGAGAGAGACTGACTTCATATGCCCTGATAGTTCAACGAATGCTAAACTTTGGGGTTTTTATAGCTATATCAGATGTTTTACAAATATAAAATGCTAGAGCACTCCAGATTTTAAAAACGGTAAAGCAAGAATTATCTGTCAGATCATACAAGACATAAGTGCATTGAAGAATCATTCAAAGAACACATATAAATGCATGTGCTCTGTCCCTCAGCTCTGCATGCACAAGCATGTGGCATGCATAGACTAGACATTTCTACACTAATCTGGTGTGTGAACTCTGCTCTCACAGAATGTGTTTACCCCCTGGGAGGAATGTCCCCGCCTGCCCCAGGAATGCAGTGGGCAAGATGTTTCCTCTCTTCTCCTTAGCAATGCAGCTTAGCATGTTTGAGGGAGTTATGCAAACAACCCCTTTCATCCACTTAGGTCTCCTGAGCACATCTGGGGATAGAGATGTGAAATACTCTGTATGTTTCTCATGGTCCCTCTGTCCCTGGTTTCAACTCTGTATGCTGAGTTATCCAAATAAAAGTGCCACAGAAAGCCAGTAAAGCGCTCCTATGCAGCCTTACCTTGAGTACCCTGGTTCTGTTTGACTTCAGTTCTCCTTTGCTTCAGTGACAGGAAGGTTCACACACACACACACACACACACACACACACACACACACACACACACACAATCTGATGCAGTAGAACAGGTGTGGGTAGTCTAAGAAATTCCAGCAAATACAACCCTAGGCAACTCTGAAGCTCCATGGAGTTGGAATGGTCTAGATTCCCAGGATTCTGATCAGTACCTCTGTTTTGAAAACAGATATCAGTAAGATGAACATGGTTTTACTGAGTCAGGCTGTCTGCATCACCTAGAATAAATTGCTGTTGCTAACACAACTGACAACTGTTGTCAGGGGAACACAGCCACCAGTTAATACAGACAGAGACACATAGGAAAGGAAAGGGGGAGTCTTGTCAAGATGAATGCTACCATCTCAATTCTTTTCCTTTATCAAACAATAAAGTCTAGCACCGACTTTAGCTTTGCTTTCTGAAGATTAGGGTTGGTATGCAGTTACCACAGGCCAAGCAAACTCCAAACAAGTGTCAATCACTTGATTAGTTATTCAAATTCAAGGTTATATCAGAGAAACACTATTAGTGAGATTATCTGTCAGCCTGTATGTCTATCTTTTTTTATTGCCATGACAAAACACCATGACCAAGGAAACTTACATAAGAAAGAGTTTATTGGGGCCTTATTGTTTCAGAATGTGAGTCCACAACCATCAGGGAGGGAAGCATGGCAGCAGGCATGCATGGTGTTGGAGCAGTAGCTGAGAGCTTATATCTTTATCTGTAAGCAGGAGGCAGAGAGAGCTAACTGGGAATAGTGTGGGCTTCTTAAAACCTCAAAGTTCACTCCTAGGGACAGATCTCCTCCAAGGCCACACCTCCCAGTCCTTCCCAAACAGTTCCACCAGCTAAGGATTAAGGATCCAGCTATAGGAGCCCCAACCTATATTCTTATTTAATATTATTATGTTATGGGGGACAGTCTCATTCAAACCAGCATACTATCTCTATTGCATTGTCTATTACCTGTTTTTCCATCTGTATCACCTGTCATGTTTATCTATCTCATCATCTATTTTCTATTCATTAATTTTACATCTCATTTATCATTTATTATCTATATCATTTATTTTATTATCTATATCACCTATTAATTATCAATCTATCTTCTGTGTTTCTCATCAATCATCTGTTATCTATATGATCTATGTATGTAATCTGGTATCTATTTCATCTATCTCTATCATCTGTCATCTTTTTTATCTATAGCATCTATCATCTGTTTGTATATCTATATCATCTATCTCTCATCTATTTTCTATCTATATGTTGATAAATTGTCCATTTGCCCATCTCTCTATCTTTGTGTGTCTACATGGGGCCTGACTTGTGTATTGTGGAGGCTGGCTTGACAAGCCTGCCATGTGTACCACACAAACTGTTGCTGTAGTCCACAGGAAGAATGGCCTCCTTGTTAAGGAAATGTCACTTCTATTATTAAGTTTTTTCCATTGGCCAACCCAGATCTGACCAAATAGGAGAGAAAATGTCTCCTTTGCTTAAAATGAATAGACTGTATCAATTGGAGCTTAAAAACACCTTTACAGGAGCTCTTAAAATATGGTTTGATTGCTTTACTGGACACAAGAGCTCTGATGCTCTCTTGATTGCCAACCTGATTGCCTCTAGAGTCAAATAAAAGACAGGCCTCTGGGTGGTTCATGCGGACATTTCCAGGAGGGATAAACTGAGAGGAGACCCTCCTCCAGAGTGGGTAGTGGCACTTCTTGGTGACCCAGATATAAAGTTGTTTGAAGACAAAGAAAAGCAGCCAACCTGCCTTCACCCCTTGGTGGTGACATTTATCCTGCTGTTGCTGCCAATTTTTGCTGAAGTTAGAACTGAGATTCTTCACCCTTCCAATGTGAACTAAAACCTAGAAGCTGTCCAGGAGTCTTCCAGGCCTTTGTCACCACATTGAGACTCTCAAGATATCCAAACTTGCTGACCAAGCAGACACCAGGTTCTCAGCTTCTTGAGATGCAGACAGCCATTGTTGGACACCAGATCTTATTGCATAAGCCAACTGAATAGATACCTTTGTAATATTAATTCATGCCATTTTATTCATCTAGGAAACTTCGACATGTAACAAAAAACTTACAAAGATTAATCATAGAATTTGAGGTTTTATATTTATTTAAACTACATTTGTTACCTATATTCTCAAAAAATCTCATAAGGATATCCCTGCAAGTGTCTGTGTGCACCACATGTTGCAGTAACCTGCAGAGGCCCAAAGAGGGCATCAGAGTAATTGGAGGTACAGGCAATTGTGTTCTGCTATGTGGGTGCTAATTACCAAACACAGGTCTTCTGCAAGGACAGTAAGCATCCTTAAACTCTGAAACATCTCTCCAGACCCCACCTATATTCTTATTTAACATTATCATTTTTTTAAAGACAAGATTACCTTGCATTTATGGTAATCCCCTGCCTTAGCCTCCTAAGGGCTGAGACTGTGGGCCTGAGTCAAGGTTCTCCAGAGGAACTTTTAAATTAAACCAGCTCACATTTCTAATTTTGCTGTCTTCCGAAGTAATAATAGCCATGAAATTACTGGTTTGATATGCAAATCGTTATGTGCATTATAAGAATGAAATTAATTATCGCTACTGGGATTGCTTGTCTACTTTGCTGTAAGTCTTTCTATAAACACACTCAGAAATACTAGACTATCTCATCAAATAACTGCCAGAGAGCTGGGTTGAAGAATTTGCTACAAAAACTATAAAGAAGGAAACAATTTTAGAGAGCACGGAGAAAGATCTGAGATGGGATGTGTACCCAGGCTTCGAAAAACCCAAAAGACATTTTCTGTGGAAGGCGGCCTTAGGGATACCTGAACCTTGGCTAGGAGATATCTGTGCTAATAAGAGCAAAATGAAAGAAAGCAAAGAGCTTTCTGACAGGTCCATATATTTTTTGAGGCAAGGCTCCCGCTGGCCAGGTTCTAACCTCCAGGAAGGCTCCATTGCAAAGAACTGGAAATAATTGAGTTCATCAAGCCAAAGAGATGGAAGATGAAGCAGAAGTGACCTTTACCCTCCATCCTCATAGTCTCTTGGTGTAGAGAAGCAGCAGAAGATGGCCTAGGACCAGTGTGGGATGCTCTGAGAGAGGCCACGAGCTCAGGGTTAGGCATTCAGAAGAAAACAGTGGATGTTGAATGGGAATCACTACGAGCAGAATTCACCCTGGTCAAGAGGGTGGGTGTGGCTAGGATATGGGAGCCTTCAGTAGCGAAAACAAGAGCTAAATCATGGCTTGCACTTTCTCTCTCTCTCTCTCTCTCTCTCTCTCTCTCTCTCTCTCTCTCTCTCTCTCTTACACACACGTTTAGGGTATAGAACTAAGAGGTGCACAATGTAGGTTAAATATACAGGTGTTTCATTTCTACATGGGATTGCTATTACTTTGCCTTATTCATATACATTTTAATCCAATGCTCAATGCAAATCTAGAGACCCAGAGAGGCCAGGCTGGTAAGTAAAGCCAAATTCAACCCAACCCCCACACACACCTCATTTTTTTATTTTTGAGGCAGGAACCTGATGTGGGCTGTCCTTTCGTGTATATGTTGCTTTTATTGGTTAATGAATAAAGCTGTTTTGGCCAATGGCTTCACAGAGTGAAGCCAGGTGGGAAAATCTGAACAGGGATTGAGAGAGAGAATAGGTGGAGTGGAAGGAGATGCCATGTAGCCACCAAAGGAGAAAAATTCCAGAACATTACCAGCAAGCCATAGCATCATGGCAATTACAGGAACCTGCTACTTAGCCCAGGTTAGCCTGCCTTTGCTTCCGGTGCTGAGGTTAAAGTGATGGCTTAATCACTGAGACTGGCCATGGATACTTTAGTTTTCTCTATTATTTTTAATAGCTTACAAATAATTAGGTCTCATTTAACAAAAAATTCAAACAAAACTTGTGTTGCTTTCCTCCTCCATCTTCCTCCCCATCTCCCCTCCTCCCCTCTAGCTGCCTCTCTACTTTCATGTCATGTGACCTCTCGTGATGCCCCACCCTGCCCCTTTATCATCACTTTGGTCCTTGATTCCACACTCAGCACTTCATCCTCGTGCTTCAAAGCTCCCAGTTGCCAAGAGCAGACCAAGCACATGCTTATACCAGTGAGTTAGAAAGACATAGTATGCGATGAATACGGGTCATTTCAGTCCCAGCTACCCTCTCTCATCCCCCTATCTGCCTGAACAGGAACCTCTTCTTCCCAGAAGCCTACATCCCACTCTGGTATTCTCCCTCTCACTCCCTCCCTTTCCCTCTCTCTTCATCTTTCCCTCCCTCTTTTTTCCTTCCTCTTCCCCCTACCCCCCTAACCTCTCTTTGTGTGTGTGTGTGTGTGTGTGTGTGTGTGTGTGTGTGTCTGTCTGTCTGTCTGTCTGTCTGTCTATGGAAAACCCAAGACTGGAAGGGATGCGTATTTACTAATGATAGAAGTGAAAATGTGGAGTTCCCTGGAGTATGTTTTATGTTTCTCTTCCAAAGAGAGGATAATGGGGACTGGAATAATGACCCAGATTCATTGTATGCAAGTATGAAATTGTCAAAGAATGAAAAAGAAAAGTTCTCTTGGTCATGGAGAATACAGAGAACAATCTAAGACCACACAGTAAATACTCAAACTTTTTTTTAAAAAGTTCCTTTAAACGTGAATGATGTTGGAATCCTTTACTAAAGACCAGATGAATCAAATGGGCATCCACCTGACATGACCTGACCATCAACAAATATAGTTTTATATCAGAATTACATGTTAAGAACTATCACTCAGGTTCACAGACTCAGAGGACAAGAAATCATCATTTTTGGATACTGACAGCAGGCAGGAATGCCCGGAAGCAGAGAGGGCTAAAGAGGAGCCTCTAGATGATGCTGCAGGAGCATCACTAGCGAGGCAGGATCTGTGCCAGGGGAGAAATGCAGAGGAGGCATGGGTAATTTTTAGAGAGACGGGAATTAAACATGCCGGTTTATGATGAATCAGAAACAAGAGGCAGATAGCTATGTGACCTGGTGTTGTGAGGGTTGATGGAAAACCTCAGGCTTCTGTCCTCCAGCATCCAGACAGACCACATTGGCTGTGCTCTGCTGGGAAGCTGATATTCACACCCTATGCTGGTTTAGCCTTTTCTGCAAAGAGCTGGGTAGTTGGGAGCTTGGTTACAGGCTTTTCCTAGAATTTGGATTGAAGGGTTTCTGTTCAGCTTTGATGCATTGGTAGGGGAAACGAAGAGTTTCATTAATACCCAGGCTGGGAGATGGCTGTGCTCAATCCGTCAAGTACTCGTGGAGTAAGCACCAGACCCTAGTTCAGTCTTCAGATCCCAAGCTCGCAACAACCACTACATCAAACTATCAGATATGATGCTGTGTGCTTGTAATCCCCTTCTGAGGGAGGCAGAAACAAGTGGGTTTGCTGAACATCTAGCTCAGACTACTGCAGGCCAGTGAGAGACCATGGCTCACAAAAATCAAACAAATAAACAAGAAAAGGAAGTAAGGAAGGAAAGGCAGGGACTGGAACGATGGCTCAGGGTTAAAATCAGAAGAGCTGTGGTTGGTGCCCAGAAACTACACGTTGGCTCACAAATATTCATAACTTCCGGGGATCCAATGACTTCTGACCTTTATAAACACCAGACATGCATGTAGTACACTTACATATGTGTAGACAAAAATAAAATAGATGAGTCTGGAGAAAAAGAAAACCCAAGATAGATAATATCTCCAGAATAACACCCAAATCCAGCCTACATCTTGAATGTGCATGTTTCCGCACACTGGAGCACACACATGCACGCACACACACACACACACACATGCACGCGCACACACACACACACACACATAAAAATAAACCTAAAAAAGGAAAAGAAACCCTAGCATCCCTAACGCACTTCAAGTATTGCAAAGGCCTTTTGAGTGTTAAAGCCAATAGATGGCAGAACAGAAACAAGAATGCAGATGTGCTCACAGGGGTTGGTCCCCATCCCAACAGCACCAGTCAGGCATCCTTGGTTCCACAAACATCATGGATCTCACTGTTAAGATGCAGGCTATCTTTTTCTTCCTCTGGGGATATCCACAGGTTTTAGATCTGAGAATGGGGGTGCTTTGTTTTCAGACTTAAAGTGAATTTCTGGTTGTTGCTTCTCTCCTTTGTGGTGCAGCCGTTGGAACCTTGGGCCTCACACATTCTAGAAAACCTCTGCCTGCTATTGAGCCACCCCCTACTCCACTGCCCTCATTTACGATTTCGTCCATTCCAGAGTGTCACGAAGAAAAGTCCCCAAGACTTGCCTCCTGAATTTTAAAATCAAGAGCATCAGGAGGAAAGGAACTCAAGCACAGATTCCTGCTGTAGCTACAAAGAAAATTCCCCAGAGTTCACGTTCCCCACCCAAGCAATCTTTCCTGTCGCTTAGGAAACAGCAGAGATCAAAGGAGCTGGCAGGAAACCTTTCCTTAGCCCTCAGACCATGTAATTGTGAAGGAAGAAGAAAGAGAGGAAGGGAAAAAATTGTAAGATGAGGAGAGAAGAAATCACACATTATTATGATATCTTTTATTTCTTTTCAGTTTCTGTGTGTATAAGTATGAATGTGTGTGTGTGAGTGTGTGAGTGTGTGTGTGTGTGTGTGTGTGTGTGTGTGTGCAGGTTCTCACAACTGTGCATGGAATGTAGAAACCAAAGAAACTGGTTGGGTGTCTTCCTCAATTGCTTTCCACTATATTTTTATTTACATTTGTTTATTGATATTACGTGTGTGTGTGTGTGTTTAGGTCAGGGAACAACATGTAGGGATCTGTTCTCTTCTTCCATCTGTGGATCCCAGAGATCAAACTCAGATTTTTAGACTTGGTGGCACACTCCTTTCCCTACTAACCCATCTATCTTAGATGTCCTTTGCTGTGAAGAGACATCATGACCAAGACAGCTCTTATGAAGGAAAGCATTTAATTGAAAGACTTGCTTACAGTCTCAGGATGTTTAGGTCAGGGAACAACATGTAGGGATCTGTTCTCTCCTTCCATCTGTGGATCCCAGAGACAGGGTCTTTCTCTGAATCCGGAGCTCTCCAAGTTGGTTAGACTGACTGTCCAGCGAGCCCCGGGGGCCTCCTGCCTCTGCCTTCTCAGCACCAGGGTTTTGTAGGTGGGCCTGCCTTTTCTTGTGGATTCTGGGGATCTCACCTCTTCATGTGAGCACTTCTGAGCCTCTTTTCCAACCTCTTTTTTTGTTTTCTTGAGCCTAGCCTCCCCTGGGGCTCACTGTGAAGCCCAATAGACTTAGAAATCTCCACATAGCCTGTTTGATGCCCAATTCTAAACCCTACCTGCTACACCCATCTCCTGATTCCCCAAACATTTCCATCATTTATTTTATTTTCTCAGACACCAACAGTCGTTCAAATACCCCAAGCAGCCCATCAAATTTAAAACCCAGCAACAGCATGCTTTCCTTAGAGAGTTGGAACAAAGAAACATAATTAAAGGCTTTTATCAATTTTTATATCATTGTGTCCTGGTTTGACTGAATGCTCCTGAGAGACACAAAAGACAGAAACAAGTAATTGGTTTTTCCTGATAGAGAACCACATGGGAAAAGCCTCGTGTCTTTGCCGCGGATGTGCAAAGAGCGACCAGAGGAGCTAGTTATGCAGCGTAATAACTGGTTTTCTGCAGCGTTTTCTTACGCTCCCAGTCGGCACACTCCGCCTGTGTGTCTCAGCTTCCCCGTTCTGATGAGGTGCCTGAGCCCTGGCTGAAGGTTTGGCTTTCAAAGCTGCCCCTGAGACGGGGCGTTGGCCGGGGCCACAGGAAATGAAGAAAACTGATAGTCCTGACCTCTCTGCATTCCAGGCCCGGGCCTGAGGCAGGACAGTTGCTCTGGAGGACAAGAAGCACTTTGTAAAGGATAACCCCCATTCTCACAGCCTAGAATGCTGGGCCTAAGCCCAACCAAGCCCCCAAAAACTCTTTTTACCATAAACAGGCTGCAGCTAGGCGACAGCTCCGCTCAGACTGGTGACGTCGTCACGTGGGAGGCCTGCCAGTGCAGGCAGATATGCCTTCAGCTCAGCCCCGGCTGCCCCTCTGATGGGCTCTCCGAAAGCCTTCCCTGGGTTATCTACCTGAAGCCTTCCTCCTCTGACCCAGAAGTCGTGTGGGGTTCTTGCCTCCTCCCACTTCCACCCTTCCTAGCCACAATGCTCTGTTTTTCCTTCCTTATTCATTCACTCATAATTTCATATACATACATAATGCTCTTTGGTCTTATTCCCTTCCCGTTGTCTCCTCTTTCCCCCTCCCATAGGCCTCTTCTTCCCCTTTCTGTGCAGCACTGCAACTAGTTAGGGTGCCTGCAAGAGCATGCTGGGGGTTATTTCTGGGACCACTGAGGACTATGACTCCCATTCCCCAGCAACCTCTAACTGCCTATGGCAGCTCAGACCAAACACCTTTTCCCAGGGAATTCAGATTTCCAGGTCCTCAAACACTGAAGGCTTTGTTTTCTACTTTCTAAGTAAAGACCGACAGGCCATGAAGTTCCTCAGTTTTGTTTGTTTGCTTGCTTGGTTTGGATGTAGAGTCTCACGTAGCACAGGCTAGCTTCAAACTTACTCTGTAGCTGAGGATGACCTTGAACTTCTTATTCTCCTGCCTCCTCCTGATTAAGATCTTGCACCCCCTTACCGATTTGGAATGTTGGAAATTGAGCTCAGGACTTTGCACGTGTTGAGTAAACACTCAACCAACTGAGCTACAGCCCAACCCACAGTCTCTGAAGTATCATTGTACAAAAATTATTTGATTTGTTTTTTAATGACCAGTTCCTTTCCTTTTTTTTTTTTAAAGAAAATTAACTTGCTGGTATATATTTTACAAGGTGCTGATGCTGGCCTTGACCTTGGCATAAATGGTTTTGAACTCCTCTGCCTCTACCTTCAGAGTCCTGGGATTACAGGAGTGTATAACGCTACTTAGCCTTATGCAGGGTTGGGGATTGAAACTGGGGCTACTTGCTTGCTAGGCTAGCATGACATTAACAGAGGGAACATCCTCAGGACACAGTTACTGACATCTCCTCAATGGAAGATTAGAGACTAGCAGGGTGTGGTGGCACATGCCTCTCATCCCTGCTTGCCTTCTGAAGGCTGAGGCAGGAAGATGGCTGGGAAGTTGAGGGCAGCTTGAGCTACTTCAGGAGACCTTACCACAAACAGAGCAGCAGATCACTCTAGCGACAAGTGGCAATATAGCAAGCACACTCATTCCCTAACAACCATGATTCAAGACTGCGCAGCCTATAACTTCTCCAGAGCTCTTGGAGGGAGACAGGACTGAGAGGAGAAAAGCTGACTTGGGAAGGAAGCACCTCATTACATTCTGAGAAAGTGTCTGAAGCAAACAGGAACAGCAATGTGCTCCTTGCAGGGTTACAGGCTCAGGGTCCTGCCAGCGAGACAAGGCAGAGTCCCACCTCGACTGCTGGCTTGTAGGGATGCACAGACTCCGCAGTTCCTGGGGGCTGAAGCTGGGCTAAATGAGGTTCTATTTCATTGTCTCCACACACACACACACACAAACAAAAAACAAACAAATAAACAAAAAATGATGTTCTTTCATGGTTTGAATTTTTGTGCTATTTTGACTCTCCACTAAAAGATAACACATACATAGTAAAATATACAAAGTTTTTCATGCTTGTTTTTTTTTTTTTGCATGTTCAAGTCTCTTATTGCCCAGACTGACCTTGCACTTGCTATGTAGCTGAGGCTGCCCATGAATTCTCTCCCTCCTCCACCTCCAAAGTGCTGGGTGTAGGCATTCATATTTTGTTTCTTTTGGAAACAGGGTCTTGCCATGTGGCCACTCTCTTGCCTCAGCCTCTGGGTCCCAAGGAGGTTGAACTTGAACTCAGGCCCTCATCTCATGTCAAAAATAATCATGCACACACAATGCATGCATGCACACATACACACACACACATACACACGCAAACATGCACACACACACACACACACACAACTTTTAAAAAGAGAGTTAGAAAGACCCTTTGGGGGAGAGGAAAACGGAGATGAGGAAGGCCTGGGTTTTTATAAAATTTCTCCTCTTCCCCTGGTTATTTTAAATCTAGGTACACTCGGACTTCTGATTTGAAAATACTCATATGTCTTTTAAAGGACTATGTAACTTCCTGCCTGCCTTCCTCCCCACACACATTCCTTTTCCCTTTTTTTTTGTTTCTTTCCCCCCTCTTCCTCCTATCCTACCTCCTTTCTTTTCTTTTCTTTTCTTTTCTTTTCTTTTCTTTTCTTTTCTTTTCTTTCCTTGAGCCAACATATTCTGTGGGCCCCGGTGGAACCTTGGACTTCCGCATGCCAGGCAAGCAATTTCCACCTAAATTTCACCCTGGCTCCTCACTGCTTTGATCTCCGTTTACTTTCCTGCAGAGCTGACTCTCCAGCAGGAGGCCTCCGGCCCGCCAACCCTGCCCCATGCTTGCTCCATCACAGGGTTGGGTCTTCCCACCCTCCACCTCAGCCTTTCCCTTTAGTTTCGCTAAGGGAATTAGTTGGCTCTAGCAATCCGCATGCCAGGAGTCTTAGCTTGCATAAACGTTTACAAAAGGCATTTCATTTATCTTACCTCCTGGGGCCTCTGACAAACCTGTCTCCCTCAGGGGCTGCTTCCCCTGATTAACTTCAGCTTGCACTGTACTTACATCATGTGTAAACTAAGCTCCCATGGGATCCTTTGGCTCCATGTGGTCTATTATGTAAACATAACATAGATATGACTTATACAACTTCTTTTATTTTACATTCCTTTATTGTGCGCGCACGTGTGTGTGTGTGTGTGTGTGTGTGTGTGTGTGTGTGTGTGTGTAAGCTTGTGCCGTGGTGTGCTGTGTGGAGATCAGAGGATAATTTGCTAAAGTCAGTTCTCTCTCTCCACCGTGTAAGTCCTACAGACAGAGCGCAGGTCAGCAGACTTGCCAGCAAGCGCCTTTCCCCTTTGAACCATCTCACTGGCCCACAGACTGCAACATTTACCCGATGTACTGTGTAAAGTTCGGAATGAAGCATCACGCCTGCTAATGGCATGCACTCATCTTCAGGCAGTTTTGAAAGCCTTACTCACTGTAGTCTTTTGTGTAAGAGAATTAAAGAAATCCCTGTTATCCGTGCAATAAACTCTACTGTCTGTATGGTTAGGCTTAAAGCTGAGTTAATCTGTATGAGAAAGGAAGCAAATGTATAACGGAAGTACTAAATGGTCCTAACACGCTATGCTAACTGGATGACCTCACCAGAGCTGGGCTCTAGCTAAGTCCACTTCTTTTCAACTTCTCATTTCTTTTTAGTTGGCTTTTGTTTGTTTGGCTGGTTGGTTGGTTTTTGGTTTTGAGACAGGGTTTCTTTGAGCAGGCTGCTAGTGTGTGCACACATGCATGCACATGGGTGCCACAGGGCAAGGGTGGAGGGCAGAGCACAGCTCCTGGGAATTGGTTTCCTCGTTCTACCCTGTGGAGGCAGGATCTCCCTTGAGTTTTCCGGCATTTTGCACACTATAGGGTCCAAGACCACCAAGCTTGCTGTTGCTTTCCCACATCACTATGGGAGTTCCCCCTGGAAGACCGGGCTGGCCTTGACTCAAGGACTTCTGTTACACCTCCCAAGGGCTGTGTCTAAAGGCCTGCACCACCACACCCACTTGTGGCTGCTTTTAATCAGTGTTTCAAGTAGTCCACGCTGGTCTCAAACCCTTTACGTGCTTGAGGCTGACCCTGAACTCCTTAATTCTCTTACCACTGCCTACCAAGTGTTGGGATTATAGACATCAGACACCATGCCTGGCTCCAAGTGTGCTTTTAAATGAACTCATGGGCAGGCATTCACTAGTGCCCTTTCTAATCAAAGACCTGAGTTTGTTTCATTCAAATCTCGGGTACTCACTCATTGGCTTTAGTGTTTTATCTGTAATCCTTAGTGCTCACATTAGTATAAACAGGGTTTCACTGTTTATGAATAACCCACATGCATGAGCCCACAGATGCACACACTGTTTATGAATAACCCACATTAGTTGTTGTGTGCATGTTCATACTGGTGCAGGTGTATGTGGGGCTATATGTGTACATGTATGCATATGTGAAAGTCAGAAGGCAGCCTTGGATATTATTTCTAAGGTGCTGTCTACCTTGCATTTTTAGGCCTGGGGCTCACCCTTGCCTGGAAAGAGGAAACCCCAACTGAGAAAAAAATCACCAGACTGGCTTGTGTGCAAGCCTGTAGGGTATTTTCTTGATTGCTGATTGATGTGGAGAGGCCACTGTGGGTGGTGCCACCCATGGACTGGTGGCCCTGGGATATAAAGTAAGCAGGGTGAACAGGCTATGGAAAGCAGGCCAATAAGCAGCAGCTTCCATGGTCTCTGCTTCAGTTCCTGCCTCCCGGTTCCTGCCTCCCAGTTCCCGCCTCCACGTTCCTGCCCTGGCTTCCCCTCCTCCCTGCAAGCTGCCAATGAAACCACCCTTTCCTCCCTACATTGATTCTGGTCAGTATTTTACCACAACAATAAAAGACAAACCAGAACAGCCAGGAAGCCTCTGGGATCCTTCTGTCTCTGTCTCTAGTGCTGGGATAACAAGTGATCACTTATCACAGCCAGTGTTTTATATATTCCTTAGGGGGATCAAATTAAGGCCTTCATGCTCGTAAAATAGATACCGTACCAACTGAGCTGTCTCTCCAGCCAAGTTACCTTATTTGAAATTACCCTTCCTCCTTTTCTATTTCACATGCAATATTTATGCATATGATATATGGAATATGTAGTTAGTTTTAGCTGTCAATTTGACCCAAACTGGAATTGCCTGGGACAAGAGTCCTAATAAGGGATCACCATCTATATCATGTGATTCTTGTGAGCAAGTCTATGTAAGATTGTCTCAATTTTATTAATTGATGTGGGAAGACTCAGCCCACTATGAGGAGCACCATTCCGTGAATTTGGACCTTGACTGTGAAAGAGCAGAGAAAGTGGGTCTGCGAGAGGCTGAGCGGGTAAAGGCACTCATCACCCTGCCTAGACCTGAGTTTGAGCCCCAGGATCCACATAGTAGAAAAGAGAACTGATGTCTGCAAGTCATCTCTGACCTCCACACACACGCTCTTGCATGCATGAACCCACAGATGCACACACAGTAAGTGAATGCGATAAAACTCAAGCGGAGGAAGTGAGCAGAGTAGAAGACATGCTTCATTTCTCCCAGCTTTTGAACATGGTCGTGTACGGCTGCTTCAGGTTCCTGCATCGACTTCCCCACGATGAGATACTGTGACTTGGAACTGTGGCTGGGCCACCCTCTCTCCATTAAGTTCTTTTGTTGTCAGGGCATTTTTATCCCAGCAACAGAAAGGTCACTTCTGATGGGTGACTTGTGACGCTTCCCTGTCTAGAAATGCTGATGTGCGATGACCTAGCCACAACTTGTCTTTCTTGACATTTCTTTTAGGGGGATCCACTGGAATGTTTCTAGGTTTTCACAGACATGATAGTGTAGTCATGAGCTAGCACATCATAGTCATGAGAGGAACCCTAAAACACAAAAATCCCTCCTCTCTCTGCTTTGCTCCCCTACTATCCCCCCCCAATCCCACCCTCTCTCCCTTGCTATCCCACCTCCCTTATTATCCCACCTCCTTTACTCTCCCACCTCCCTATTCTTCCGCCAAGCTGGAAGAGATATATAGAGAGATGAAACCAAGTCAAAAAGATGCCATGTAGCTGCCCAAAAAAATAGAAGGTAACAAACCATAAACCTTTTGGTAAAATATAAAATAATAGAAATGTGTTAATTTAAGATGTAACAGGTAGCTAGGAATACTAGCCAAGCAGTATTGTAATTAATACAGTTTCTATGTGATTATTCGGGTCTGGGCAGCCAGAAAACAAACATGCAGCCTCTGCCTACACTCAAACACTCATCAATTCTCGTATCTTAGCCTCTTTGGCTCTGGAATGGTGGGCAGGCACCTCCACATCCTGATTTCCTCATTCTCTTTTCTTTCCAATAAGTTTTCTAACGGAGGGATCATGTCAGGCCGTAAACATCACACCAGATACCTAACAGCTAGGTGCCCTCAAGTATAAAGGTAAAATGATATCTTTCTTCTCCAGTGTCAGCATCATGTGACCTCTCCCATCCATGGCTATGGCCCTGGTGAGCGTGTCCACCCTCTGTCTGGCCTTTGTATCTTCTGGTGTTCTTTGTGGATCTTCTTGGTTAATATCTTCTCGGGAGAATAGAAGTGTGTAACGCCCATACACAGCGGGGGAAGTTTCTGCCTGTGGGGTGTAGTCCTGCGAAGGGTATCTTGTTCTCAGATCCACCCAGGTTTGGTAAGAGCATAGCTGGCCGATTGCTCATAGGCCTTGGTACAAGAGCCGGGGAAACCCATAGCTTTCAGAGTCTGAGACTTTTGTGGTCTGAGCTGAGCTGAGCTGAGCTCAGGGCCTCTTTTGAGTCTCGTAAATATCTCACAAACTTTTCAATTATGCTCCAGGGAGCCCCAACACAGGCAAAAACCACAAAAGCACTACTCAGATTGAGAAGCCTAAGCCTGAAGGGCATCGAATATTGAGCTTTTCCAGATAAGTGGTAGTATCTAAAACCAAGAACAGACATTGAGTCCTTCGCTTGTTGGCCAGAAAACAGCTTTGGGTTCTCTCTCTGGCCCTGGGTGGAGATGGGACTTTCTAAAGTGCCCAAAAAGATCACAAGATTCCTAACTCGAAATCTTTCAGGTAAAGAATCAGACAAACCTGTGTTCCTGCCCTCAAAGATGAACACAGGTGGGCTTGTCAATCACCTGGGTAGGAAGAGATCGCTCAGGAAAATTTCTGTCGGAGAAACTTTAAGAAATAATATATTACCTACCTAAAAAAATGTTGGTTTCCTCAATGGTCTCTTGGGCCACTGGCCACTGTCACTCCCAAGTGCAGTCTTCCCTGACTGCTGGCGGCCCTATCCCTTCACCTCCGTACACTTTAATTTCTGTGACAATCTCTTGTGTCTCTTTGGATTTCTTGTGGAGACCATGGGGAGGTGGGGTCTGAAGTCATATCTCATAACAATAGCACTATTATCAGATATTGGGGTTTAGTGGAAACCACCTGTGAACAAAAGTTACTCGAAAGAGTGGCAGCAATACTGAACCTTCTAGAGGGCTGATCAACTGAATAGAACCTCATTGCCTGCGGATAGGCAGGTCCAGAGCCTAACCACTATTTATCATGAGTCATCTTTAGCTTTCTTCCTTCCTTCCTTCCTCCCTCCCTCCCTCCCTCCCTCCCTCCCTCCCTCCCTCCCTCCCTCCCTCCCTCTCTCTCTCTCTCTCTCTCTCTCTCTTTCTTTCTTTCTTTCTTTCTTTCTTTCTTTCTTTCTTTCTGTTTTGTTGTTTGAGACAGGGTTTCTCTGTGTAACAGTCTTGGCTGTTCTGGAACTCCCTTTGTAAACCAGGCTGGCCTTGAACTCACTGAAATCCACTTGCCTCAACCTTTCAAGTGCTGGGATCAAAGATATGTGCTACTACAGTCCGACATCTTTAGCTTTTAACCATTCTTGCCCATCTCTCTCTCTCTTAACATTCTTGTAACTAAAACATAAAACCTTTTGGAATATATTGACAGACCATCAGCTCCCACCAGACGAAAGGCTGAGTATTATCAGATAGAACCTGAGGCCTACATTAGGGATTCCCCCACTTTGCCATAACACACATGCCTGATGTCTCCACTGAGGATTTTAAAGAGTCTTCCAGATTAATGAGTCTGTGGTGATACTTTGTTTGTGATCTAACAAATAAAGCTTGCCTGAAGATCAGAGTGTGGAGCTAAGCCACTAGTTAGCCATAGAGGCCAGACAGTAGTGACACACACCTTTAATCCCAGCACTAGGGAGATGGAGATGGGAAGTGATATGGCTGGGTGGAGAGAGAAATATAAGGCAGGAGGAGCCAGGATCCAGGTTCCATAAAGGCAGCATTCAGTCTGAGGATTCGTGGAGATAGGATCTTGCCTCCTTTGGTCTGAGGATTTGGTAGAGGTAACAGGTCTCTTCTTTACTTCTCTGATCTTTCAGTATTTATCCTGATATCTAACTCAGGGTTTTTATTATTAAGATCAATTAGAATTCCTGCTACATGAGTCTGTGTTCTGTGGCCGTTAAAGCTCCATAAAGCTGTTACTATGCTGCAACCCAGCCTTCAGGGTAGCAAATCTGTATTCCCAAGTCATGGTTGTTCATAATTATCTCAACTATCCTTAGTGCTCTTGAGGTGAGAGTTGTGTTTTTGTGTGAATATTCCCAAGGGGTTCTGGAGTCTTTTTTACAGGAACAAGGAACTGGACAGAGCACAAGAATAATATCAGACAGTGCAAGAGAATTTATAAGAATGTTTATGGAGACACTTTCAAAGGAGGAAGACGGCTAAATTAAAGAGAGTTTATACCTTCATTGGCAAATGCCTAGGGGTGTGGCACTTAACTGGGAACAGTGGGGAGGGAAAGGAAGGATCTCTGTGAGTTCAAGACCAGCTTGGTCTCCACAGAAAGTTCTACAGTGGTATTTTATTTGTGTTTTAATAAATAAAGCTTGCCTGAAGGTCAGAGTGCAGAGCTAAGCCACTAGAGACCCAAGAGTGGTGGCTCACACCTTTAATCTTAGAACTCTAGGCCACCCTGGGCTACATGAGAGTGAATCTGTCTAAAAAGAGAACCAGAACTCACACAAAGCTGCTACCAGCCCTCGGGAGTCACAGGCCTTTAATCCCAGTGCTAGGGAGGGGGAGACAGGCATGATATGGCTCTGCAGAGAAATAATTATGAGGCAGGAGGAGACAGGAGCTCAGTGCAGTCTGAGGTTTGGTGGAGAGCATTGCAATCTGCAGTTATCCTGATCTCCCCTTTGCTTGTCTGAGCCTCAGTAGAGGTACGAACTCTCTAGTGGCTTGGCTGTTTGTTTTTCTGATCTTCAGGCAAGCTTTACTTATTAAAACACAAATAAACTATCACTCTAAAATTCTAGGCCACCCATGGCTACGTAGTTTGAAGCTGTCTCTGGCAATTGCCTACCATGGGATGGGGACTGAGTTCTGTTGCATAGGCTTTTTCAATCATTTGCATTTGCATGCAAATGGGGGACCATTTGCATGTATGCATCTGTTACATGTAGTTCTACATAGAATGTTATGTATAACATCTCATTGGCATCTTAAGTCTCCAACCAGAGCTGTGAATTTTAGTATCAAAATGGGTCATTGACTGCCTTAAAACATTCTGGAGTGTCTGTGTTTCTGTCCCAGTGGCCACTCATTCTAGTCCAGTTGTTCTCCACCTTCCCAGTGCTGTGACCCTCTCCTACGGTTCCTCATGCTCTGGTGACCTCCAATCATAAAACTATTTCATTGCCACTTCATAGCTGTGATTTCGCTACTGTTATGAATTGTAATGTAAATATCTGATACTCATTCCCTGTGAAAGGGTCGTTTGGCCCCCAAAGGGGTTCTGACCCACAGGTTGAGAACCACTGTCTCTAGTTAATGAGCTCTGTGTAAATGCTGCACATGTGAGTATGTGTGTTTCTGGTGAAGAGGCAGAATTTTTCAATTTTCCTCTTTGTCAATAGGTTTTTATCTTTTGTTATTTTCCAATCTTTGTTCTCGATTCTTGTGGACCTCATTCTCTGTCCTCCTGCCTCAGTGGGGGCAATTCTAAGTAAGAACAAGTGGGGGACAAACTTACTAGCTTTTCTTTCCCTTCATTATCAGCTGCCTGAATTGGGCACTAGAAAAGAAAGCTCAGCATACCTATTGCCTTCTGAAGTGAACGGCCAGTAGAGCAGTCACTCAGTGGTTGTGAGGTATTCCAGGAAGAAGGTGATATTTGGGGGTGAAGAACTTGAGGAAGATAAATTAGAAAAAAAGAGAGCAGAACAAAAATCAGCCTTACACAAAGAAGAACCAAGAGAGAAACAAACTCTCTGGGTATCTGGGCCTCTGATTACTGACAGAAGTCATGAATCATGGCATTTCCCTTTGAACACAGCATGTTCTTCTCATTGATGAGAACAAGAGACCAGACAGGAACTGTGCAAGTAGCTCAGGGTAGGGACCCCAAAATCAGCCATTTCAGGATTGTCTTTGGTTTGTGAATGAAAAAATGAAATAAAAGAAGGAAGACATGACTAGCCCTTACGTTTGGGAAAGATTATTTTTATAGATAGAATGGGGAGAGCAGACAAAGAGAAGAGTCTAGGCTGAACTTGTCTGCCAGACTATACCAGACCTTGAGAGAAGAGAGAGGGGTGGGAGGGCATGTGAGGAGCTGCCAACCAAGAGAGGTAGCCCAGGCCAGGAGTATGTAGGGGTTGGACTGGGGGCTGGGGTAGCAGAAGCCCCACTCCTGGGAGGGAGAGGTTTAGGGTTGGGGAGTAGGTTAGGAGGAGCAACTGTCCCACGCTACCGTCTCGCCAGCAAGAACGACGCGGCACACTCAGGATCCTTCTGCAGAAAAGCTTTATGCGTCTTGAGAGGGAGAGCATAAGCTTACAGAGCGAAGACCTCAAGGGTCGAAAACCCGGCCCTTATATAGCTTAACAGTCCTCGCCTCGGACGTGTCAAACTCTGACTGGCTGCAGCCTGTCAAACCCTATGACGCCACGGGAGAGGCAAAGAGCAAGGGATGGAAAGTTATTATGTGCATGCGCACTGGCTTGACAAGGTAAATTGTCATTTACCATGCACATGCGCACTGGCTTGGTGGTGCTGATGGTCAGCGCCATCTTGCAATGGGGTATGTGGGAACGGCTCCCCACAAGCAACAGGTACTGAGTGAGACTCTTGGGTTTGAGACCTAACTGTTGCTGGCCAGGGATGCCCCAGTGAGCTCTGGTTTCTATTGTCTCCTAGTTGAGCACTCTGGCTGGAGGCTCTGAGAGTTCTTAGAAAACTCTGGCCCCAACATTAATTCATTCTGGCAGGCAGATTTAGAATTGCACCTCTTGATTTCCGTGGTGAACATGGATTATATCTGTTCCTCAATTTTAGCCATCTCCTAAGTGGCGTTAGGGTTACCTCTTCAGAGTGAGGGAAGTTAATATGGTCTTGGAGGACAGCTGGGTTTTTTGGAAGCTCTTTAGGCAGAACTGCTTCTCCTGGTCAAAACCAAAAGAGAATCTAAGTTCTAGCTGTTGAGAATCTCTACTCTGGTCTCACTCCCCCATTCCAAATCCCACCCAGGTATTCTGCTGGGGACCAGGCTCCCCTCTTCCCATTGCAGACCCTGCCCCTCAGAAAGCCACCAAGAGGCAGCTCCTCCCCTGGAGCTGGTTGAGACCCCAGAGAATCACCTGGTGTTGCTTTCCTCATTAAACCTATACTTTTATTTTGGCCTGATCTGATGTATTGCATCAGCAGAGAAACCCACAAACCAAGGATCTTCAAAATATTTATCATTATCTCTGAGAGTGGAGCCCTAATATTTTAAGGTATGGAAGAAACAGAGGAAGACTGATTCACCTGAAGACATGTTAAACAGATGGGCGGAAAAATTATCCCTTAATGAGATGGTTTACTTTTACCTGCTGGAGCCTGTGACCTCAGAGCAGTGATTTGCAAAATTGCTGTTGTGCAGTTAAGCCTGTGATGTGGGATGTCCTTCTGTATATGTGTTGCTTTCATTGGTTAATGAATAAAGCTGCTTTGGCCTATGGCAGGACAGAATATAGTCAGGCTGGAAGAGATATAAAGAGAGAGTAGATGGAGTCAAGGAGATGCAATGTAGCTGCTGAAGGAGATAGACGCTGGAACTTTTCCAGTGGGCCACAGCCTCGTGGTGATAAACAAATTAATAGAAATGGGTTAAGATGTAAGAGCTAGGTAGGAATATGCATGAGTCATTGGCCAAACAGTATTGTAATTAATATAGTTTCTGTGTGATTGTTTGAGTCTGGGCAGTTAGGAAACGAACAACGAATGACCAGTCTCTGTTTACAGCCTGCCTCCTTTTCTCTCTTTTTTTTTTTTCAACGTAGGACCCATAAAAATTTCCGTCTGTAGTAATATGGGCGGCGGCAGCAGGGTTGCGTCCCCAAACACCCCAGCCGCCTGGCTCGGCTCGGCTAGCTTATGCCCGAAATAATTACACAGACACTGTATTCTTTTAAACACTGCTTGGCCCTTAGCTCTAGCCCTTACTGGCTAATTGTCACATACTAATTTAGCCCATTTCTAATCATCTGTGTAGCGCCCCTAGGTGCGCTTACCGGGAGGATTCTAGCCTAAGTTCATCCTGGGTTGGAGCTTCATAGCGTGCGTCTTCCCTGGAGCAGGTAGCATGGCGTCTCTCTGAAGGCGTCTGCTCCGGAGAGGAGAGCTGTGGAGTCTGACCTCACTTCCTCTTCCTCCCGGCATTCTGTTCTGTTTACTCCACCCACCTAAGGGTGGGCCTATCCAATGGGCCTAGCAGTTTCTTTATTGCTTAGCTAATGAAATGAACAGATTGATATATGACACTCCCCCATCACTTCCCCTTTTTCTGTTTAAACAAAAAAAGGAAGGCTTTAACCTTAACATAGCAAAATTACATATAACAAAACAGTTATCAAGTAAAAGTTACATCAGAAACATTTATACATATAACAAAATTGACCTTAAATCTCTATAAATAAAGCAAAATCTATATTAATGCAAATTATTCATATCTATATCATATCCCCCTTTAAATGTAAAAGAACATTTATAAACTATATTTGGGAACATGGGCGCAGTTTTTTCTCTCCAAACTGCTTCCTGCTGAATGGGGGCGTCGTTAATCAGATTATTTAGGGTGTAACCTGTGTGCCAGGTTTATCTCAGTTGGCAGTTGAGCAAAGCAATTTTCTGAAGATGTTCACAGCAACCCTTCAGGAGGACGTGGTCCATCATACCAAATCGGAATAGAAGAAATCCATAGAGTCTCATCCTCTGTGAAAACAAAAGAAGACTCTCTCCAAAGCATCATATCCTTAGACCCAAATTCTGGAATCGTAATACCCTTATATCCATTCTGGTTTAGCTTGGCAGCCCATATAATGAAATGTCTCTCTGTACTTAGCTCCTTCACAGTCAAAAATTTTAAAGAAAACACAATAATACAAAGAATCCAGACTCTCTGTGAATTTTTCATCTTTACGCGGCTTATTTTTACTCTATCACTTTACTTTATTCTGTCTCTTTAAAGACTTTACTTTTACTTTTTTCTTTTTAAACCATTAACTTTATTCTCTATATTCTTTTTCTTCTCTCTCCCAAGCCAACGTACATTCATCCAACAGTGTGACTCGTTTAGTGGTCTGAATCTGTCCTATTGTGAATCTGCAATTTTTTACTATCCAGGAGCACTTTTGATTTGCGCCTTTAAATCACTAGGCGCTTAAGAATCTAAGCTGAGACATTCCTAAGTTAACTTTTTGCTTTTTGAGCGTATATCTGTAGACCAGGCTGCCTTTGAACTCTCAGAGATCCGCCTGTCTCTGCCTCCCAGGCATTGGGATTAAAGGTGTTTGCTACTACTTGAACTCACAGACATCTGTTCGTCTCTGCCTTCTAGGCACTGGGATTAAAGGCGTGTGCTACCACACCTTGAAGTCACAGAGTTCAATCTCCCTCTGCCTTCCAAGTGTTGGGATTAAAGGTGTGTACACACAACAACTCTCTTCCTTTTCTTTTTTACTTTAAGAACTTTAACTTTTAGCTTGCATATATTTTTAACACACTTTAAACCATTCAGAAATTTTCATTGTCTTTGAATCTCTCTTTACTGTATATCGCTCTTTTTCTGACCACATGAATCTTTAATTTACCAAGCAATATCAGTAGGACTAAAGGCGTGGCTTTGCCAGCTAGATCCAGTCCATTCCTTAGCTTTCCAGCCTCAAGGCTGAGGTACTGGCTGTAGCCATGTTTATAGCATTTCAAGGTCCCTGCCAGCCAACAAGCTACAACAGACAACACTCAAGTCCTCTCTCTGTAGCCGGCCCTCCTGCCTCAAACAGTCAGAGTTTGCCCTGGCAGGATGGCCCAGAAAGCCGGCATTTTTAAACGGCGCAGCTTTTTTCCTGCTACGGCTGAAAACTGAAAAGCATGTGTTCAGCTTTTCATCAACACTGTTTAAGTGTTTTGTGGCAGGACCTCTTAATGAGCCGCAGGGTTTTGCAGCTAAAGCTGAGTCAGGAAGCCTCTTGGGGCTACCAGGTAGAAGCGGCACTCAGCACTTTAATTCTGAGACTGAGCGTGCAGCACAGAAATTCTTTTCATCCAAGTAACATCCAAATCTGACAGGCAGAGCACTGTGCAGTCTGAAAACACGTCTCTGTATGGCGGCAGGAATCCGCCATGCTCTTCCGCCTGCCTAAGCCTGATTCTGCCTTCTGCCCAGAAGCAGGCAGGGAGCTCTGAGTCATCGTCAAGGTCTCAGAGCACTCTCCTTCCGATCCCAAGCGGGAACACAAACATAAAGCCAGAGTTTGCACTGGCGGCAAAGCCCCAGGAAGCCGCGCTTTAAAATAACGCAGCTTTTTTTCTGCTGCTGTCGCTGAATCAGGAAATCTCTCTACAGCACGCCACCAACAAACAGCAAAAATCTGTGTTAAACGCTCTCTCCCTTATTTTTAAGCCTTCTCAAGTTTTTTGTGGACTCAGTTAGCCACACGTCTGGGCGTCATTTGTAGTAATAAGGAGCGGCAGCAGCAGGGTTGCGTCCCCAAACACCCCAGCCGCCTGGCTCGGCTCGGCTAGCTTATGCCCGAAATAATTACACAGACACTGTATTCTTTTAAACACTGCTTGGCCCTTAGCTCTAGCCCTTACTGGCTAATTGTCACATACTAATTTAGCCCATTTCTAATCATCTGTGTAGCGCCCCTAGGTGCGCTTACCGGGAGGATTCTAGCCTAAGTTCATCCTGGGTTGGAGCTTCATAGCGTGCGTCTTCCCTGGAGCAGGTAGCATGGCGTCTCTCTGAAGGCGTCTGCTCCGGAGAGGAGAGCTGTGGAGTCTGACCTCACTTCCTCTTCCTCCCGGCATTCTGTTCTGTTTACTCCACCCACCTAAGGGTGGGCCTATCCAATGGGCCTAGCAGTTTCTTTATTGCTTAGCTAATGAAATGAACAGATTGATATATGACACTCCCCCATCCGTCTTTCCTTTTTTTCTTTCTATTGCTTTCAGATACAGGGTATTGCTTGGATTCTGAACTTCCAAACAGTTTTCTAACTTTATCCCCTCCCCACCTTCTGCCAGGAGGCTGCTCACAAATGGCAAGGCCTTCGCTCTTCCTCTTCACACCTTCCTCCTGAGAGTAGCTGGTAAGGCAGACAACTTTCCTGCCCACATTTTTTAATTCTAACAAAAACCATCCTTGAGCCTTATTCTTAGTCCACTCTTAAATACTGTTATTAAGAAGACAAAGAACCCCACAGGGGATCCCTGGTAACACCATCTCAATCTTGGAAAAGTGACCTGTCTGGTCACATTGCTATGGCAACAACATAAGCGGAACAACAAGGTGGTATTAGTGGTCCGAGGTAGTGATAATGGAGCTCTTAACACTTCCTAAGAGAACCCGGGGATGAGGGTCACAGGACCTCCAACCAGAATTCCAGCCTTTGCTCCCTCCTGGCTCCATTCTTGAGGCAAGTAATCTCAGTACATGCTTGAGTGTGTGTCAACTTGGAAGTCAACTGTAAGTGGCAGCCTGTGAGGTTGTCCAATAGGGCGGGACTTCCTGTCTGTCTGCACTGTCAGTAACACTCCTCACCAGTATTACCCTAAGCAAGCCTGCGGAACTCATCATCAGTTTCTTGAATTGGACCTGAGTAGAATCTTCACGTTGGTCTTTCCCTTGGTGCCCTAGCTGTGGTAAATAGACATTTATTGACAGCATCCCAGGAATGTCGCTCCAGGGACAGAATCCACATACCGCCTTGTTCTTCTCATCCGCTGACAGCAAAGAGCAACAGATTGCAGACATCCAAAGGGGGGGGGGGGTGGAGTTCCGTGTTTGCGAGAGGGACCTGACATACCCTCCTAGTTGTCCTTTAAGTTTCACTTGTATAGGACCTTGCAGCGGAAAGCAATCCATGTCTGTGGAATTGTAGGCTCACTAGCATTTAAAGGTGGACCATGAACGCCGGAGATGATGGAAAGAAACCACGTTCCTACCCCACCACCTTCACCATCTGTCCTGTTCTGCAGGCAGAGGGGAAAATGTCTTGCTTGTGTTGGCACTACGCTTTCATCACAGGTTATTAAAAAGTCAAATCACAGTCTCTAGATCCTGTCATTACAAACCTAACAAACAATTGGAAATATATCCTCACACTCCTCGGAGTGTTGGCTGTGACATCCAGTGACAGAGAGGGCAGGGGCACTGTGTCAGGGGAGCATTTTCCCACTCAACCCCTCCCTTGTTTTCTTAGCACCATTATTCAAATAAGTGAATTCAGTTAATTAACTTCTCAGACAGTGCATGCATTATTCAGTAGATAGTTCATTAAAAGTGTCTTCCCACAGCCTGGCCTGCTGCTGACTTCTCCCTGGCTGGGAGGGAGGCAAAGGTCCTCACAGTAGGATCTGCATCCAGTCTGCACTCCAGAGAGGAGCTTGCACAGAAAGAAGGGACATTGTGGCCCACACTGGGAACAGGTGTGAGTTAAGGAACAGTATGCAAGGGTGTGTGTTATGACGAAGAATTAAAATAAGTCAGAGTGAAATCACGATTTGAGAGAAGAAATGCGATGGTTGATTTGTGGTCTCACAGGGTTTCGTGTTCTGAAAGAGGTGCCACAGCAGCTTCTTTGTGACCGACTAACCATGACCTGTGGCTTGTGACAGTGCCTTAACATCTGGCCAGGCTTGTACACATAGAAGAGATCTCTCACCACCCCCGAGATGCCAACTGTAGCTGTGGCAGCAAGCCTGATTTGTTGTCTGTTGGTTAGAGTTTAGTCAACATGACACAACTCAGAGACATCTGGGAACCTCAACTGAAAACTATCTCCCTCCAACAGGCCTGTAGGCAAGTGTGGAAGGCATATTCTTGATTAATGATTGATGGATGGCTTGGTCCACAGTGGGCAGACAGTCTTGGGTGGGCATAAGAAAGCGGGCTGAGCAAGCCATGGAGAATAAGACAGTAAGCAGCAGGCCTCCACAGTCTCTGCCTCAGTTCCCATCTCCTAGTTTCTGCCTTGGCATCTCTCAAAAATGGGTTAAATCTGTAAACCAAATAAACCCTTTTCTTCCCACAAGTTGCTTTTGGATATGGTGTTTTCATTACAACAGTAGGAAACCAAGCTAATATTCCTGGTAACTTGCTTTCTACTTCAGCAGGATTTGAAGGAAAGCACTCGTCTAACCCTGGGCTTGGGAGTCCCTCCTGGCCAGCATGGCCCAGCAATAGGAGCTCCAGGTGGCTAGTCACATTGTGTCTACAGTTAGAAGCAGACAGGAAGTGGGGCTTGACTGTAAAACAACAAGGTGCATCTCCAGCAATTGACTTCCTCCAGTAATCCCCATCTGCTAAAGGTTTCTCAACTTAAACCCACCACCAGCTGGAGAGTAAGCGCTCAAACACGTAAACTTCTGGGGGACATGTCACACCTAAACCACAGCACATCTACTTCAAAAGCAATTGCATGAGCCTGGCCCAGATGAAATCATGCCCCACTGCTCCTGTGTGGTTGGCCTGAGGAACAGACGTTCTTCTAAGAGGCCCTAATGCTTCTACATCTGCATGCTCTGTCTTTGCTGGGTTTGAGCGTGGAGCCTGCCACCATTTAGCTACATTTATACCACCTTCCTGTGGCTCAGCCCATCATTCCATATGAAGATCCTGAGACTTCTCCATCCCCTGCACCCCAGTGTAGCCATTAGAACAGAGAGGAGCAGAGCGGTTCCTCGTGGGGTGTGTCCTGCATTGAAGAATGCTGTGTGAAACCAGAAAGTCCCAGAGTCTAACCACACAAAACCTTCTATGATCTGAATCTCATTTGAGAAAAGACTCCATTTTTGTTTTGTTGAAACAGGGATTCATGTATCCCAAGCTGGTTTTGAACTCATAATGTATCCACAGGTGGCTTTGTACCCCAGATCCTCTCAAGCACTGGGGTTATAGGTGTGCACCAATGTGCACCACCGTACCCAGCTCTTCTTCCACTTTTTTCTCACACCACTTGTTCATCTGTCACACAGATGACCAGTCTGAATTCCACCTAGGAGCACTTTGTTAGCAGTCTCCCATCTAGAAACCAGAAGTTTCTTAGGGAGAGCTTTTAAGCATTAAAACCATATCCCGGGTTGACACACTTCAGTTAACAAGAACGGTTAGCCAGAAGTGGAACTACAGAAGCCAAGAATCAAGGTTCGTACATTCAGAGACTTTCCCAGAACTGTGGACATTGATGGATTAAGTCTTTGTTTTTATTTTGGCAGGTGGTACTGTCTCCATGCTGAGTTTTATGGCTGAATGGTATTTCCATTATGGAGTCAGTTGTGCTAAGGTCTGGGGGCCTACTAAGGTCTGTTATACTTGGGCACTGTGCACATATGGTGCACATGGCCACACACATTCCCACCCCACATACACAATTAAAGATAACAACCACAAGTCTGAGATAAAAACAAAACAACACGAAGAACAGGAATTTCTAGCACCCTGAATGTCTACTCTGGGGCAGCAGATAAAAGAGGAGGAGCCTCCTTGCTGCAGACTCCCTATGAGAAGCTCATGGGGATGAGTAATGTTCACCAGCAGTCAGCCACACACCAGATTGTCTGTAGCCCAACCTTCCAGGCAGGCAGGGTTTTCCACATTCCACAAGTGGAAGGGCTGAGCCTCTGAAGTGACTCCCCTGAGACAAGGGCTGTCTGGAGGCAAACCACCACTTCCCCACTGTTCTGGAAACACGGGTTCGGTTACCTCAGCGGGTGGGGGCCATAAACTGGTACAGCCCATTGTGAAGAACCATAGTCTGCGCCCCCCCCCCTTTCCATGGTAATGATTTTTCTAAACCATTCCCCACAACTCCCTAGAATCCTGCCCGTGAGGAGGAGGCGACTCCATCGCCAGAACCTTTGCAAACACGTGAAGCAGTTCTCCAGATGTTTTCCAAATCAGGATGTGTGAAATCCTCCAGCTGTGCAGGAGCCCCTCTTGGAGAGCCGGGTGCCAGGTTATTTGGGGAATGTAGAATGCTTGCCAGAGGGACACAGCCATTGAGGCTCTCCGTTCTGATGCCGTTTCTCCTCTGAGAACGGTCTCATCTGGAGGAGGTTGCACGTCTCTAAACTTCAGAGTCTCTTTTCTTCCCAAGACTGTCAGCGTAGAAACTGAACAGCTGCAGTTGCCTGTCCTTATCATGGAGGTTATTGCCAGGATTGTTTGAGAGTGTCTCATTCAAAGTGGCACAGAAGGGTCCTGGACAAAGAGGGCCTTTCGAGGAAGGCTCAGAAAAGCAGGATCCTCACCCATTTCCTGCTCCATGAAAACATCAGTTCCTAGTATAAGAACAATTGTAGCTCTACATGCTTCTTCTTTTAAAAAGTTATCTATGTGTTTGCTTGTCTTTTTGTGTGTCTGTACACAGGTGTGCTGGTGACTGAGGAAGCCAGAAGAGAACGTGGGATCCCCTAGAGCTCAGCTTCAGGTGGATGCTGGTAGATGTTGGGAGCCAACTCAGGTTCTCTGCAAGAACATCAGGTTGGACAGTGGTGCTGCATGCCTTTAATTCCAGTACTCAGGAGGCAGAGGCCAGCCTGGTCTACAAGAGCTAGTTCCAGGACAGGCTCTAAAGCTACAGAGAGACCCTGTCTCAAAAAACCACAAAAAACAAATAAACAAAAAATCAAAACAGCAACTCTACTTTGGATCAGGGATACACAGTTTAGCAGTTTAGAGAGCATTTGCCTAGGATGTGAGAGGCTGTGCTACATTTGGGTCTATAATTCAGGATTAGCCATCAAAAGGGCCACAATGATGAACATTCTTTCCAGCAACAGCTTCCCCTCTATTTAAGACTTAGCTTTCATTTTGTTTTTCCTTTGTAAATGTATCCTTTTTATGTTTGTTTTCTGTGTCTCAGGTGGCCTATGCTAGCCTCAAATTGACCGTGTAGACAAGACTGAGAAGTTCGGGAGACATAGGCAGACAGAGAAAACAGGCACAGGGTCCCTGAGATTTTATGTACTTCCTTTCAGAAATCTTTGCAAGGAGAAAGAAAGGGAAGGTGTGGGGCAGGGGTATCTAACAGGTCAATAGAGGGAAGGGGAGGGCCCAGGGACCTCTGAGACACATAAACTAGCAGCTCTTAGTAGACTCAAGCCTTAGAGCCCCTCCTTCCAGAGGGATAAAGCTATTCTTTTCCTGTCCTCTGTCTTTATCAGATGACTGTGCAGGGAAGGAGCTGGCCAATGTGCTAAATCCAATCTGCTAGATTCAATCCGCCTGCCTCGACCTCCCAAATGTGATGATTGGCACCTTGTCTCCTCCCCCTACCCGTCTTCACAGCAGGCTTTACCCTGGCTTCTTGACCTCCTTAGCCACTGGATTCATTACTTTTCTCATTGTTACCATAAATACTTGGTAAGAAGGCCCTTGAGGGGAAGAACAGTTGATTTTAGCTCATGGTTCCATGGTGGGAAGGCAGGGTGACTAGGGCTCCAATCTTCCTGCAGGAGCCTAAGGCAGATGGGACATACAGAGATACACGCCAGAGCCAGGGGTGGGTTTCCAAATTCAAACCATCAGCCAGGGGAGCCCATGTGGGATTCCTTCTTTATGGGGAAACCCAGAAATGGGCAGAAGGTTTGGGACAAAAGAAATTAGAGATGGTGTGTGTGTGTGAACACGTGTGTACACATGGGCGCACATGCAAATGTATACAGGTGTGCACACAAGTCTGTGTGTACGCACCTGCAGGCCCCTGGGTGCAGTTAGGAGTCTCCTCCTCTCACTATTTATCTAGGCAGAGTCTCCCTCTTGAATCTTTGGTTAGTGTAGCTAGCAGGCTTGCTCCAGGGACTCCCCATGTCTCCACCTTCTGAGTGATGGGATTCCCAGCAGGTCTCTGTGCCTGTCCATCTTTCAGGTGAATTCTGGGATCCAAAATCCCATCTTCATGCTTGTATTCAAAGTGCTTTTCCTGCCTCTTGGCACTGAGAAGCGCTGTCTTAAATGAAAGTGTGACAATGCCTACTTAGAGTCACTAAAAGGACATGACATATAGACAATTTGTTTATTTTAATAATCACATTGTCAACTGTGATTATTTCTACATTAAATGCTAGTCATCTTTGGGAGAGTTTTCTCCAGTTGAGAGTAGAGCATAAAGCAGACTGAGCAGATACTAGGAAATAAACCTCAAAGCTTTTGGTGAAAGAGAGCAGCAGTGTCATGAGGTCTCAGAGTCAAGGCACTGATCAACGTTGCCTCTTTGTCATGAGATTCAGCCCAGCTGCGTGGGCTCTGCACTCACAAGAGCAGCATAAGCCTCGGATTATACTCTGGTCCTTATGTGCCTAAGGCACAAACGAAATTGGGTAGTGCCACCTATAAGCTGTTCTACCTAGGACAGATTTGAAGGGGGACACTGGGCAACAATAACACTTTCTCTGAAACATTCTCATGAACGTTCTCAAAACTGTCCCAATCCTTATAGTCTGTAGGCCTTATAGAGGGCCTTTGTTACACCTCTCACTTCTTTTCCAGATAATACACTTCTCTCTGTCTTTCTCAGGTTCATGGCTTTTGTGCAATACACATGAGAATCAGCCAGGAGTGTGAATCACCAAAGCTGCATTTGGAAAGTCTCTTGTGCTTGTAGTCACAAGTGAGTTTTTCTAAAACATGCATTTTAAAACTGTCCCGTCAAGAGCAGACTTGGATCTTTGGAATAATCTATGTTCCCTGAATTGGCATTTGAGTTCCAATGTGTTGGCGTGTAGAATCTCTGATAGAGTTTCTTGAGGAAAAGAACAGATAATGGATATGTATCATAAACAGGGATATATTAGATTGGATCACACAGTAGGGACTGTGTAGTTTCACAGTGTCTGTCAACATTTGGTAGCTGTTTAGTCCATGAGTATTGGATCCCTCAGCAGCTCCAATCTGATGCTGAATGCGTGGGAAATTCCGGTAGACCAGCTGGTCTACAGTGCACATCAGGAAACCAGAAGAACTGCCTTCTAATGGTTGCAAACGGTGGGGGCAACAACAGAGATGAGGAAAGAAAAAAGCAGGGGAGAGAGGTGGGAGAGAGAGAGAGAGAGAGAGAGAGAGAGAGAGAGAGAGAGAGAGAGGAGGGAGAGTGAACAAGTGGGGATAGAAAGGGAGAGAGAGAAGGGGAAGGAGGGAGAGCGAGAGAAGAGGGGAAGAGATGACTTTGGCATGGCTTTTCTTTGTGGGAATATAGAGCTGCCTAGAGAATTCTCCCTAACACCAACACTATTGATCTCTTTACTCCTCGGGCAAATGGGCGTGGACATTTAGTGAAGTGATTTTGTTCTCACCTTTATCAGGCTACACCTCCAGGTGAGCAATTTAGTTTTTACCTGAGAGAAGCTTTTAGAACGTTTCAGGAGGAGACATTTATTAAGTTAGCTTTGGAGTCCAGCTGTCTTCAGAGTTAAAGAATTGCTCCCCGCTCTACGTTTCTGTTCAAGTACACCCAGCCTTGTCATCCATCACAGCTCAAAAGCTGTTAGCCCCCAAAGACAGCACAAAACCTCCATGAATTAACAGAGAAGCAACCGCTAACGCACCTCATTTGAATAGGATGATCACTTTCTTAGAACTAACCCCTCCACACACCCATGGGGTGAAATCCAAGCCCCACCTGAAAAGAAATCCTTTTAAAAGTTGAGATTGAAGTCTAAAACAACGAAAGCAAAGGGACGGGGGGGGGGGGGGGATGGCTCATCGGCTAAAGCTTTCGTCAGTTCAGTGTGAAGATCAGGGTTTGGACCAACAGGCCCCACATTAATACTGGATGAGCATGCTGGCCTGCCTGTATTTCAATACTTAAAGTGGAAATGGAATGTCTGGAGGAAGCTGGCTAGCTAGACTAGCTAGCCTATGTCTTCAAGCTCCAGGTAGAGAGTGATCTGTGAAGACTCTCTGAGTCAGCCTTCTCCATGCATGCTCAAATGTCTTCACCTACATAGGTGAACATGCAGACTCGTGTGCACATTCCGTACACACGTCTTAGTCAGGGCTAAGGTGAGATAAGACAGGAACTGGCTCTCTTTCAGTCTGAAGATTTCATGGAGGTAAGAGCTCTCAAATGGCTTGGCTGCTTTGCTTTTCTGATCTTCAGGTTGAACCCCAATATCTGTCTCTAGGTTTTTATTATTCATGCTACACAGGGCCTTGCCATTTTGTAAAGTTCCTCCATTTTTGTTCTGTCGGGGCCCCACATTGGGGACAACATCTGAGGAGTCCAGCCTTGATGGGTTCTGATGTTCCAGGGCAGAGGCGTGTGGATTAGAAATGTTAGGGAGAAAAAACAATAAAAAAGAAACACAAATGAGGGGTAGGACAGTACCGAGGACAACCCAGTGGATATTGAGTCCACCTGTGTTTTTTCCTTACAGTTTTTAAATAACCTAATCCAAAAGAGGAAAAGAAATTGTATAAAATTGTAATACAAGGAACAAACAACGTGATTACCATCTTAATACCAAAACACCCAGTAACCATACCCTAGGTCAAGATATCTTTGTTAGTAGCCACATCTTAAGTCAAATCTCCTGTCAATAACCTTGAAGGAGCAACACTGGCCTGAACTCTCTGACTTTTAGTCAAGGCGGAAAGAATCCACATCTCTGGATTCTGACATTGTTCAAATATGATAACCCCCGAAACGACAGTCAATTGATTTTCTGAATCAAAACGATTCACTTCTCTCCATTGTCACTTCCTCCTCACTTTCATAGTTGACTGCCGAGATGGCTTGGCTACAGGCATGTACCATGGGTTACTCATCAATCACTCACATGAAATAGGACCTTTCCCAGAAACCTCTAAGAAGGAACCCCAAATTTGCCATGTAGGACTGACCTCTCTGCAGAGCCCGCCCCCACCATGCTATGCCTGCTTCTCCATGGTGATAATAGCTCTTCTAAGAAAGCTCTTATCAAAGTGACAGTCCATTTTTAAGTGTGTGTGTGTGTGTGTGTGTGAGAGAGAGAGAGAGAGAGAGAGAAAGAGAGAGAGAGACAGAGACAGAGAGACAGAGAGACAGAGAGACAGAGAGAGAGAGAGAGAGAGAGAGAGAGAGAGAGAGAGAGAGTAGTCAACTGTAAACTCTCTTCTCCTGCGTTTCATTCTGCTCAGTGGACTAGTGGAATACTTTTTGCAATTCATATCTTAGGTGCTGTCATTGACTCACAATTAGTTCCTCACCTGAAAGTTGCAGTCACTCAGAACTGACTGTCCCACCATATGGATCCTTTCTATTACAGCTCGAGGAGTGGCTGAGTCCCAAGCGGGCTTGCCTGGAGAGCTGACTCTGAAATGGGGTTTAGCACGTAGGATAATTTTTAGTAAGTTTCCAGCAGATCCACATGTGTGGAATGGAGGAGAAGGAAGCAGAAAACATGCAGAAGAAGTCAAGCTGTTGATGTAGGTCCAGTGCTCATGTGAGCCAATCTCCAGAAGGAGCCAGAAGGACCCGGAACTTTTCTGAGCCTGTATATGGGTTGTACAGCATTTGCCCGGGCATGCTTGTCCCTCACTAGAGACTGAATGTAAATGGAAGGGCCTGGCCCTGTGCTCCCCACACTGAGGTGACGCTCAAAGGACAGATCAAGGAGATCACAAGCCCTAAGGCTTACTATCCAACCAGTTTAGACTACTTGGGAAGTTCCAGGCCAGTAAGAGACCCTGCCTCAAAACCAAAATTAAAAGAGTAAGGGCATTTGAGCTTCTCTTCTGAGCGCTATACCTATATACACCTGCACACTTAAACATCAAAATTTTTTAAGCATAGCACATCATGGAATACTTAGGTGACTTTCTGTCTCTTGGGTTTGCTTACAGAACACAGTAAGTTCCTATTCTTGCTCTCCCTCTTTCCTGTCCTCTTCCACAACCCTCTTCTATCCTCCCCACTCCCTGCCTCCAGCTACTTCTCAGCCCCAGCTCCTTGCTTCTACTTGAAGGTTCCCCACCCTTGCTCCGGACTTGCTTGAACTCGATAATGGCTGAGGACAAGCTTGGATTTCAGATCCTCCAGCTTTCACCCCCCAGGGCTAGAATGACAGGGGCAAATGACAAGGACCCTGGGAATCAAATTCAGGGCTTCCCGCTTGCTAGGCAAGCACTATACCAACAAAGCTCCACCCCCAGCTTCTACAGTGTTGTTTCTTTGTAAGTTTTTCTGTAAACACAGAATAATTCTTCTGCCCTACTCTCCTCAAAGCTGTCTGCCTCTTTGTATCACCCCAATATTTCTTTCTTTTTTGCTTTTTTGAGCAAAGGTCTCCTGTCTTCCATGCTGTCCTTGAAAACCCCGGATTCTTTGCCTCAGCCTCTCAAGTTCTGGGGTTACAGATGCGAGCCACAATATCTGGCTTGATATTTTTCCTTGAAGCTTCGTCAGACTAAATCATTTTATACTGGAGACTTTCCCAACCTTATGAATTCCTGTCTTGTACTTTTTAACCTTTTTTTTTTCAAGCATCGATATATGTAGACTCTGAGCACTACTTGGCACTTCTGGATGCTCCTTACAGATGTGTGCATGTGGGTGAACTTTTATACAATACCGTACTAGCAAAGCCAATCTGTAGTCATCAAAATGGTTCAAGGCCATTAGCACAGTCACGCCACAGCTCGTGCTTGTTATAAAAAACAAAACAATAAACAAAACAGAGAGACCATTATCTAACAACTACGGAAATAATAACAAATGACCATGACAGAAAAGCTGAGCATGCTGAGTTCATGAAACCATGAAGATTTGAGTCCAATTTTCCTGACCTGACAAACCAATAACCTTCTAGTCTCCACGGAACCTTCTAGTGTCTGTGGATCTGCAGACCATCTTAGGCGGAATGCTGGTGTTTAGAGCAATGTATCAAGGCTCCCAGCTGATTCACTAATTGGGAGTTTTTATGAAACAATAAATAACATTTCTCCTTGTCTTTCCTAGTACAGAGGTAAAGACTAGATAAATGGATTCATCAGGCAGGCACACACATGGTAACTTTATTTATGGCAGAAAGCAGGTGGCTCGGATCCACGGCTCTAATCAGATTTCCGGATACATCCCCCATTCCATTTTATTTGTTCATTAATAAAATCCACCACAGCTCTCTGGATCAATTCAGGACTTGCAAGTCCCGAGGAAAGCTTTCTGTGCAGCTGGGCAATACTGATTAATGCAATGTATTGCCAGCTTTGGGTAAGGGGGCAATCAACAGCTAAGAACAAGACCCTGAGTCCAAGTCCCAGAGCTTCCTAGAATGACACACACCAATAGAGTCCATCAAATATCAGACAGTTGTAAACTCTCTATGGTTTAATCTGTTTTAACTTCTATATAGAAAAGGAAAGATAGAACACACCAATTCTGTCAGCATGTTTTCTTCTTCTGATTCTTGACTTCTTTCTTCCTTCTTTCTCCCCTCCTTTCTCCCTCACTTTTTATTTATTTATTTATTTACCTACTTACTTACTTATTTATTTGCATCAGGATTTCCTGTAGCCTAGCTTGGCCTGAAATTAGCTATCCTCTGAACTCCCACCTCCTCCACACTTCAGGTACTTCTCAGTTTCTCCCCTTTGCAGAAATAATCACACACACACATACATATACACACACACACATATATATATGTGTGTGTATGTGTGTAATGCATATATCATATATATTACATATATGTATATGATTTTATATATATATATATATATCTTGAGGCAAAGGAGCTGTTCTTCAGCCTCTGCCCCCTCGCTCTGTGGACTTTCAGTTGCTTTCATCTATGCCACGTCCCATAGCCCCAGATGTTTAAAGCGAATTCCAAAAAGTTCTTTCTTTATTTCCACCCAGTTTCCCTCGGATAATAAATCTCAAAATTGTGGAGACGAGGAATCACTGATTTATGTAAACCAAGGCGAGGGAAACACAGCAGGATTTCAAATTCCTTTCAGAGCAGTGTTGGGCCAACAGGACAGCAATCAGTGTCTGTCCCCCTTGCAGACACTGACGGCTCGAAAACCCTATTGTCAAGGTCATATTCGATTGTGTTCTGTGCCACCATCACAGTCAATGCTCGTAAACATGTCCCTCAGCAAGAAAACATCCAGATGGTTTGATTACACACTCACAAAAGACTCAGATCCACTAGACTTTGTGCAAAGCATTTGTTTTCTCATAGCCATGGCCTGGTAAGAAGCCACTTGGAGGAGAAATGGTTTGCTTTTGGCTCATGCCTATCAAGGCAGGGGAAGCACAGTGGCAGGAACGGGTCTCAGTTGTCGGGGCAGGAACGAGTGCGCGGCTGCTCGTTCACATCTGGGCAGATGAGAAGCAGGCAGATGAATGCCGGGAAGTGCACAACTGGTTTCCTTCTTTCCTCTGTTTATTCAGTTTAGAACCCAAGCCAGTACAGGTCCTTTTTCCTCCCTCTTCTCCTCCCTACATATGCCTTCCCATACACACCCTCAGCAATGGGATACCTCAACAATGCCCTGGCCTGTATTGATCAATCGAATTCACAACAAAAATTAGCTACCACCTACAGCACTCATTCATGGTGACATTTATAAAGTTATTGATATAATAGAAGAAACAGTGAGCATTTGCTACAGTTACATTTACGGATTAGCATCAAAATAAGACAAACCAGGCTACCTCTTCCCGAATCTGTGCTTCACCTGCATCCCAGCCTGTACTTGCATTGGAGGATTTGAGTGATACAGCTCTACCCATTTTTCAGGGGCCTCTCTGAGGTTCCGGAGAAAGGCTGACGGACTCCCACATCTCCAACAGTCAGGGAGGCAGCGTAGCTAAAAGCTGCTTCTCTAGAATCTTCTACAACATAGGCAATGTGTACATATTCTAACTGCTACACCCAAAACACAATAGGGAGCTGTAGAGACTGTGGCAAACTAGAACATACAGGCAGGCCCATGCTCAAGGGTACAGGCTCATTGCTGGTGAGCAGGGAAGCATGAAGTGCGAGATCCTCCATTTTATGGAGGAAACAGAAACAAATAAATATTTATTTTAAGTGATCAAGGTATATTTATATTTTTCAAAGGTTGATTTCATTGTTTCTGAAGTGTGTATGTGCACATTCATAAGTGCGTGTGTGTGTATACATGTGTGTAGGTATGTGTAAAGACCAGAAGGATTTGGATCCCATGGACCTGAAGCTACGGGTGGAAAATGGCATGTCTGGCAAGTTAATTTTCTTGCTATAGGCTCAAAGTTTTTCAATGAGCTGAAGAAAGAAAGAGTGGAGGCCAGGGGCTGAGAACCAGCTGGAGTTACTAGGGTCCAGGAAGAGATTCAAATAACTTCATTAATAAATACAGTACTTCCTATGTCTGGTGGCTCATGTCGGCAATCCCACACATTCTAGCCTGAGGCAGGGAAACTTCCCTGAGTTTTAGGCCAGCCAAACTTGCGCGATGAGTTCCATGTGAGCCTGGACTACAGTATGAGACCCCGTAGCAAAATGGAAAAATAAACAAAAATAAAGCCAGATTAAATGAAGGAGTAAATAATTAACGACACAAGCTACCTAATCCCTGGCAGATTGAGGACCTACTCATGGCAGAGAGAGGGTGAAATTCTTGGGCTATGTCAACAAAACCCCCATCTCACTGAGCTAACTGCACCTATGAGTCTCTTATTGAATACTAATTACAGCTCTGATGAGGAAAAGTATTATTATCACTCTCCTGAGATGCGCCAAAACAGGGTGGAAAACATGTCTCAAACAGAGGAAAACATGTCTGAAATGGAGGAAAACATGTCTTCACTGTGGTCTGCGGGGCTTGCAGTCTTCATCTACTTCCCCTGTACCAAATTGCACGCTAGTTCCTGGCAGAAGCAGAGCGAGGGGCTGGGCAGATGATGAATTGGGCGATAAATTCCTGGTATGTGTAATGACAGGGTGGAGGCTGAGAGTAATGGATCACGTCGCACAACTGCAGCCTGAGCAGGCATATCAGCACTCAGTTGCTGTGTTTATCCTTGGCTTAGTACTGTGCTTTGGGCTTCTGGAATATAACTTGCATCGTAGAGCAATGGAGAGTTATGTAACAGTTATTAACCTAATTTTAGTGGTAAAGATTAAAGAGGATCAAAGCTTCACTCATGTTGTCCCGGACAGTAAAGATATCTAGCCAGTCCCAGGCATCCTTTGACTCCCATCACTTACGCTCTCTAAGATCAGTGAAGAGGGGGGAACCGAAAGCTAGCCAATATTCAGTTCTGGCATTACTCACGGATGGGAAGCAATGCCAAAGACCCTTCCTGATCTCTCATCAGGGATTTGAGCTGATCCGGGCCAGAAGAGAAAATCTAAACAGCATGGAAAAAAAAAACAACAAAAAACCCAATCAACCGAACAGACAAACAAAAACAAAAACCTCTCTCACACATACAAAAAACAAACAAACAAACAAATAAAAACAACCTCCTACCTCCTCTGTCTGTCTGTCTGTCTGTCTGTCTGTCTGTCTGTCTGTCTGTCTGTCTCTCTCTCTCTCTCTCTCACACACACACACACACACACACACACCAAACAAACAAACAAACAAACAAAACCTTTTCCTCTTCCCACCCAAACTCTTTGCATTGGTCACAGGCCTTGGGGAGTCTGGCCCTTGTCCATCTCTGTGTTTGTGTTTCCTGCTAGCCAGCTGTCTTGGGAAGTCTTGTGGACCACAGAGACACCTAAATGAGAAAGCCACAAAGACAATTATAAATGAGAGAAAGTTATGCTGGGCACTGGGTGCATTAAAACCACCTGTTTGTGCTGTGGCAGGCACAAAGAAAATATTCATTAACAAATGATTTACTTCTTTTTTTTTTTTTTTGATTTTTCGAGACAGGGTTTCTCAGTAGCTTTTGGTTCCTGTCCTGGAATTAGCTCTTGTAGACCAGGCTGGCTTTGAACTCACAGAGATCCGCCTGCCTCTGCCTCCCGAGTGCTGGGATTAAAGGCATGCGCCATCATGGCCCAGCTCAAATGATTTACTTCTAAGGTGTGCAGAAAGCCAGGGAAATGCCTGATGTGTTTACAAATAAACAGTCCTGTCAACACTACTTGATAAACAATTGCTGAATTCTGTAGAGTAGCATGCCTTCTTTATTTCACTCCTGAACCTGTTCTGGGCTCTTTTTCCTTTTTGGCCAATTGACCTGAGAACACTGAGTGGCCTGGCTTCTCCCTCTGCTTCGAGTGCCATGTGAAACCATTATGCACCCTGCTCTTTTTCTATGAATGTCGCATCTCCCTCTCTTCATCCGTGCTGTCTTTGCTCTAGAATGGCCTTTTGTCCTATTTTGTTCTTTTTTTCTTGGAGTGCTGGGATCCACTCTGAGGCCTTGTGCAGAAAGACCATTCTTTTATGATAAATTGCTTTAATAAATGTGGTTCCCCCTTTGATAACATTTCAGATTCTAGAACATTCTAGATTATGATTCTGTTCCATCTAAAATTTTCAAGAGTGTCTTAATGGCTACAGAATTTAGTTCAAACTCAGGCAAGCATAATGCTGAAAACCGTTTATTCTGGAGAGTGACTCAACTCAGTGGGTAGAGCAATGGCCTAGTATGCACCAAGCCCTGGGTAAGCACCTGATACTTCTAGAAACAGATGCAAGGGATACACTTGTGATCCCAGCACATGGGATGGAGAAGCAGGAGGATCTGACGTATAAGGTCATCCTCAGCTACACTGTGGGTTCTAGGAAAGCTTAAGCTACACGAGACCTTGTCTCAAAAAATAAAACTAAGCGAGCAGACAAATAAAAAGTTCAAATGTGTAATAAACTTCTATTGCTTACCGTAGGATTAAGAAGTGAAAATGTGTGTGGGGGTATTTTAACATCCAGGGAACATCTTGGGTCAATGAAGGTGTTGTGTGTGTCATAGTTAACACAACAAAGTGGATGGGAATTGCTAGGGTTTATTTTAGGGTGAAATGAGGGGGGGCTCATTATTCCTTGTTGGGTGCATTTTATAGGATTTGTTACCTTCTTAGCATGTATCCTATACTCTTCCATCACCCCACATTGTACTATCCTGGGCTTTAGGAGTGGGGATGTAACAGAATCTAAAGTGATCCATGTTGTCATTGCCCTTGGAAGAAGCTGATAGTTCATGGTCTTGGTAAAGAGAAGAAAAGAGCTTGGGGGATTTGGCAGAGCTCTATGACCTCAGTGCTGTCTACCAAGGATGCATGTATCAATTTCAGTCACTTGTATATTCTGACAGATAGAACATCACCCCCTGAGACCATTTCCAAACACGCCATAGTTCAAAAACACTTCTCAAAGCAGCTGTCCCTGCTTCCAGAGGCGACAGACTTCAGAAGCAAACCTTTCTGCCTTTCCTTGTGTCTCCACGAATACTGCCCAAGACTGCAGAAGACTGGTGAAGCAGATTAGGACTTGACACTGGTAAAAGAGAGGGCTGGTGAGAGCCGCAGAGAGTAGAGAGCTGGCTGTGCATGGGCAGATGAGAAGCCTGGGCTAAAAAACCAGGACGGACAAGGTAGCACAGATCTCTAACCCCAGCGCTCCTTTGAAGAGGTGGGAGGCGGAGACAGGAGGATTCCCAGAATTCCATGAGCCAGCTAGCCTGGCTTGTAAAACAAGAGACCCTGTCTAAAACAAGGTCAAAGGTAAGGATGGGGATTGAGGTTGTACTGAGACTACCAGATGTACATTATGGCATGTACGCATCTATGTGCATTCACACACACACACACACACACACACACACACACACACACACACGTCTCTCTCTCACATACAACACATATACATAGTAAGAAAGAAAAAGAAGTAATTGGGACACCTATTAATTGCCCTTAGCAGTTTTCTTTCAACTCTTTTCTAATTCTTTAGATTTTATTTATTCATGTTTACTTTGTGTGTACGAGTGTTTGCCTGTGTGTATATATGTGTATCATTTGCACGCAGTGCCCAAGGAGGCCAGAAGAGGGTGTCACATCCCCATCACTGGAGTTATGGACATATGGACAGGAACTCTGCAAGAGCAGCAGGTGTACAGGGATATACTCAGCAAAACCCCCATACATGTAAGATAAATAGATACACTATTTTTTAGAGAAAGGCATGCTACTGACACACCACTGTGTGGTAAGAGCTGACAGCTTTTGTAAGTATAGACTTCTGGGGGGGCTTGATCTAAGCTTTTCAAAAGAAGAGTTTTTAAATTGGAAGACCCAGGTAGCTTTTGGAAGAGTGGAGAGACATGTGACTAATGACAAGCCTACTCGTTCTAAAGAGATTGAAAGAATGCGGCTTACTTTGGCTTGCGGTAGAACAGATGTCTATCCTTAGAGAAACAGACATGTACTGCTATGTTTCCATGTTAAGTAGTGCTGTTTGATTACTCCAATAGAAGGAGCTGGCCTTAGGATACACGGGGGGGGGGGGCTTCTAAATAACCATGGGAGAGTCAGAAGGCAGAGAAAATGACTACATAGGGAATGACTTGACATACTTAAAACTCGAAAAATGCTATCAGGTCTATAGTGCTGAAACAGAGGCTGGCAGAGGCTGGCCTACAGCAGGAAAAAATGGAGGATGGGAAGGTGAATTTCAAGGCGGCCCAGCAGACTTTGGAGGATGATACAGGTCCTTGGTGTCTGGCTTAGGGTGAGAGTTTCGGAAGTATGGAACGTGTCGAGAATCTCATAAATCAATCTGTGTTCTTTGAAACGTTTGTGCCAATCGCGTGTCTCAGGCATCTCTTAGACAAACAGGGAAGTCTACTGATGTCTGGGTCAGAACAATGGATCTGATGTTGTGAGCTCTTGGGGAAGGAATCTGTGTGTCAGGCTGAGGGACAGAATATTTGCCATGGATATGAGGAGGTCATCTTAGTGGGAAAGTCAGAGTAGCTTCCAAGATGCAAGAGCTATTGAATGTGCGCTCTTGCGCCCCCCCCCCCCCCCGTGTGTGTGTGTGTGTGTGTGTGTGTGTGTGTGAGGGACTTACACATGGAGACCACAGAACAGCTTCGGATCTAGCTCCTCAGGAGTGATCTACCTTGATATTTGAGACAGGGCCTCTCGCTGAATCTGGCTGTTTCCAGGCAGGCTAATCAGGTGAGCCAGTGAGCCCAGGGATCTTCCTGTCTCTGTCTTCCCCGCACTGGGATTACAAAGGCACATGCCACTGCCCTGGCTGCTCTGATATGTTTCATAGGGATCAAACTCGGTCCTTAGCTTCCAAACCAAGCACTTTACTGAATAATCTCTTTTCCCCTCCTGGCAGCTGTGGAATTTCAATGAGGAGGAACTGCCTGCAGCCAACCCAGCTAACTTTACTGTTGACATACAAGCCTGTGGTTACAGGTAGGTACTGTAGGAATGTCGGTCAGAGCTGGGTAGGACCACAAACACAGAATTGCCATTTATCACCATGAAACTGGGATGCCAGGAAGGTACTGAAGATAGGCAAATCAGTCCTCAGCGTGGTCTCGTGCTTACATTGTCCTGATCAACCACTGGCTGCAACAACCG
Source organism: Microtus pennsylvanicus (assembly GCF_037038515.1). Taxonomy (NCBI): domain Eukaryota; kingdom Metazoa; phylum Chordata; class Mammalia; order Rodentia; family Cricetidae; genus Microtus; species Microtus pennsylvanicus. The sequence goes on along the minus strand of NC_134581.1, from coordinate 8,205,255 downwards.
CCTCCTCTTCTCTATTTTAATGAGAGTGTTTGCTGACTAGCATTTCATGGCTCTAGAATCTTAGCCACTCAGAGTATTTATTGATGCAGTGGATTTGCAAGTTCAAAACCTGCCTAGTATATACCCTGAATTCAGGTAACTTAGAGGATCCTGTCTAAAAGTAAAAAGAGGGCTGGAAATGGAGTTCAGTGGTAGAGGATGTGCCCAGTGTACGGCCCTCCAGGAGTCCATGATTGAATAATGTATTTATTGATCTCCAATACTCCATGAATAGATAAGTAAATATATTTCTTTACCATATGTGTGTTAGTTATTTTCTGTTGCTATGAGAAAGAACCATGAGCAAAAGCAACTCAAGCAAGAGGAGTTTATTTTGGCTATGATTCAAGAGTTTACAAGTCCTTCATGGCAGGGAGTCAGGGCAGCAAGCAGTAAGTATGGCAGTCAGGACAGGAAGCTGAGAGAACACAGCTAAACCACAGACATGAAGCAGAGAAAGCAAACTGGAAGCAGGGTTTAGCTTTGTGCTTGTAAATCTTACCATTAGCAATGGACTTTCTCCAGCAAGGCTGTGCCTCTACGTTACCTCCTCAAACAATGCCACCAACTGGGGGCCTAGTATTTAAGTGCTTGAGGCTATGGGGGACATTCTCATTCAAATCACCACAAATGGGTAGGTAGAAAAAGACTCACACATGGCTCCAGAGGACTGAATCAAGAATGAAAAGTATTGGGTGAAAGCTAGCCTTTGTATTCATATGAATAAATTGTTTTTATTATTAATTTTATTGAGTTCTGCATCTTTCTCTGCTCCCTTTCCTATCTCTCCCCTTCCCTTCAACCCTCTCCTAAGGTCCCCATTCTCCCAATTTACTCAGGAGTTCTTGTCTTTTTCTACTTCCCATGTAGATTGTATCTATGTATATCTCTCTTAGGGTCCTCATTGTTGTCTAGGTTCTCTGGAATTGTGATTTGTGGGCTGGCTTTCTTTGCTTTATGTTTATGAGTGAGGACATATGATAATTGTCTTTCTGTGTCTGTGTTACCTCACTCAAAATGATGTTTTCTAGCTCCATTTATTTGCCTGAAAAATTCAAGTTGTCATTATTTTTTCTGCTGTGTTGTACTCCATTACGTAAATGTACCACATTTTCCTTATCCATTCTTCGGTCGAGGGGCATTTAGGTTGTTTTCAGTTTCTGGCTATGACAAACAATGCTGCTATGAACATAGTTGAGCATGATTGAACATCCTTTGGATATATGCCCAGTGGTATTACTGGGTCTTGAGGAAGGTTGTTGAAATAGGAGCGGTGGGGCTGCGTCCCCAGCACCCCGGCCGCCTGGCTAGCTTATGCCCCTAAATAACAACACACAAATTGGTTTCATTTAAACACTGCTTGGCCCTTTAGCTCTAGCCCTTACTGGCTAATTCTAATATCCCGATCAACCCATCTCTAATAATCTGTGAGCACCGGTCTTACCGGGAAAGATTCAGCATGTCTGACCTGGCGGCTTGCTTCATCGCGTGCGTCTGCCCGGGAAAGGGGAGGATGGCATCTCTGAGCTCACTTCCTCTTCCTCCCAGCATTCTGTTCTGTTTACTCCTCCCACCTATGTTTTAACCTATCAGGGACAAGCAGTTTCTTTATTGCTTAACCAATGAAATCAACAGATTGATATATGACACTCCCACATCAGAAGGTTGTTTTCTAATTTTCTGAGAAATCACCACAGTGACATCCAAAGGGGCTGTACCAGCTTGCATTCCCACCAGCAATGCAGGAGTGTTCCCTTTGCCCCACAACCTTTCCAGCATAAGTTGTCATCAGTGTTTTTGATCTTGGCCATTTTCGGAGTAACTCTAACCAAACACATGGAAGACTTGTAAGACATGAAGCTTAAATCTTTGAAGAAAGAAATTGAAGAAGACACCAGAAAGTGGAAAGATCTCCCATGCTATTGGGTAGGTAGAATTACCAAAAGCAATCTACAAATTCAATGCAGTGCCTATCAAAATCCTAGCAAAATTCTTCATAGACCTCAAAAGAATAGTACTCAACTTCATATGGAAAAGCAAAAAACCCAGGATAGCCAATACAATCCTGTACAATAAAAGAACTTCTGGAGACATCACAATCCCTGACTTCAAACTCTGCTACAGAGCTACAGTACTGAAAACAGCCTGGTATTGGCATAAAAACAGACAGAAGGACCAAAGTAACCATATTGAGGACCCGGATATTAACCCACACACCTATGAACACTTGATTTTTGAAAAAGAAGCAAAAAAATATCAAATGGAAAAAAGAAAGCATATTTAACAACTGTTGCTGGCATAACTGGATATCAACATATAGAAGAATGAAAATAGACCCTTATCTATCACCATGCACAAAATTCAGGTCCAAATGGATCAAAGAACTCAACATAAAGCCAGCCACACTGAACCTCATAGACAAAAAAGTGGGAAGTACACTTGAACACATTGGCACAGGAGACCACTTCCTAAATTAATTGTTAATAATAGTGGATGATATTTGAAAATACAGCTGTTCTGTGGCATACTACCTCCCTATTGGTAAGAGCACTGGAGTAGTTACAGGTTGAAGACAAATACCATTTCTACAGCCTCTATTTCTTAATATAAAGTATACATAACATAATCACTTGATTCAGGAGCACAGTTTGTATTTTACAGATCACAATTAATACAGTGTGCCTACTGATAGCATACACCTAGGAAAATTCCTGCAGGCATAGAAAAGCACACAGCTGGAGTATGTGGTTATGGGCTTGACTTGTACTATATTCCTTCCATTGATCAGCATTACCAACTGCTGTCTTACAGCTTTCTGCTCGTTGCAAACAACTTTAAATCATGCTTCTTTTGTTTTTATTCTTTCATTTTGGTGTGCATGTGCACATTCTGCATCTGCACGGTCACACGTGTGTGGGTGAATGTGCCCCTGTGTGGGTGTGCATATGGATGACCTTATTCTTGGAGGCAGGGTCTCTCAGTCAAACCCAGAGTCCACAATATGGATAGTCTCAATAGTAGCATGTCTGGGGCTCTCTTGTCTCCACTGTCTCAAACTAGAATTGCAGCTGGATTGCCATGTCTACTCAGCATTTATGTGTGTCTTCAGGGTCTGAATTCCACTTGTATGGCAAGTGTTCACCACTGAGCCATCTTCACAGATTGAATCCACTTCCTTTTAAAATAATAAAACACACACACACACATAAAATCTTTGTTTCCTTTATGTGTTTCATATACGTATATGTGTGTCTTTATTTATGTGTTATATGTATAAATACAGTATATATTGATAAAAATGTTACTTGGGGCAGGCCTGAGGCTTTCTAGCTGAGTTCTATTTCCTGTCTGCTCTCTGCTTCCTGCTTTGCAGTCTGTCTTCTTCACCACGACAGACTGCACCTCCTCAAGCGTGAGCAAAACAACCTCTTCCTCTTTCGAGTTGCTTCTTGCCGACCGCTGGATCAAGTCAATGTGAAAGTTTCAAATGCAACCAATGTGAACATAGCTTCTCCTGAGAGCGTGCCTGGCTCTCACCTGCATTTTGGCCTGGATTTGTCTTTCCTCTTACTTAGGTTTGAATTTAGTGTGTCTAGAAGCAACATTTAAAATTTAGATGAAATAACCAACAGTTTGGTTTCATCCACGCTACAAGTTTGGGTGCTCTTATGAGAGCCAAGGAAAGAAGGGAGCTGGCAGCATCACAGATGAGTCTGTAGTGCAGGGAGGGGAGAGCAGAGGTGGAAGGTACCTATTTCCATGCAGGTATGGGGCAGAGAGAATATGGGTTGAGGAGGGAGGCAGGAGGAATATAGGGACTTCTCTCACATCTGGAAATGTAGTAGAGACTTGGAGGTGGAGCAGAAGATGCAAGGGTGCATGAGCTCGTTATCGAAAGTGCACTGAGCACTAAACAGTTGCAAATCAGGGCTAAGAAGATGCTCAACCGTTGCATTCAAAGCAAACACCGTGAGTTCAAGTCCCTTAGAATCCATGTATACAGCAGTGTGTGGCCATATGTGCCTGTAACTCCATGCTGTGAGGGCCGAAGCAGGAAGACTGATTGGGCTTGCTGTCTGCCAGTCAGGAGAGACCCTGTCTCAAGGGAATAAGGTGGAGAGTGACTGAGCAGGACAACAGGGTCCTCCTTTGACCTGAGAACATATGCCCACTGATGTACAAACCCACACACATACATGTGTGTAACCAAACCACACATACCCATACCTCATGCACATACATACTGTGCACACACACACACACACACCAAACAAACACATAAAAGATAAATACAAAGAAAAGAAAAATATGGCCCTTCTTGGTTTCTGAAGTTTTCCAAATGCTGTTCATATGTGTTTTAACTTTATACCTGGCTTTTATTTTAATTCATTATTGATTTTATTGAGACAGTTCTACAGGCTGGTCTTGAACTCTTGATCCTCCTTCCTCTGCCTCCAAAGCATTGGAATTAAAAGCACACAGCAACATGCCCAGCACAGCAGGCTTTGTAATATCCTTTCTGCTTCAGAAGTCGAGAGCAAAGCCTCCTGACTCAAGGCATCCTGGAGCTTTACTCTTATCTCTAATGCTCTCGGGTAGAATTAAACTCTGATGAAAGAGCACTTCAGAGAGGCACGCAAGCCTGAGAACATGGCTTTGCTCATGAAGGCGGCTTTTGATACAGTAGAACAACAATGATATTATTGTCACCCCGCAATTTCATTCTGAGAACGAGCGCTATATTTAAGTCCTAAGAATGCATTCACGAGGCCCGGGAAGGGCGGCTTTGTGAATGTGAGAAGAAGCCATTTGAGCACCAGAACAAGGATGCCTTCTGAAGGGCATGTGGCTGGGGTCACAAAAATGGCAGCTGGCCCCCTTAGATGTTCCCATCAGTTCTTTCTCTCCTCGACATCTGCGTTCCTCAGAGGATCAACATTACATCTTTGTTTCCTGCGGATCTCCTTGGCCCCTCAGACTCCTGGGCGATGCTAAGCTGTCGCTCATCAAGAAAGACTTAACATTTACCAGGGAACCCGAGAGCCAATTCCTCAGGCCCCCAAGCCACAGCTGATTAGAAAATCCAGCATTTAGCAATTAAACCATGAGATGAATGTGAACTATTTGGAGGGCCATCGCTGAATATGCCTGGCAGCTGTCGAGCACGGAGGGCTTCTCTCGTAAGAGAAGCCCTCAGTCTTCAAGATGTCTAAGGGACCCTTCTAGCTGTGCCCTGGCTGGAGGTTTTCCAACACTGCTTAATCACCAATATGAATCTCAAGATCACATAATAATATACGGACATCCTAGGGCTGGCTAAACCGCAAGGCAATTTTCATTGCTACCTAGGGGTGAGGGTAATGCCTTCTAAATTGTCTCCATCCATTCATATAGCCCTGCAATAATGGTTTTTGGAAATTGCCTCATTTTTCTTTTGTAAGATAGATTTGGGATGCTGAAGAGAATGGACAGGGATGCACAATTTGGGAGAAATATTAACCCTTTGCTGATCTGTATTAAAATGGGAATATCATCAGGAGTCGTGAAGTATTATTTTATATTTTCAGAGCTTGCACCACCATTGGACACCTAGCAAACATCTTTCTGCTGAGAATCCTGACCGACACTCTGCAGTTCTCTCCTCCGTGGAGCTACTCAATGAACTCCTCACACTGAATTATAATTGCTGATTTATTCATGGAAACTGACTTTTTGCAGTTGAGTTTTCTAACTTGCTGGCCTTCCACCAGCTTAGTTAACACCCCCACTTAAGGTGAAAATAAAAAAAAAAGATTGGGGCCTGGGAAACTGCTTAGTGGGTAAAGAGCTTGCTGTGCAGGAACAAGGACCTGAGCTGAACTCTTTAGAACCCACAAATTTACAAGTGGTGGTACACACCCATAATCCTTGATCTACATTGAGATGGGGACAGAGGCCAGAGAATGCCACCATGGTCATCACCATCCATAGGCACATCCTGGTCTACATACAAAAGTTAACTCAACATGAGCTTGTGAGTTAGTAATCAAGCAAAACCATGCTCCCCAATGGTTTCTTGTTTTTTAATTTATTTTTTTAAAAAATTATCTTTTCTCATTTACATGCCAAATCCAGTTCCCACTTCTTCCCTTCCTCCCAATCTCTCCATCTCACCTCTCATCCCAACCCCATCCATTCCTCAGAAGCCAAGTGACCAATAGTTGAACAGGATAAAATTAGGTGGGGGAGGCAAACTGAGAATGAGGGGAAGGAAAAGGGTGGAGTCAGAGCAGTCGCCAACGGACAAAGAGAGAAGCAAGATGGGCATGCTATACTGAGATACCAAGCCACATGGAAAAGTATAAATAAGAAATATGGATTAATTTAAAAATCTAAGAGTTAGCTAGAAACAAGCACAAGCCAGGCATTTATAGTTAATCTTAAGCCTCTGTGTGGTTACTTGGGAGTGGCGTGCTGGACAGAAACTTCCACCTCCACTCTTTCCACTAACTCTGAATTAGTTCTTGACTCTAGGCAGGTGTGTGCATTGAGCTCTGCCCTGACTTTCCCGAATGATGAACACACGTTGTGAAACAGAACAAAATCCTTTCGCCCCTAAATTGCTTTGGCAGTGGTGTTTTAGAAAACCTCTTCAGTCAGTTTAGAAATCTTAACCAAGAGGCCATTTATTTTTAAAGTGTTATTTAGCAGGTACTGTGATGTGGTAAAGATAAAATGCAAATAAGGGGTTGAGAATTGGCTCAACAGTTAAGACCACTAGCTGCTCTTCCAGAGAACCTGGGTTTGATTCCCAGCACCTACATGGCAACTTGCAACCATCTGTACCTCCACTGCCAAAAGATCAGACATCCTGATATAGCATCTGAAGGCACCAGGCATGCATGTGGTTCATAGATGTACATGTCGAGAGAACACATATACACATGAAAAACTAAATGCAACTAAGATTTGGTATTTAACAAGGAGTTTATATTTGTGTATGGTCAAACAACCTGTTAAACAAATGACTAAATGTACTGTGTTGTAATTTGCATTACATCAGGAGTCTCGATATGATCAGATAGCTGGGGATAAAGCATGGCTGCTTCTATGTGCATCGTTTCTGTGCATATCACCATTGCGTGCATAGCCCCTGCATGCATAGCCCCTGTGCATTGCCTCTGTGCATATCAACTCTGCATGCATCACCCCAGTGTGCATCAGCACGCTGTGCATCCACCCCAGTGTGTAGCATCTCTGTAAGCATTACCATTATGCTTGTGCTGTGCCTGGAACAAGGCAGTAGTTGAAACCTTTTCAGTGTGAGCGGGGGTGCTTTAAAGCAAGTGAAACAGCACACGCAAACCTGAATATTCTGGGAAGAGTCAGTATAAGCAAGGAGAGCAGGTGTAGCAATATGTGATGTATTTGAAAACTACCTAATGGCATACACTCCAGGAGTCAATGAGCAAGAGAAAGGGCAGATGGTGGGGATGGAAGGGCAGGCTTGAGACTATGGAGTAAATTCTGGAAAATGACATTTACGTTTATACTACAAGTCTTGGCTCTCAGAATGTGATCTGAACACCAGTAGTATCATCAGCCCTGGATGGCTTGCTAGAAATAGATTCTGCAAGCTGCAGAGATGCAATCATCTTACTTAGCCAGACCACCAGATGGTCTGTGTGTGTGTCCTGGAGCCTGAGATACATGACTAGAGGTTATATACACGGCTAGAGGTCACTCCAGGTGAAATTGGGGACAAGGAAAATGTATCATCTTTATCTTACTTCACACACACACACACACACACACTCATGCACACACACACACACACACACACACACACATTCTCTTTAATCTGCTGCGTGTCTATGGGTGCCATCAGGGGACCCCGGTGCTTGAGTTATAGTCATTTGTGAGCTGCTGATGTGGGCCCTGAGTTCTGAACTTACCAAGCCATCTCCCCTGCCCTTTAAAAATAGGTTTTAGTGCAAAGGGGTGGCAAGGGGATTGAGTGTTAACCCTGATTATTCCCATGGTGGGATTTATATTCACTGAGAAGACAGACTTCTGATCATGGAGAGCAGGGTCTTTCCAGAGAGCCTTAACTGAGCAGGGAAGAGCCACCACTTCCCTTCGCACCATCCCATTGCTGTCAGATGTCCTGTCCATAGCAACAACAGCACTAGCAAATGCAGAGCCTGGCAATGTCTTTGTGTCGTTGGTAGAACATACTAACGACACTAGAAGGAAACAGCTTTGAACTACACATGCCTCCCTCCGTGACATCCTGCTGCTGCAGTCTGAGATCTTTCCCAGCCGTTATCTGTTCCCATGCTGGCTTTCTGAGTACAACCAGGCTGGGGACCTTCTAATCCTTTAGAAGCCACGCTGTAAAGCCTGCAGCTTCAGTTGCATTTGGAGATGCACAGAGGCCATCCATCAAGGGCTGGATGTTGCCCGTTTCCGTGGTTCATTCTTCAAAGTGAAGCCACAGACAATAGCAATTTAGAGGGTCTTGTTTCCTGGTGACCAGGTATTTCTTTCTCCACTATCTCTATGAGCAGTCATGTGTGACAAACACTCATCCTCTTCGGATGCTTGCTGGGTTTTCTGTCACTGGGCTAAGGAAAGTCCTCTAATGAGATTTCCTCTGATCCTCTCTTCTGGAAAAGGACTCTTTGTTGATGGTCACCAAACCTCAAGTGTTTCTGGGATGGAGAGGGAAGGAGGAGGGAGAGGAAGGGAATATGGGGAGGGAAGAGAGCAGGGAGAAGAAAGGGGGTAAGGGAGGCTCATATAATGTCACAAAATTGTCCCTAAACTAGCACTGCTAATTTAGAAGAGATTCTTTAAGAAATATAGTCACATCATTTCAACAAACAGTCAAAACAGCACTAAACCCTCAAGCAGATTCGCTCATTCCCGTGTCTCTTACAGAGAACCAGAAGCTCAGGAGGTGCTCCACTAAGTGCCAGCACCTCTAATTGGTACAGCACCCTAATTGGCTTAGCTCACAGGTACAGATACTCGTGATTCCAGTGCCAGTCCATCTCTCTAGTGCTGGGATTAGAGGCATCTACCACTACATCAGTTTCCATCATCAGTTTAGTCTGAAGCACAGATTCAGCCTCATTGACTCTGCAAGGCACGAGAACAAAACCCCTGTCTGCACACCATGTTGCTAGTATTCTTTCTCATAAGGCTGAAGGCTTGGTGATTCCACAAGAGGTGGCAGATCCTACAAATACGGCAAGATTCTTGAGATTCACAAGACACTCACTATTCTCTTGTCACCGCTGTTGAAGATATGGGGGTGTTTCTGACTTTTCCTGGGTAGACAAACAGGCAGGTAGGACACAGCAAGGCCAAAGAAAGAGTTCCATCTAAACCCAGCTTGGTGAACCCCAATGAGGTTTTGGGGGTTACTTACAAAAACATGGCTGACCCAAAGGACCAAAAAACCCATCCTAGCCTTGGTGATAACTCATAAAAGCTACATCCCTGGAGTCCCCACCAAGTCAAATTCCAACATTCTTTCTATTCCAGTACTTTATAAAACCTTATTCAAGACCATATGTAACTTTGGATGATGGAAGGGACCTTTAGAAAGGAGTGTATGGAATCCCGGGTGAGTGTCTAATGGCCCTGCTCCTTCAAAAAGGAGATGTTGCCTGGCAGTGGGAACACAGCAGAGGCAGGCAGATCTCCACGAGTTTTAGGCCAGCCTGGCCTACAGAGCAAGTTCCAGGATCTTTCTTCACCCCACCCTTTTTCTTTCCTTATTTCTTCTTTGTTTTGGTTTGAAGATTTTTGTTTGTTTGCTTGCTTGTTTTGCTTTTTATGTTTTTTTGTTTGTTTTTTGTTTTGCGTGTGTGTGTTCATTGTTTTTTTGAGACAGGGTCTCACTATGTAGCCCCGATGAGCCCTAGACTCACAGCCTTTCCTCCCCATCAGGTTTCTCAGTGCTAAGATTTCAGGCCTGCACCACTAAGTCTGGCTCCAGATGTTGATTCAAATAGATGTCATGCCCTGGGGACTGAGTTCCATTTCAAGGGGAAATCATATCATTCTTATTTATTTGCTTGGTTCTATCTTTGGAAACCAAAGAAAACTAGAAGCAGCTGCTCTCACCCGTGTGTCTTGTTTACTGTTTCAGGTTGATTTTGAACACTCTGTAAGTTCTCTCTGAATCCTTCTAGTTACACAACTCGTAAATAATTATGCAAGAGTCAACACAGTTGAGTGAATCAACTCATTTGCAGATGGAGGGGACCATTTAGTGCTGTGCTGTGGTTTAGCAGGCCTGCCCAACTTACTTTTAAGACATGATTTTAATATGTGGATCTTGTTGGCCTGGAAACATTTCTTTTTAAGATTTGTTTTAGTTTACATTGTGTGTGTGTGTGTGTGTGTGTGTGTGTGTGTGTGAGAGAGAGAGAGAGAGAGAGAGAGAGAGAGAGAGAGAGTTTCAGATCCCTCTGCGGCTGGAGTTACAGGCAGTTGTCGTCTGCTTGATGTGGGTTTTGGGAACCAAATTCTTGTCTTTCTTCTGCAAGAGCAGCAAATGTCCCTAACTACTAAATGATCTTTAGCTCCTGCTCAACACTGTGACTTTTTGGTATGTGTCCTCACTGACCATCTTTGTAATGGACACACCAAAACAGAAAACAATAAAACAACCAACCAATCACCCTCCACACAGGAAGCAATGCTTTAGGGTTTGTTTTCAAGTGTTGTGTTTGTAGTCTTTGTATGCACCTTCATATGTTTCCGAGTACATGTGGGGCAACAGGTATGGTGTGTGTGTGTGTGTGTGTGTGTGTGTGTGTGTGTGTGTGTGTGTGAACCCAAGACTTATATCATTAAGCCTCCACCTTATTCAGTGAGGTCCCCAACCATTAACTACCAATTGCTTTGTTATTCTGAGTTCACTAGTCTTTCTGCTTCCTCTGTACCCACTGTGTAGTCGATTCTCCAATAATAAGTCAGGAAAGGAAGTTAACTTTTAAAATTTTAGTATGTGTGTGTGTGTCTGATCATGTGTGTGGGTACATGTATGTCATGTACATATGGATTTTTTGAAAGTTAGATTTAGTGTGTGGGGGGTGGTGTGGGGGGTGGTGTGTGCTCATGTGTTTGGGCACATGTGTGTCATGTGCATATGGAGGTCAAGGGGCAGCACTGAATAGCATTCCTCGGGTGTCATCTACCTTGTTCTTTGGTTTTCATTTGTTTTGTTTTGGAGATAGGATCACTTACCGGCCTGGACCTCATCAAGTAGATCAGGCTGCGTACCTGTAAGCCCCAGAATCCTCCCGTTTCCACCTCTCCCAGTGCTGGTATTACAAGCACATGCCACTAGTTTCTTTACAAAGGTTCTGGGGACCCAAACTCAAGGAGAACTTTTGAGGCAAGCATTTGGCTTCCCGAGTCATCTCCCCAGCCCAGGAAGGTAAACTTAATGGCTCCTGTTGTACCTTTTGGTGTCTAGAACCTTGCAATAGAACAGCAATCCAGGTTTCTGGTTTTAAAATGATATTTAGTTGCACAGCAAACTAAAGAAAGATGCCACAGGTGACTGTGGAAGTAATCGCTCTCTTGGATTTTTTTTTTCTTTCATGCTGAAGGACAGCAGCTTAGGTAGCATTTGGATTGGGGAACAGGGTGTATTAATTATTTATTGTGAGTTACAGCCTGAATGTAGAAACAACAAAGGCTGGTTTTGACATGTTTATTAATTACACCAAAGTAGTTTTTAATACTTGGCTCATTACTATTTTCCTACAGCCATGGCAGGAAATCAGAGCAAACTAGTTTCCTTTGAGATACAGCAGGACAGGGCTTTGAAATACTGCCCAATGCTCAACAATACCACTATAAACCTAGGATTTTATTCCACAGCGGCATGTCTGTTGCTCTGACATTTTTTTCCCTAATTGTTCCCTTAGTGGCAGTAGTTGTTGTCACCATGGTAATGAGAAGAGAGCAGGGGGAGAGCCCTGGGGGAAAAAGAAGGAAGATAATTCCAGAATTGGAACTTGTTCTTTATTACAAAGGGATAGTAATTGGTGGACCCAAACTTCATGGCTAAAGTTCTGGTAAACTAAATGCTCCTCAGAAAGTGGCCTCCATAATAGAGAGATGTTGGAAAATGCTGGGGTCATTCCTGCCCAACTCAGGGGGGGGGTGGTTGGGTAAGCATAAGTGGATTTGTTAATAAAGTACAGCCTTCCCGTTATCAGACGGAGCATGGCGTGGCCCACAAGAATGACACAGATCTATTTAGAGACTTTATAAAGAACTGCAGGTGTACTGCTGACTTTGATCACTGCTCTGACAATGGCCTGACAGGAAGCAGCTAAAGGAAATGGAAGGTTTATTCTGGCTAACAGTTCTAGGGGATGCATTCCATCATGGTGGGGAAAACATGGCGGTAGGAACTGCAGGCTGGCTGGCCACACTACATCAGTGGTCAGAGGTCAGGAAATAGAGAGTAAACAGGAGATGGGGCTTGGCTCTAAAAACTCAAGACCCACCCCTAGGAAAATGCTTCTGTTAGCAAGGCTCCTCATCCTCCTAAAGGTTCTACAACCCTCCCAAACAGCCAGCAGCTGGGGAGCAAGTGTTCAAAGGCATGGACCCATGTGGAACACGTCATGTTCAAACCATATTGATCATCACAGCCTGGGTAGGGACTGTGGGGTCAGGTGTTGGGATAATCTTTTTCTACACTGTGTGACGATGTCTCTGGAATTATCTTCCTTCTTTTTCCCCCAGGGCTCTCCCCCTGCTCTCTTCTCATTACCATGGTGACAACAACTACTGCCACTAAGGGAACAATTAGGGAAAAAAATGTCAGAGCAACAGACATGCCGCTGTGGAATAAAATCCTAGGTTTATAGTGGTATTGTTGAGCATTGGGCAGTATTTCAAAGCACTTTCTGATTAGTTTAATAAAAAAACTCGATGGCCAATAACTGTGTAGAAATGGATAGGCAGGCCGGGCGGTGGTGGCGCACGCCTTTAATCCCAGCACTCGGGAGGCAGAGGCAGGCGGATCTCTGTGAGTTCGAGACCAGCCTGGTCTACAAGAGCTATTTCCAGGACAGGCTCCAAAACCACAGAGAAACCCTGTCTCGAAAAACCAAAAAAAAAAAAAAAAAAAAAAAAAAGAAAAGAAAAAGAAATGGATAGGCAGAACTTTCAGGGAGAGAGAGGAATGCTAGAATAGAATCTGAGGCAGGAGATTTACCAAGCAGGCACCGAGGAAGTTGGATGTATGGTACTGAGGAGAGGTAACAAGCCATGTCCCAAAATATAGATTCATATAAATGGGTTAATTTAAGTTTAAGAGTTAGTTGGGAACAGGCCTTAGCTAAGGCAAAGCTTTCATCATTAATAAAAGTCTCCATATCATTATTCAGAAGCTGGTTGTTCAAAGACAGTCTGACTAAAACCAGGCACTCTAGCTAGAACTTCTTAAAACAGGCTCTCTCAAATGATATCTCAGAACTGACCCAGGCTTCTGTAGTGACTAAGTAGGATATGGGAGCCTTCTATCCAGGTCCCTCTATGTCTGATACTTCCTTCAATGACAGATGTAGTTTGGTTTTTGGAACCACCTTCCTTTTCCCTTATACGTCTGCATCTTGGTACCTTCCTTTAGCAGACACCAGGAATAGCATGTATGCAAAACCAAGGTGCAGCCAGTATCCTTGGCTTAATGAGTCTGGGGATGGTAATTATCTCTGATGGTATTAACAAAGCTGTGCAAATAAGATGAGAAGGCCAGAACGCCCAGGGATTAAGTAAGAAACCATAGGCTTGCTTTCTTCAGGGGCAATGACATCCTTATACACAGAACAGAGCTGTCCCCAAGATCAAACTGGACAGAAAACGTGACAGCTTCCATTTTGGCATGAGATCACACTTCCTGCATTATCAGATCCTTATGGCTTTAGGAGGTATGAACTTACGGTTTCACGTGAGTAGCCAGGCAGAAATCAGTGCTTCTGCAGCTGGCCCTGGAGAAGCCTTCAAGCTGGGTATCTCATGAACACCTTGGAGCATACTGATCTAAATTCTGAAAGCCCACTCTGCTCTGGGGAGAGACTCTCAAATGCAGAGTTAGTACAGTCTGTGGAGGTCAGGGACGTGTGGGTACCACCTAAGGATGCCACTGCATCGTCTGGTCTGTGGTGGCACTTGCCAAAGAGAACAATGGGGCAGAGAAAGTATTTGAGAAAGAAGGAGAAAGGGGGGAGTGAGATGTAAAAGAGAGAGAAGTGTGTGAGAAGAAAAGGGGGAGAAAAGAGAATGAAGATCAGACACGATGGGGAGGGGCTATGTTCTTAAACTAAAGGCACCTCTTCCAGCCTGGGCCTCCTGAGAAATATGAACTTTCTTGAAGAGCTGGTAGCACCAGCAGGAAATGTTCCACCAGGGGAGCTGTATAGAGAGCTGGGGCGCTGCCTGAGGTGCTAGCCTTCCTTTTATGAAGAGGCTCCTCTGCCGTTCTTCCCAAGCCTTTGAACAATGCCTGTGAATGTTTCCCAGGCTTGCAAGTGTCAATCATGCCCGGGTCTCCCTAGAACACATCTGTCTCCAGATGCTGTCATTCATCTTAGGATGATGTTTTTAAGACGAAAATGGAGAATTAAGGGATCATGGTTTCTTCCTGGGCAACTGGTCTGACTAAAGGCTTGGGCATATTTGTAGAATATCCATACATAGCTTTAAGAATCTACTCATGTTCCAGCCCACATAGGAGAAAATATTTCTTCCCCGAAGAAAATGTTGCAGGATAGCATATAAACTCTGGGGATGTGTCTCAGGTGTTATCCGTGAGGTATCTCTCGAATCACAAGGCATCTCAGAAGCTTGAACCTCAGCTTTGCTGCATTGACAGGTACTGTCAAAGTGTGGTTAGAGAGGGATTCACACTGAAATGCTTTATAGTGATCTCTCTCCCCCATGTACATGCATGTGCTTGGGGGGGAGGCATGAAAGTCAGAGGCCTGTGCCTTCCTCAATATCTCTTTACCTTAATTTTTATTTTAGGTTTATATTTAGCCTGCTTGTATGTCTGTGCACCACATGCGTTCCTGGTGCTCTTCAAGACCAGAAGAAGGTTACAGATCCTTTAAAACTGGAGTTACAGATGGTTGTGAACCATCTGTGGATGTTATAAACCAAATGCAGGTTCTCTGCAAGAGCAATAAGTACTTTAAACCACAAAACATCCTTCCAGCCACGCCCAATTTACTTTAAATTTTGGCGTCAGGATCTCTTGTTGGGGCTTAGGACTTGCAGCCAGTTCAGCTAGGCTGGCTGGGCAGCATTTCCCAGGGAGCCCTCTCTCTGCCTCTCTGCTGAGATCACAGGTGTGCACCAGCCCTTGTGTGCAAGTCCTTGTATGTGGCTGCTCTAGATCTGAACTTAGGTCCTCAGTGCTAAGGTGACAGGTACCTCTCCTTCTGAATCGTCTCCATCACCTGATTGCTATGCAGGTGCATAGGATCAAGTGAGATCCAGTTTCATAGGGAGGGGTGGAAAGCGATAGGGCTGCCATGATGACTTCTGAGGCTCACAGAAATCTGCCATCAGCGAACCCACAGTATAACTTTTGCTTTTGTTTGTAATGATGGGGTGTCTCACAGAGGCCAGCCACCTGCTTAAACCCCACAAACGCTGCCTGAGGTGAAACAGCAGCTGGTAAGTGGCTACAGCAAGCAAACAGTTTCTGAAACACGTCATGACCATGTCGTCACTGCAATGTTAACTAAGTTGTGATAGGTGGTGTGCCGACAGGGAACACCCCAAGCATCCCTCAGTCTTCCTAGCCCGAGGTGACTAACACTGGAGATGAGGATTATTGAGTGAGCCAGAGCAAGAGGCTCTAAAGTCCCAGAGGAAAGGAGAACTAGGGGCTAGACTTCTGTGCGGATTCTACGTCCCCGGGAAGCATTGCAGAATTGTGAGCTGTGCATACAGTGAAGGCGTCTAAGGAAGTAGAGAGGAGCCTGGAAGCAAAAGTGTAGTCTAGGGATGCTGATGAGAGAGAATTTTAATATCAAGGCATTTCCAAAATGGGTGCTCTGTAAATACGCCCTTCAGAGGCACGGAAGGCTGCCTCCCAGGAGGAGACAAAAACCAGAAACACAGCAGACCTCAGACCTCAGCAGAACAGAAACTCTGGCTCAAATTGTGCCAGTTCCCTGATGTGTCAGGTGGACTGCCCCTAATCTCCTCCCCCTCCAGGAAAGGGCAACAGAATTACACCAGCTGAGTCTCTTTTCATTCAGTTCCCAACACTGACCCCGAGGAGAGACTGACATTATCTTGAGACTGGCGCTGCAGGCCAATCTCTTTCCTTCCCTGATGGAAAAACCTTAGACGATACGTTTTCTAATAAGACCCACGCATGATTTGAAAGCATCACGTCACCACATGCATGTAGGGTCCATGTCGGAAAAGTCAGGCTGCTCATTGTTAAGAACATCAATCAATACAGATTTTCATATTTGTAAAAATCAAGAGGGAATTGCGGTTATTTCAATAAATGAAGGTAAGCTATTTGATAAAGCCAAAATATTCATTGTTAAAAATATTTTAATCTTTTTCAGTGGAAGAGACCTCTAGACCTATAGAAAGAATTTCCAGAAAATATGAATAAAGAGTTTACTGACCTGAAATATTCAAAGAGCCTCTGTTAAGGTTAAATTGAAGCAGTGCCTTTTAGGTCTAGACTGTGTGATAAAACAAGCCATTATTAAACACATAGTTAATAGGTATATTTGTTACTGTCATTGGGTACAAGTTAATGTGCAAAAGCAACTTATACTCAAGTAGACGTGAGAGTAAGTGCATATCAGCAGTGAAGTACGCAAACATAAGATCTAAAATGGGCCAGAAGCAACCTGCCGAGAAAAGGAGAGGCCAACGAACTGGGCTTTTGTGAAAATTATCTTCTACTTATCAAAGGACATCTTTAAAATAACGAATGGCAGAAACCGTACAGCCACATGTGACAGAATGGCACTGAACATCCAAATATCTCACAAAGGCATCAACTTAAAATGGACCGAAGACATGAACATAAGACCTGAAACCACAGAAGAGAGCGGAGCAAAGTCCTCCCGCCTTGATCATGTTTAGGATGTAATACTAAGAGTTCAGACAACAGTGCCAAAAACATGGGCAGTCACAGCTCTATCAAACGACATAGCCTACTCATGACATGGAACTCACCAAGCAAACCACGAGGAAAGACTTGCAGGCCATTTGTCAGAAAGGCCACTGTTTTGGGTGCCAGAACAACACCTACCTCCCAACAGAATCACAGAAGGAAGTCAGTTTAAAAAGGGGCTAAGAAACCAAGTAGGTATTTCTCCAAAGGAGACCTAAAAATTCCCCGAATTTGAATATTGTCATCAGACTGGGTTCTTTAAGCACTACAGACTAAACACAGACATCTGATTAGACTCGGCCAGTGAACTCTGGCTGATGATGAACTCTGGGGGTGTGTGCCTAAGAACCGAGGGTTGCAAAGTTGGAGCCTCCGCTGCAACCCATCTCGGAGTTAACTGTATAAAGCAGTTGTGCCCTCTCACCCTTGAGATGACTCACAATTCTCGGAACAGATCGTGTACATGGACATGGGCTGACTTAAGCAGCTGCTGCCTTACAGATGTCTCATTCTCTGCTCTGATGGCCAAGGTCATCCATCGGATCCCAGTCCAGATGTCACTCCTCTGTGCTACCTTGGTTGTCACCTCATGGGGGATAAACATCCCCACATCTGTGCTGTCGGCTCCATTTTCTCTCACTGGATGTTGGAAGTCATATTTGTTGTTTCTTTGCCTCTTCTTCTTTGGTTTGTGAACTCCTGGAAAACATAACACGTGAAAAACAGGAAGCAGCAATACAAGATTTTAGGACCCGTAAATGCCTAGTGTGGGGTCCTATCCACCTCATCAGGTACAAGGGAGAGGAGAATCATCTGCTTCACCTGTTATTCCTGTCACACATACACTGGGGAAAACCTCTCTGGGAATCCCACTAAGGGACCCCAGTTGGCAACGAGTAATTGCCAGTTCCGCCATGCATTGAGCATAGATGTGGAGGCCACAGTAGACAAGCTATGCCAGTATCTTTCTCTTGTGCACCATGAAGTAGGGTGACAGGAGACAGAAAGCAACCTAGCAGGTGATGAAGTGTTTGTCACCACATCGGCGAGACTCTTGTCGCCTTGACGAAACACCTGACACACGTGTCTTTAAAGAGTGAGGATGTATTTTGGCCCATGGAAGCTTGGAGTTTTGTCAAGTAAGTCGTGTCCTTTTACTCCTGAGGATGTAGTGATGATGATACTGTACCCCCCGCCTCCACCAGAGTCCCAAGTAAACCAAGCTCATTCTTGAACAGGAAATCTCTGTTTCTTCCACGTCAAATGCTTTTCCCACACCTGTCTACTTGGTTTTGTCTTCTTCCTTTTCACTTCAGCATCAATGTCACTTCTTCCCAGAGGCCTTTTGATGTCCCGTCCAGGCAAGCCCTGCAGTGGATTCTTTGTTGTCTCAGCCTGTATGATGCGTTCATCGTACATTTCATGATCTAAAGTCACACTACATATTTCATGATGCACTTCCTGTCTTTGAGGGGAATATATGCTTAGTGAGAGGGTCACCAGGCTGGTACTGGCTGTTATAGTTAGTACTGATCGTCAGTTTGACAGAAGCTAGAATCATCTAGGGGACAGCCTCCATTAGTATCTATAAGGATTTTCTAGATTAAGTTAGTCAATGTGAAAATATCTGTCTGAAATCTGGGTGGCTCCAATTCATGGGATTAAGTCCTGAACTGAGCAAACAACGTGGAAGCAAGCTGAGCCCCAACATGCATTTCTCTCTGCTTCCTGGTTACGAACGCCATGTGACCAGCTGCCCCCACGTTTCCGCCACAGTGCCTTCCCCACAATGATGAACCCATACTTTTGATGGAGGGGCAGAACTTTCTTTCCTAAATTGCTCCTGCCATTTTCCTCCCCCAGAGGGTAACTAGCACATTAGTATTGGCCGAAAGGGTGGATTAATTGAAGAAAGAAAACAAATGGACTTAGCAAGGCAATCATGGTGACAAACTTTAAACAGGGCAATGTTCTCAGTTTAGAGGTGGCTCTGTTGGACTTTGAGACTGTTGCAGAACAGGACACATGGTGGAACTTGTAGACAAATACAAATTTGTTTTATCAAAGTTCAAAGTTCTGAAGCTTTGACGTCAGAGGCTGATGGGTGGACAGGGCTGGATTCCAAATTCTTTCCTCTTGGCTTACAAGTGGTTACCGTCTTCCAATGGCAAGATGTGGCGTCCTCTGTGTGCACAGATTCCTCCCCTCTCTTCTGATCAAGTCACAGACACGTCAGAGCACAGCCCCTCCTTAAGACCTCATTGCACTCAGTCTTAAATATGATGTCAGTGTTCTGAATTATTTTTCTCAGTGCTGCGACAACATATGAACAACTTAAGGAAGTTTATTTGGGCTCATGGTTTGGTGGCATAGTCCACCATGTTGGGGAAGGTAAGGGGGACGGAGGTTGAAGCAACCCCTTACATTGCAATCCTAGTTAGGAAGCGAAGAGAGACGAATGTTGGTGCCAAACTCACCTTGTCCTTTTCATTCTGTACTGACTCCTGCCACCCACGTTTAAGGAGAGTCTTTTAACTTCAATTAACCCAGTCTGCAAATTCCTCCACAGAGGTTTGCCTGCTTGGTGCGTCCAGATCTTGTCAAGTTGATAATCACTAGTATCCACCAATCCCCTACCTCCAAATATGCTGTTGTTGGTGGGGGGTACTTTCACATGTGTGTTGGAAGTCCAGCACAATTCTCTCTCTCACACCCGTGTTTACTGATGGCATACCATTCCATCATTGGCCGAGTCTGTGACCCAGTTCTATGATGAACGGTATTATCATTTCCAATTTACAGTTTCACAGTTTAGGGGCTTTGAAAAGGCATGGGAAGGTGCTCATTTTGTTAAATATTAATGGATCTTCAGAGAATCTGGGCACAGTCTAGATGAGGAAATGAAAACAGGGCCCGCTCTTTCCCTTCACCCCAGGACCCACTTTGATATTTTCATCATTCCCTCCACAACACTGGCTTTCTCTCCTTGAGAGATGTGAACACTCAGGCATGAAATTCTCTTATTAAGGACCCCATTGTTCTGCTCACACAGCACAGGAGACCTGGAAATGCAGCTTAATCATTTAAAAGGACTATGTTGTAGGACACGATTGATTAGCATGTGACTTGCCTAGAAAAGAAGCTCACTTGGAGAATTTAATTCTGCTGAGTGGTGAGCTGTGACTTCTTGCTGATGAATGGTTTGTCCAGAGTACTTTTCACTTAAAAATATGAAACAATAAAGATTAAGTACAATTGCAATGATCCTCATTTTTCAAACCACAGAACTCTCTTGACCCACCCTTGTCTTATCTGGAAAGCTGTAACAAACAAAAGCATTTTTAAAAAAGATAACGTAATTTCCATGAATTCCTGGATGAAAGCATATATAAAACATTTCCTTTTGGCCACCACGCAGAGATTAATTGTGCTGCAGACGCCCTCGAGCTGTTAGTTACGGTATGTGATGGTTCATCTTCATGGACAATTTGATGGGATTCACAGGCACAGTGGAAATAAATCACTGGCCTTGTCTGCGAAGGAGTCCCACAGGGCTAATGGAGGTGGAAAGATCCACCTGAAATTTGTAGGATTCCGTTCTGTAGAAGGAATTTCATGACTGAATAAAAGGGTGAAAATAAACCGAGTACCACATCCACTGCTCACAATTTCCTGACTATGGATGCAATGTGACCAGCTACTTCCTGTTGCTGTGCCTTGCTCACCGTGATGGACTGTATCTCTTCAAACTAGAAGACAAAATGAATTACTCCTCCCTCAAGCTGCTTCCTGTTGAATATGGAGTCACAGAAGTAGGAAAAGTATCTGATACAGAAAATAATATGCTTGTCTTTAGGAAGAGCCAAATACACACGGTGTGGTGGTTTTGACAGGAATGGCCTCCATAGGCTCACTGCTCTGAATGCTTGGTCATCAGGCGGTGACACCACTTGAGAGGGATCAGGAGATGTGACCTTGTTGGAGTAGGTGTAGCTTTGTTGAAGGAAGTGTGGCAGTGGGGGTGGGCTTTGGACTTTCAAATATTCAAGCCAGTCTCAGTGTCTCTTTCTTCTTGCTGTCTCTCAATCCAGTTGCAGAACTCTCAGCTGCCGCCATGCCTCTGTGCTTCCCACCATGATGATAATGGACTAAACCTCTGGATGTAAGTGAGCCCCAGTTAAAGGCTCTTTTTTTATAAGAGCTTCAGTGGTCATGTTGTCTCTTCACAGCAATAGAATGTAGACTAAGACAGACAGCCTGAGAGTTGGTACCATCTCCAACACAGAATAAAAATTGGGACAGAGTAATGTGTGTTTATAAGTACAGCACTAGGGAGGGGGACATCCATCCCTGCTCTCCCGCTCCTCTCTCTCCCTTTTCTTCATCTCCTCCCCCTCTTCCTCCTCCTACTCTCCTTCTCTCTGTGACAGCGTATTGCTATACATAAACCCATGCTGCCCTTGAACTCAATTACAGCTCAGGCTGACTTCAGCCACAAGTGGTTCTCCAGCCTCCTGGGAACCGGAACCCTAACACACACTGCTGTCCGTGCCCATCCCCCCCCACTATTTTCCAGGTGTGGCTGCTGGGCCTGGATGCGCTTGCAGGCTAATGTCTTGAAACAAAGTTGAGACTCAACTTCTCAGGAATGATATTTTTATTATGGAAGGATTTTACAGGCCATTAAGGTGAATCTCCAGTAAAAATTTAAGTTTCAGGCGGCTGTTTTAGATGTTGCTTCGCAAAAGGAACTGCTTCTGCCCTGTGCCCAAAGGCGGCTCTGTACTCCCCCCCACCTTGAGTGCATGGTGCTGTGTTCATCATCATCCTTGGTCCACAGGCGATGGGAGATCCCCAAAGCCATCTCGGAAGAGCTCTGACTAGCAGGCGGAGGCCAGGGGACTTAGCCAGCGGGAGAGAGCTAATAGAGTCATGGTGAAGGAAAGCTCACTAGGGTTATTGCTTTGGGATCCAAAACAAATAAAACATCTGTCCTCCTTCCGTCTTCCACTGAATCTATTTTCTCTCCAGAGAGGCACAGTTACCCGAAATGCCTTCCCTCCACAGAGCAATTTCTGTAGTTTGTTGCTTCCTGCTTTGATGTTTAAACACTCAGAGTGCTCCCTGTTGTAACACTCAATAAAATATCTAGGCTATTTTGCTAACTAAATCTCTCAGTGAGTTTAATGAATGTTGATTTCATTTACAGAGAGATATTTTTCAATAGGCTGCCAGTCTATAAAACCCCGAGGAGGCAATATTCTCAAGGCAGATAGTCAAGTGCAAACAAACTTTCTCTACCACCTGTTGTCGTGTGTGCTCGGGGTTCAGGCCTCTTTTTGTGCTTTCTCAAGAAATGAAGACTTCTGGTGCTAGGCTCTGGAGGGAGCTCAGTGGGAAAGAGCTAGCCTCAGAACCATGAGGACCCAAGCCAAACCCCTAGAACCCACACTTGTAATCTCAGCACTGGGGAGGCAAAGACAGGTAGATCCCTGGGGTTCACTAATATGGGATGGACCAAGGAGTTTGACCTCCTGTCTACACATATGCAATTATGCACATAGACCCACTTCTTGTATGGACACAATGTTTTGCATTTCTTACGTTGATTTCTTACCTCTTCTTTGGTAAGATGAAGAAAGTATAGACTATTGTTTTTCTTGTAATTTTCTTTCCTCAGTCTTTTCAAACTCTAACCTAAATGTTGTTTTCTCCTTCCAGTCACCAGTCCCAGGAAGAACAGAGTTCAAAATGAAACCCAGAGAAAGTGGGAAACAGTGAGGAAAATTCAGAAGCCAGAAGAAGTCTCCTGGCTTCTCTGTTCCAGTTCGCTTGAGAACACTTTTTGTTTAGCTGTAAACTTTATCTTCAACTTGTCTGGCTCAGGAATCAGCCAGGAACCACCTGAATGTGTCTGTGAGGGAGAACAGCCCATCCTGAATGTGACTTGTGCCATCTTATGGGCTGAGCTCCTGGGGGGATTAAAATTGAAAAAGAGCAGAAAGTCAGGTGAATGACTATATTCTTCTCCTCTCTCTCTCTCTCTCTCTCTCTCTCTCTCTCTCTCTCTCTCTCTCTCTCTCTGGTTCTTGGTCCTCAGAACAACCTGAGTGTCCTGCAGCCACAAACATACCTCACTAGGCCTTCCCTACTGTGTCCTCCCCCACAGTGGTGATGGACTGTATCCTCCCCACTGTGGTGATGGACTGTATCCTCCCCACTGTGGTGATGGACTGTATCCTCCCCACTGTGGTGATGGACTGTATCCTCCCCACTGTGGTGATGGACTGTATCCTCCCCACTGTGGTGATGGACTATATCCTCCCCACTGTGGTGATGGACTGTATCCTCCCCACTGTGGTGATGGACTGTATCCTCCCCACTGTGGTGATGGACTGTATCCTCCCCACTGTGGTGATGGACTGTATCCTCCCCACTGTGGTGATGGACTGTATCCTCCCCACTGTGGTGATGGACTGTATCCTCCCCACTGTGGTGATGGACTGTATCCTCCCCCACAGTGGTGATGGACTGTATCCTCTCCACTGTGGTGATGGACTGTATCCTCCCCACTGTGGTGATGGACTGTATCCTCCCCACTGTGGTGATGGACTGTATCCTCCCCACTGTGGTGATGGACTGTATCCTCCCCACTGTG
The DNA here is from genome assembly GCF_037038515.1 of Microtus pennsylvanicus. Classification (NCBI taxonomy): domain Eukaryota; kingdom Metazoa; phylum Chordata; class Mammalia; order Rodentia; family Cricetidae; genus Microtus; species Microtus pennsylvanicus. The sequence goes on along the minus strand of NC_134581.1, from coordinate 8,181,385 downwards.
GTGATGGACTGTATCCTCCCCACAGTGGTGATGGACTGTGTCCTCCCCCACAGTGGTGATGGACTGTATCCTCCATGCAAAACTGTGAGCCAAAAGGAGTCCTTCCTCCTTTAATCTGCTTCTTGTGTTTTGTCACAACCATGAGAAGTAACCAACACATGAGTCTTTTCAAAGAGATACACCAGACTTTAGTCCATGCAGTGTATTTATTATCTGCTAATATTTTAAATTCACACAGTTTAATTAGGTTATAATTCTTTTCTCTTTCTCTTGCAGTTTTCTTGTGACAGGGTGTCTGTATGTAGCCTGAGGATACCACACCTGGCTCATACAACGTATAAAACTGTGCTCTTATTCATTTTATTACTTTCTAAGAAATTTTCCAAAGCTACAAAACTTTGCTTCTTGATTGTACAGTCGATGACCTTAAAACCATCTCCCCTACGTTAGGGACCACCCATTTTAGCCTTCTGTTCAACTTTGAACCTGTTGGCTAACTTATTCATTGTGTATTTTGTCTCATGTGTCTACTCTCTGCTCAGGCTGGGGCATTGTGATGCAAACCCATGCTTTATAGAACATTTCTATACATCATGATCTAACTCACATCTTTTACTTGACTCTCACTCTCTACAACCAACCCTAGCATTATTCATTATGGCAAACACAGCTTCTGTATTATGTTCTAACCACACACACATAGACATACACACATACATACACACAGACAGACATATACATATACGTACATACATGAACATACACACAAGCACTCATATACACACAGAGAGACACACGACACAGACATACATACACACACATATGTGCACATGTGCACAAACACACACACACACACACACTTCTGCGAGAGATTTTTATTTGCCCTGGGATATTCTCATTCATCTTCAGAATTAGCTCAGCTACCCTTTTGATCAAGAAACTTCTGTCTTTTCTTTTTTACATGATGTAGTTCTCTGTGATCTCTTTTGTTGTTACTAATATCCCTATTATATTTAGACATGTGATTCTTTCTTCCTGCAGACTCCAAGATCCTTTGGAACAGAGACCATCCCAGCATGTAATGTATGATAGGGGTTTTAGACTTTGGATGGATGGATGGATAGAAAAATGGATTGATAGAGTACATTGCTTGTCACACTTAAAACCTACCACTGCTTCTTTTTACTAAAATATTAATTTGTATGTGTGTGAGTTTATGTGTACCATTTGCATAAGGTGCCCCTTGGAGACAGAGGCCTTGTATAGTCCCCTGGAACTGGAGTCACAGGCAGCATAAACTGAAAGCAGATCCTTTGGAAGAGCAGTGAGTGCTCTTAACCACTGCACAAAAATTTCCCTTTTGACTCAAAAAGATAATGAAACAAGAAGGAAGAAAATATTGTGTTGCTGTGGTTTTAAAATCAGCAACTGTTAGTCTGTCCATGTCCATGCAGAGGGACCAGAAAAGTCTGTGGCGTTGATGTTGTCACTCAGAAGTCATCTTTCATCATGAATGGTTATAAGCCACCTTTATCTTTAATGGGTTTACTCCACTTCCTCTCTAAAAGAATTCCAGAACAGCTGGAGAGATGGCTCAGCGGTTAAGAGCACTAGCTGCTCTCCCAGAAGACCCGGGTGCATTGCCCAGCATCCACATGGCAGCTCACAAATACCTGTAACTCCAGCTATAGGGAATCTGATGACCTCTTTTGACCTCTGTAGGCAGCATGCAAGCATGTGGTGCACAGACATAAATGCAAGTGTAATACTTATACACATAAAATAATTTTAAAAGGAATTTATGGAAACGCTAATCAGTGATAATTGACAGCTAGTGGTTGGTGGAGGAAGGGAGTAAGTTTCTTTAGTGGTGTACCCCTGAAAAGTTGCTCTTTGCTCTGATAGGTTACTTCCCACTCATGTTTGGTAAGAAACGTCAGCTAAAGTCAGTGAATCACACATGAAATGAAGATGTGGAAATAGGTGGGAGGAGAGAACGGGGGCAAGAGAAGAGAATAAGGGGATAAAAATTCATTAAATAAATGTAGGCCATTGCCAGACAGTGAGAAATTCAACTAATCTGAAAGTGTGTTGAGCTGTTTGTTGGGATGTCTGCTTAGAAAGGGTTGAAGGCCAGGGAGATGGAGAATGTTTGGAACTGGTCTGTCCCCAGCAAAGCATTATATACATTCCATGCAACCCCACGCGCCTTAGCATCTCCCTTCCTTGTTTGGATAAAATGAACCAAAGCCCTCTGGCAGTTCGAGAATAGACGCCTATACTGGCCTTCACAAATTCTCATATGCTATAAGAAAACTAAAATAATAAGGTTTTCTTCCCCATTTTTAGAGGGAACTGGACAGAAGTAAGAGGGTGAAACATCTCTAATGCTAAAAACATGAGCACAAAATGAGGAGACATTACCCATCAGTTAACTACAAGCACACTGCTGAATGATGAATTCCATATGGCAAGAAAGAACCCCAACTCGATTTCCCAAGAACTTTTGTTCAAAATCCCAGCCTACAAGAACATTTCACCAAACCAGTTCTTGTCTTCTTGTGGCTAACCATGGTGGAACCTTAAACATAAGTCCCTTGTCCTTAGGAGAAAGTAAATAAAATAAAACAAACTTTTTTTTCAAACACTGTATATGTTTTTATAAAGGTGTGGTGATGCACACTGTTCCACAAGTAACACCTGAGATAATCTGAGTAAAGACTGAAATTAAAAGGCTGACAATTTGGAGTTGCGGCTAATCAATAGGCCTGACCTGGCAAATTATAGGTATCATCGAACTTCAAATCCTTCTGATTATAGGCCCTCTTTTAAAACTGCACACCTAGCCTCACAGCCATGAGGAATAGCATTAAACATCCCCCAGCAAATGCCTTCTCCAAGCTCTTTGCTTTCCTTTTAATTTATGTATTTTTTTGTCTGTGAGGTCAAAGTTGAGAAATTATATGGTAAAATTCAGATACCAATTAGATATGAGGTGCAATGTTATTTCGTGGTCTTATAACAAGAGTTAAGAAAGCCCATATCCTCAGCTATAACATGGAGTCTAAGCAAAGGGGAGTTTAAGTGTTTGGAGGTAAGAATGAGCATACATTTAGTCAGAGTAGAACATATTGCTGAGTCCCTGACAGGCACTGTTAGGCATGAGAAGGGAGAACACTATTGTAGGAGATGGAAATTTTATTTCACAGACTCGGGTATGGAAAACATAAAACTTCATTTTCCATACGAAACAGGATTCCATTATGAGCTATCTCCATCTGGCCTCTGGAAACCTCAGCTCAGTTGCCTCCTCTCTCTTCCTGTTGCTTGGTGCGGTTTCTAAGTTGTGATAGTTTCCTATGGCAACATGAAGTCCCTAAGGAAAGCACATCCATGCTAACACTCCCTGACCTGCCCTCATTCTGGCCTTCCTTTAGGAGCTGATCCTTTGCCAGATTTCACCAGTCAAAGGTCCCCAGCTCAACCAGATTCCTACTCAATCTCCATATCCGGACTGTTGTGGGATGTTTGTACACTGGGTGATGACATATTCCCGTGGTTGGTTTAATAAAGAGCCGAATGATCAATAGCTAGAGAAAAGGTATAGGTGGGACTTCTGGGCTGACAGAAAGGAAGTAGAGATGCATCAGACCTGAAACATGGAGGGAGTCAGGTAGGCATATGAAATGAAACAAATATTTTTTTTAAAAAAAGACATGAGGCAAAACTTAGATAAAAATAAATGGGTTCATTTAAGAGCTAGTAGGACAAGTCTAAGTGAAGGCCAAGCTTCCAAAATTAGTAAGTCTCCCTGTAGTTATTTGGGAGCTGGAGGGTGGGAAAGAAAAAGACTTGTTATTATCGACCACACTGCAGAGGAACCAGAGTCAACTACAGCTCTTCATCATCTCTATTCCCATCTTTATGCAAACTCTTTTCTGATGCCACGTCATCCTAAACTGTGAGGACATCTGAGTCCCACCTTACTGACACACTGTCCTTTTTATGTTGCACTTTTCTGCAGTGGAATAATCTGTCTGCAAACTGTGTGAATATATGCCGCTATGACTAATGATTAATAAATAAGCTGACTAGCCAATAGCTGAATAGGATAAAGTTAGGCAGAAAAGCCAAGCTGAGAATAATGGAAGAAAGGTGGAGTCAGAGAGATGCCAGCCAGCTACCAAGGAAGCAGGACATGTGGAAAATGAAGTAATAAGTCATGAGTCATGTGACAAAGCATAGAGAAGAAATATGGGTTAATTTAAATGAAAACATTAGGTAGTAACAAGCCTGAGCTATTGGCTGAACACTTATAATTAATACAAATCTTTATGTGGTAATGTGGAAGCAGCTCCAGGATAGATGAACTTCCACCAACACTTTTCTAGCTCTCTAGATGATCCCTGGAAAGGAGAACAGAAGTTAGCCTTGGGTTGGCATTTCCCAGTTGCTATGACAAAATCCCTGACGAGAACAATTTCAAGGAAAAAGGTTTTATTTCAGCTCACAATTTGAGAGGATACAGTCCATCACAGTGGCAGGCTTGAGGTATCAGATCACATGACATCTATAGTTGAGAGACAGAGTATGAACAAGAAGCAGGGGGAGCTCTTTAATCTCAAGCACCCTCCACCAAGACCCTCCAGTGAGTTTCTACCTCCTAAACAGTGGTTCTCAACCTTCATAGTGATGTGACTTTTTAATACAGCTCCTCATGTTGTGGTGACCTCCAGCCATAGCTAATTTATCACTGTAATGAATTGTAATGTAAATGTCTGGTATGCAGGATATCTGATATGCAAGTCCTGTGAAAGGGTAATTTGTCCCCACAGGGGTCACAACCCACAGATTGAGAACCACTGTCCTAAAGGTTTTATGGTCTTCCAAAACAGCTGTACTAGCCGAGAATCAACTGTTCAAACACTTGGGCTTATGGAAGATATTTCACTCTCAAACCACAGCACCCCTGCATTTGAATTTACCACATGATCTAAGGTTTCTCTGCTGTGTTTTGCAGTCAAGTTGCTCTGAGGGTGGGTGGTTCTAGGCAGCTGGAACCCCAGTTTCCCTCATCGTCCCTCCCCAGTGAGCCCTCAGTTTTTGCTCTCACCTTATTGAAGTTACTTATTTTTGTGAAAACATTGCATTCTTCTTATTATCATAAAAAATTCCCCTAACTTGATTATATTTATTTATATAACTACTTTTTTCTTGTTCCATCCTAACATAGGCAGTGGAGCAGAGATTGGACTGATTTCTCAATCAAGAGAAGCTATAGATGAGAACACAGAAGAAATAATAGTGGGTTCTAGATTAGGGCCATTGCCTAATGCAATCCTAGAGAAGTTGGGAGGAGTGAGAAAAATAAAATTCAGGGCAGATAGCCAATCAAACCCAAGGTTTGTAAGCAACTTTCTATCAATGAAACATCTACTTTCGGTCAGGTTCAGGCCCATTTAACTGAACAAAGATGACAAAACTTTATCATAGTTTTAAAGAGTAAAGTTTATCATAAAACAAAATTTAGTCACTAGCAACAAAACTTTATAGAAGGTCAAATATAAATTCCAAAACAATCTGAAAGTTAGAGGAAGACTACAATGTTTACTAGGTCAAGGCAAAAATGATTGATCCTTAATTTAAAAGCTCTTTGACTAGCCTCACTCTGTTCCCAAGAGATGATAATGTATTTTTTAAGACTTAACAAAAAACAAAGCAGAGCAAACAAAAACCAAACACACAAGTGGTGTGGGACAATGGTCTGTTTTCTGTCAATTATATTTTAAATAAATGCTGATTGGCCAGTTGCCAGGCAGGAAATATAGGCTGGACAACCAGAAAGGAAGTAGAGGTGGGTCAAGGAGAACAGGAGAGTTCTGGGAAGAGGAAAGCTTGGTCTGCAGTCTTGGCCCAGCCACAGAGCAAGCAAGATGTGACTGTTCCACCAAAAAAGGTACCAAGCCACATGGCTAACACAGATAAGAATAATGGGCTAATATAAGTTATAAGAGTTAATAAGAAGTCTGAGCTAATGGGCCAAACAGTTTATAACTAATGTAGACCTCTGTGTGATTTCTTTGGGACTTAAAGACTGTTGGAACCGGGCAGGATAGAAAACCTCAGACAGCACACAAGTGGTTATGTGCTGGTACGAAGGCTTGAAAATGGGGGAGACTGAGGCCCGGTGAGACAGAAAAGACTTCTCAATCCCCCACCAGCTTGTTCTGGACTTAGAAAGTCACAGAGGAACTGGTTAATGCTGTAATGAACACAATTTCAAAGACCCAGGAAGGAACAGAAATCCTTTCCTTATTTTAATTGCTAAGATTCCAGAATTGATAAGCCCCACGAAGGAAGGGGAATTATCAGTGCCCTTCACTTACAATAAGTGCTGCCAATAGTCTAATTAAAATGGGAATCTGGACTGACAGATTGCTCAGCCGATGAAGGCGTTTGCCGCTAAGCCTGAAGTCTGGAGCTCAATTTCTGGAAGCCTTATAGTGGAGGGAGAACCAACTTCACCCAAGCTGTTCTCTGCCTGCCACATGTGTGTTGTGGCATGCATGTTTCCCTTCATTAAATAAAAGTTAAAAAAAGGAACTGAGTCACATTCAAAATTAGAATATATCACAACCAATAAGAGCTGCTCCAGAGAATGGGAAAAAAGTTCAATGTTCAATATTAGATGATGTGTGTGTTAATTGTCCCTGGTTAGGGACTAGGGTGAGGGGTGTGGTATCCTCGAGGTAGAGGCAGTGTCTTCTCTCTATGGGGGCACTGTCCTCATGACAAGCCCTTCCTGGTTTTGGTGCCCTATGCACCCTCTCAGCTTGCTTTAGTACTGATCCTGGTAACCACAGTATAGATTGAAGGGAAAGAGTCCCTCTTTGTATCTCATCTGTTTTATTAAAAATGCCTTAAAATTCAATACATATTGATTTGGGCGACTCTCTCAAAGGTGTGATCAGAGAGACATAGCTCCACCTCAGAAAAGCTCTCCCAGAAACTCAGGCAAACATCAAACACAATGAGACACTTCTGATCTGTTTTCTCTTAGAGCCCCCAAAATGATGGGGAGCTCTTTCATCCCTACACAGTGCAACATGGCCTTGGGGGCTCTATCCAATTAGAGAGCGGAGTGCACGTCAGAGCGAACAGAGGGAGGTCACAACGGTGTCATTACTTGCAGCAACTTTGTCATCCAGGCCAAGGTTCTTCCAGATCAAGAAAAACCGTGAAATGATTAGAGTTCCTAACAGAATTTTTAAAAGAGTTAAATGAGATCATAGGAGATGAGGTAAATAGAAATTTGTCTTCCTTTTCAGTATAGTAAGTGGGAAATTACAAACAAAGATTATGATGCTACTCACAACACAGGCCCATGAACTGACAAAACTATACTCCTTTTGGGGTTAAATTTACCTGCTGCAGGACAGGAGAAAGGCTTTAAAGTCCTGCCATAGAATGCCGATGACAGGTGGGAAAAATGTGAAGTTACATATTTTAAAATACATTTGCAAGGACTTAACAGTACAAATACTAGATCTTTAAAAAATGGTCTATAAGTAAAAAAATACAGAAACAAACTTTAAAGAAAATGGCAAGGCAATTTAAAATTTATACGGGAGAATTAAAGTACCCTTCATTTGAGAAATAAGAGAATTTCTGACTGAGGAAGGCGTCTGACTGAGGTCTTTATAAGAGTAAAATGGGGAAGGATTGTTTTAATCAATTCCCATCCCATCATTAAAATTTACCAGGCAAAAAGTAATCAGCTTGTCTAGCCCAGATTGGAGTTATGTTCAGTGAAGGACAGGGTGGGGTTGACATAGGACACTACTGTTAGGGGTGAAAATGGCAAGGAAGAGAATAATTGCACAGAATGTAGCATGAGTACCTGGAATCAAGGAAGAGAAAGCAAACACAATTTCAAAAGATTAAGACTGGCAACTGCCAAAGGGCAAAATCAGGGTTAAAAAAATATCCCTGTGATACTGAAGGAGAGCATTGCATTTAGAGGAGCAGCCAGAGCGGAAGGGTTTGGGTTAAAGTTATCCTTTAGAAACTATGACTTAAAGTGGGAGTGTACATGTTTGTTCTTTTTAATCTGTTTATTTTATTTATTCTTTGAAAGAGGGTTTTTTACTCATGGTCCCCTGTAGAATACCAGAGAGCATTGGGTTTATTGTAAATAAAGTGTGTCCTAAGCTGAAGTGAGTTTCTTCCTCCCTCCAGGAGGAATGCTCCATTTGGAAGGAAGAGCCTCACAGCACTTGGCTTGGAAGCCCTCCCCTCCTCTCTTTCTATCCATCAGCTGTTTTCATCTCATTTCCACCTCGGTTTCAATGTTTCTGTCACTGGGACCTCAAACGTCCCTACGAGGCCCCTGAATCAATGGGCATCATCTTTAGCTTGGTACTTTGGGAGGCGTTAGAGCCTCTGAGACGTAGGGGGTGGTGGGCATTAATAAGGTCACTGGGGACATACATTCCAAAGGAAACAGGGAGCCAGTCTCTTTCTGTGCATTGCTTCTGGGCTGGTCCCTGTGGTGACTGATTTTGCTCTGACACACTCGTCCTTCATGTTGTGTGTCCTCAAGTCAAAGCACAAAAGCAACGAGGTCATTGGATCAGTCTGGGATCTCTGAGACCTATGAAAACATAAATTTCTGTGCTTTATAAATTGAGTAGCCAATTAGCTCAAGTATTGGTTACAGTAATGGAAAGTTGATTGACCACCCTGCCGCTGACTCTGCAAAGACTCTGAGCTCTGTAGGCCTACATCATTTCTTCTTTGAGCTGTTCAGTTGGTCTTCCTCCCACTAGAATGTGTGAGGGTAGTTCGCCCTGTGGGTCTGTTAGGAGCTCATCTCTGTGGTTCATTCGGTATTCTACCCTTCAGAACTCAGTTTCTGCCAGGAGCGTAAGAGCTGCCCAGAAATGTCTGACTGGGAAACTTGTGCATCCTTGTGGGTTTGGAGACTCTGTCCAATCAAACAGCAAAGCACATGTCAAGGTACAGAGAGGAGAGCAACAGTGTTATCATTTGTAGCAATTTAATCATCTAAGCGGAGCTTCTCCAATCAAGAAAAATCAAGACAGATTAAATGAGAGCATTGTCTCAAAAGAGTTCAACTGTAGAAGGGAAGCAGAAATGGCCATCTGTTGCATTCACAGGGTCATCTCCTCCCTGGTCTATGGGAGGAGGGGGAGAAGGTAAGGCCAGATGCCACGTCTGAAGATGGTAGGAAAGGACATCAGAATCAATAAAGGAAGATGAATACAGACTTACGAGGACAAGTCAGAAAGAGGCACTTCTGAAAGCAGCTGTTTAAAATTTTATCGGCTCTACTGTAACACCAGTCTGTTTGCTCAATGGTGCTTCATACCTGTCATAACCCCAGCTAGCCCCACGGTCTCCAGGCTCTGCATCTTACTAAGAGCTTATCTTCGTGAGAAAGAGACAAACGTCCTACAACTCCAACAGCCTAAGCTCCAGGGCTAGTTGATGCTGAGGTCATAGCCCCCAGCGCAGGCCACTTCCGTGTTCTTCCAATGACGCTGTCCTCCATTCCTTCGAATGCCAAGACTTTAAAATGTGTTCTGGACTTCAGGTAAGCATTTTTGTAAATCATTTTTAAATATAGTCTCACCAAATTCCTAAAAATAACAACCTTTTAGAGATGGGCAATATTGGAAAGATGGGGAAAAGGGAGAAACATGAGCAAGATCAGAAAATAGCATGAACTACAGGTAACAGGATCAGTGGCCAACGCTAACAGTGTGGGTGACATGGCCTGGACACAGCACTCCAGAGTGTGGCAAGCAGACAGGAATTGTGATCAAGGGCTGGGGAGATGGACCAGTGGGTAAGAGCACTTGCATAGGCAGAAGGACCTGAGTTCAAATCCCCAGAACCCATCAAAATCCAGGCATGGACAAGTGTGCCTGTAACCCTAGCATTCTGGGGGGCAGACACAGGTATATCCAGGAAGCTCACTGGCCAGACAGCCTAACCCAAATGGCAAGTTCCCAATTCAATGAGAGACCCTGTGAGGGGAGCAGGGCTAAAAGTGTTAGTGCAAGAGACTCTATCATCCTCTGATTTCCACATGTGCTCATGGGTGAGGACACAAGTCTACACACACACACACATACACACGTGCATGCACATCCAGACACATGCACACATGTGCACACACAGGTTCACAACACATACTACACACACGCACATGTGCATGTACATCCACACACATGCACACTCACATGTGCACACATACATACCACACACACACGATGAATTCATAAATAAATAAATTTGCAGAAAGATTATGATGTGCTAGTGCCCTCAAGTCCACCTCAGCCATTGTGGGAGGCTCTATTGGCATTTTGGGTCACAGAATTATGTGTGGAGAGTCTCCTGTGCAATGTAAAAATTTAGAAGCATTCTTGGACTCCACCCCCGGGAAGTCGACAGCACCCACGGCCTACAGTTGCACAAACCAAAAGTACATTGAGATTCTGCCAAGTACTCCCTGGCCAGGGTGTAGGGAACAAACTTGGCCCTGGTTAACAACGGCTGTGACAGCAAATGGTTGCACTCAGATTACATGACTTCTGGAGTTGATGACCACTTCATTCAGCGCCTGTCTGGTCCCTGGAGACACCAGCTGGGCCAGCACGGGGTTCTCCTGAGTTGTCAGACAGGATAGACCATGCTACATATTCTGAGAAGAAATTCCAGCTGATTGGGTCCAGCTGACCACTTCAGAGAAGGTCTTAGAGAAATTCTCAAAGCCGAAGCATTTGAGAGACTAATAAATGTGTTAGCCCACCACACAGGAGTGTTGGGGGGGGGGTATTGAGTGGAGATGGCTTCCAAGGTGCTGCCTCACGTTTCCGGTGGTCACTGAAAAGGAATCACGGAGAAGATGGCAGAACTTTGCTTATTTAAGAAGCAAGTTGAAAACATGCTGGCTCACAGGCAGGAACTGCCAGACGTTTGGGTGTGGCCTCATGGTATGCCAAGAAAACAAGATCTAGCTTTTGGCATTCTTGCTAATCTTTCTTCAGGGAAATTGTTTTGAAAATTCAAGAGTTGGAGAAAACATCTGGTTTATGGGAAAAATCTTAAGGACCTGCTTGCTCTTCCCACCACTCCCTAGGTGGGACGGGAGCGGATTCATGGGCCTTAGCAACCAAATCAATAACAACAGGCTGATGTAATTATTCCAGGGAGAGGGGCAGAAGGCATCGGTTCCCACTTTATTAAGCAAGAACAACGTGTGAGGAAGGGTGGAGCTCTGGAAGGATAAGAGAAGGGGAGGGGGTGCAGAAAGAAGGCTCGGCATTTCAGAAGTGCGTGGAATGGGAGGACTTGGGATCACACCCCAGAACGGCCGGAAAAATGAATGTTTGCTTTCTCTTGCCGGTTATTTGCTTAACAATAACATAGAGACAGGAGCCCTGGTTGTAGGTCTGCTGGCTTCTCTGCTCTCTTTAGCTTTCCAAAGAGGAGCAATCAGATGTGAAGATTCTTTATCCCTCACTGGCGAGTCGTTTTCTGGTTTCTTCCACATGCAACGACACTCCTCTGAAAGGGTCGGAAGCATAGGACATCCATGGTGCCAACCTGACTCTAGTTCTATGACATTGTTGGCATATTTTCATATTTTCCAAAATGCTCAGGGAATGTTTTGAAGCAAAGTGATATGATTCCTATCTGCCCTGTTCAAAGAAAGTCAAACCGAGACCACAGTTTGGATCTTCAAATCTTCCACTGTTGGCGGAGGCCGCTTGTCCACAGGCGACCATTTGCCTCTACAGTCTCCACAGCTGAAGGCAAAGGGCTCCCGCGGAGTGGGTCGCCACTTCCCATTTTTCCTGAGACACACTTCTTGGCCATTTTCTGCTTTATCAAGAACCACCCTGTCCCAACCTTTTCTACGGCTGTAGCTGGCTTCCCTGTCACTTGCTGATAAAGATGATTAGATAGCAGTAGAAAAGAAGGCCACTGAAGCATGGGTGTGGAAGACAGGACTGGTGGCTAGAGCTGGTTCCCTTGGCTCTCTTCCTCCCTGGGACAGCCTTCCCTAGAAGTCCCAGTTCTCAGCAGGCAACCCCAGCCATGCCCAAAGATCTACCCTACAATTCCTTCCTCCTTCTGTCATTCCAGTCCTAAGGTAGACTGGCTAAAATGCCCAGTAGTAGCAACATCACTTCTCCCAAGTTATCTTATCCTTGAGACGTTCACAAATCAAAGGTCTCTCTCTCTCTCTCTCTCTCTCTCTCTCTCTCTCTCTCTGTGTGTGTGTGTGTGTGTGTGTGTGTGCGCGCGCGCGCGCTAAAAATAGAACACTTCACTGGAGACCAATAGAGAAATAATATCTAGCTTTTTTGAGGAAACCATGCAAGTGAGAAAACTAAAATTTTGAGAGAGAAAAAAATACTAACCTAGAATTCTATATGCTGCAAAATAGAGAATAGCATTTGTGACTGACCTGTTGTCTTTCTAGATTCAGTAAGACAGTTTCTTTAGAGAGAAGGAAGGTGCTGACAGTGAGGAATACCCATGAACTATCCCGGGCTACCTAACATCCTGTCCAAAACAAACCAACAACAATGATAACAAATATTTAGAATATTGATAATGCTAGTCAAATAGTATGTTTTCATTATCTTATTTTTAGTTCTTTGATTATTTCTGTAATTATTAGTAGACTTCTCAACTTTCTTTTTGACATTTACTTTATTCTATGAGGATTATGTTTCTGAGAGTGTGTGCATATGTGCGCCGTGGGTATGCAGTGCCAGGAGAAGCCAGAGGGGGCAGCAGATTCCCTGGAGCTAGAGTTAGAAATGATTGTCATCCACCATGTGGGTCCTGGGAGCTGAACCTGGTTCCTCCGCAAGAACAGTAAGAACTTTTAACCACTGAGCCTGTCTCTAGTCCCAATTTCTCAACTCTTATGATTGCTATATAAGAATAAAGGAAGCTGGAGAGATAGCTCAGTGGTTAAGAGTGCTTCTTATTTGTACAGAAATTCTGACTCCAGCTCCCAGAACCCACATGTTGGCTCACAGCCTTCTGTAACTCCACTGCCAAGGAACCTGATACTTTCTTCTGACCTATGCTGGTACCAGGCATACTTACAATACACATACATACATGCACGAAACTTTAGCAGTACACATAAAATAAAATAAATGAACCCTTAAAATTTAATGTTCAAAGGTAATATAAAACCTCTTTTAGGAAAATTATGCTTAGGTGTCTGTGTCCACGCCACACGTTTGTGGACACACGTGCACATCAGAAGGCAGTGTTGGATCTCCTGGAACAGGAGTGATAGGCGGTTGTGAGCTGATGTATGGCTTGATAGGAACCATGCCTGGGTCCTCTGGGAGAGCAGAAAGATCTCAACTGCTGAGCCAGTCCCAAACCACATTCCAGAATTAAAGATAATGTCCCAAGTATCCTTCAGAGAATAGCAGTCAAAGTCAAGTATTGAACTAGAACTTGAGACACTGCCCTACATTGCTCCTCTTACTGAAGAAGTCATGAATAGAAGGACATCTCCGAGCAGTTCCCGAGCATCAGCTGAGTAACGGGAGAGGGAGTTAGTGTGTGATTGTATGTTTTCAAAAGAGGTCCCCAGTGGGGAACTGGAATCATTTCTCAACATTACATAGTATGGTGTCTGTTTAAGATTGTTCATGAAAGACATGGTTTAGCATCTGTTTTTTTGTTCACCGTGTCTACAGTGTCTAGGAGAGCACTTGGACAGGACAGTGGCTGACAGTGGGAATTTTACAAATCCTTAAGACCGAAGCCTGCAGGTGATGACTCAGTGCCCAAGAGCTCATACTGTTTTTGCAGAGAACTTGAGTTCAGTTCCCAGCATCCCCATCAGGAGGCTCACAACCACCTGTAGCTCTAGCTCCAGGGCATCCGATGTCCTTTTCTGGCCTCTGGGGACACTATACTCACATGCACAAACCTATACTAAGATATACACATATACATATAACTAAACATGTTTTTACATGGGCTGGAGAGCCGACTTTGTGACTAAGAGCACTGGATGCTCTTGCAGAGGACCCAGGTTACATTCTGAGCATCCACAGAGAACCCTTTGTAACTCCAGTTCCAGGGGATCCAATGACCTTTTCTGTCTTTGGGTACCAGTCACAGAAGGTGCACATATATACGTTCAGGCAAAACATTAATCAAACACATGAAATAGAAAAATAAGAACAAACAAATAATTTTTAAAAATTCCTTACTGATGACTGAGAAAAATTGCAAGTCATGAACATTTGGACGCCTCTGCGAGAAGAAAAGATAGCATCTTTGCTAGGATATAACCAAAATTCTGGTTTCCTGTCCATTAAAGGCAGAGTTACAATTGAGTATTAGCCTTCTGAGTGTGTTTGTCGTTGAGTTGCCTTGGGAACCAAGATGAAGCAACACAGGTGAAGATACAGGCCCGGGACATCCCCTGTCTATGGGAAGAATGAGTCAGCATCAACGCTGGGTGGAGGGAAGGTCAGAAGCAGGGCATTAACACAGACAGCGGTGGAGAGCATGCTGGGGTTATGATAAGAAGACCAGATGATATTGATTGCCAGGCTATGGCTCTGAAATACTCTTGACCGCATCTGTTCCTGAACATTCTAGATCTATTTCCCAATGTCATGGTGAATCTAGTGACCTCGCCCCATGGAAATTTCTACATTGTCCTTTCCCACATATCAGTATCAGCCCTCTAGAATGTGTCTGGGAGCCAGCAAGGTATATAATAAAATGCTGCTGCTGTCATCGTAGAGTAATAAATGCCTGGAAACGTGGCTTAGTTAACTCGTTCAGAGTGGACCTGTTCCTGCCTGGGTTCTTCTGCAAAGCTGACGTGATGGGAACTCTAGAGAGCCAGCCTCGGCCTTAAACTCTCTTCAGATTCCCAGACTTTGGACTCAGCCTGTGTGGGGGTTGCCTGGACAGTCTTCTCTGTGAGTGTAACAACTGTTTACACTACCCTGCAGGGTCTGACGAGATGGCTCAGAGGGTAAAGTGCTCATCAAATGCTAAGGAAGTGGGCCAAGGAGGAAGCACAGGCCAATGTAGACCTCCCAGAAGCCCTGGGAGATTAGGGATATGTTCAATGGCTATTTTTAACAGCAGACTATTTTTGTCCTGTCTTATACAATGTGAATCTATATTTTTATGACTTTGCTTATCCATTCTCACTACAGATTCTTGTGGCGAGCTTACTCCTACCTCAGCAAGTAGAAGCGCTGAGAGGGAGCAAGCACCCCCCTAACACTCAGGATCATTCTCTCTGCCCACCCAGAGTTCGTCTCGTTGAAGCCCTGCTGGAGGTAGGCTCTTCGTCAAACATCAGGGGATCTTTCCCATGTGATTCAACCATTCCAACCACGGGTGTTCATCCCCAGGACAGGAAGTTAGCATACAAAGGAGACACCTGAAAAGTACGTGATAAGTGTACATGATGTTGTATTATTCACAATAACCAAGATACAGGAATCAACGGGAGTGCACATGCTCAAATGAATGGAAAGAGGAATTTGAGGTATCCACAGTGGAATATTATTCACCATGAGCAAGAATGGAAACTTGCTATTTGCAGTCGAATGGTGGGACCCAGAGGACAGCAGGGTCAGAACGGCCAGAACTATATATTGTCCTTTATACATGTGAACCTAGAGAAAAAAAAGGCCTGAAAGTATGATTGCTGTGATGGTTGTCCTTGGTTGTCACTTGACTACGTCTGGAATGAACCAGAGTCCAGGGATGGAGAGCACCCCTGCGAGAGATTAGAGAGACAGAGCTTCACCCTCTGAGCTCTATCACTCTAGCGAACTCTAACTAACACAATAGCAAGTCTCAGGGAAGGACTATAGAGGGACTGAGGAGTTTAGGGCAGAAGGCATAGATGCCTCCAGCATGCTCCTTATGCCTAGGTGCCAAATAACTTCCCTTGAACTCAAAATTGAGCCTTTGCTTGATGTACCGGCTGATTTTACGTCAGTTTGATACAAAGCTAGAGTCACCTGGGAATGGCGACCTTCAGTTGAGGGCATGCTCCCCCAGACCGGCCTGTGAGAAGGTTTGTGGAGCATCTTCTTGGCTGAAAATTTATGTGGGAGGGCTCAGCCTATGTGGGCAGTGCCACCCCTGGGCTGGTGGTCATGGGTTCTATAAGAAAGCATTCTGAGCAAGCCATGGGAAGCAAGCCAGTAAGCAGCGTCCCTCCATGGTCTCTGCTTCAGTGCCTGCCTCGGTTCTTACCTCGAGTTTCTGCTCTGACCTCCCTGGATGATGGACTAGAAGCTTTATTATGAAATAAAGCCGTTCATCCCCAAGTTGCTTTTGAGGATCGAGTTTTATCCCAGCAACAGAAAAGTAACTCAGACACCTGGGATTCTGCATTGAGGATGGAGCAGGCACGTGTGAGCTGCAACAGATTACACAGGGCTAAGAGGTCAAAGAAGTGAGTTCCAGGCATGCCAGAGTTATACGGTGAGACCACACACACACACACACACACACACACACACACACACACACACACACGGTACTCCTAAGCCAAGTACCCTTTGAGAACTATCAGAAGGGTAGGTGGTTTTCACGACATAGGCCTGCTGCTGAGGGATAGTGCCCCTGCCCTGGTAATAGCTGCATAGAGGGCATGCTCAGGAACTATTGGGGGAAAGCCCTTGGTTGCATAACATAGAACCTACATTTGTGAGGCTGGGGGATGTATCTGCCTTCCAGCTGCTGTGAACAGTCAGGCTTGCCTTGGGAAGCCGCACCCAGAATGCTTAGCGCTGCTCCCCTGGGAGCCATGATCCCTAGAGAGGGCTATTCTGGGAGAGAATGCAGAGGAGCGGTGGGGGCTGAAGTGTTGCTTGACGCTGTGTGATGACCAAGCCAGGCATGGTGCCCTATTCCTGTAAGTTCCTTGGCATGTCACTTCATCCCTAACAAACAAGACCTCCCAACATGTGACCTGTGAGTGAGTTAACAAACATAGCTATTCCCCAAACAAAAGGAAATGCCTAAAAATTCACTGTCTTCTACACAGAGCTCTTGACCCAGTGGGCCAGAGACACTGCCTCCTTGTCCTAGCTATTATTAGCAAGCTGTCTAACCTTTCACAGGGTGCAGAGCAGGGGCCGGGAGACCTTCGGCTCACCCTCTCTAATAACCACTAGCAATCTGGGTGCCGGCTTATTCACGAAGAAAAGAGGTGTATGTGTGTGGTGGTGGTTTGTGGGGGGGGTGTCTGTGTATAAACTCTGTTTATATTTTCTCTTCCTGTGTAAGTCTTAAAGCTTTAAAGTATTGTGCTTTGAATAAGATATTTAATAAACTAATAATATTAATCCTCGTTTCGGCCCTCTTGCCCTGAGGAATGCCAGTCTGAGATTATTTCCAACTAGGAACAAATTTCTTTTTTACTGTTGCTGAGATTAAAGCCATAGCGGTGATTCTGTCTTTTTGTGTGTTTCCATAAATAGATCACAGAGCATTGCCCATGGGAGGATCTTTGGTGGCATGAACGTGTTAACACTAACACACTCACAATCCTGAAAGCATGGCAGGGAGGTGGGTAAGCTGCAGCTCTTAGCTCATCTTCAAGACAGCCCTAGTGCATTCTTTCAAGAATATCTCATCCTCTTTCTCGGTTCAGTTATGAGCTTCCTCAGATCAGAGGCAGAAGATTTTCTGAAAAGGGTTACAGCAGACATCCCACGCTGTGGAAGAGATGCTCTCTTCTGTGTCGCCACAGCTATGTGAACTGGGGCCTCCACAGATCACAAGCAAAGAGGGACAGTGGCTTTGATCCAATGCAACTGCATGTGTGGACATTGCTGTCCTTGGCTCCATATGATTCGTATGAACTATTATGAAATAAAATACTTTAAAATATTCGTTTTCATTCTTCCCCCTTTCTTAGTTTTGACAGTTTCATACAAGAGTAAAATGTACTGTGGTCAGATTTACCTCCCCACTTCTCTCTCCCTTCTTAATAGTCTCCCTCTCTCCCCATGTCCCTGTGCATGCGCAGGCCTTGGGTGTATGTGTGGCTATATGTCTATAGATGTAAGTACATAGGAGACAGGGTGGCTATACGTCTATAGATGTAAGTACATAGGAGACAGGGTGGCTATACGTCTATAGATGTAAGTACATAGGAGACAGGGTGACTATACGTCTGTAGGTGTAAGTACATAGGAGACAGGGTGGCTATACGCCTATAGGTGTAAGTACGTAGAAGACAGGGTGGCTATACGCCTATAGGTGTAAGTACGTAGGAGACAGGGTGGCTATACGTCTATAGGTGTAAGTATGTAGGAGACAGGGTGGCTATACGTCTATAGGTGTAAGTACGTAGAAGACAGGGTGGCTATACGCCTATAGGTGTAAGTACGTAGGAGACAGGGCAGCTATATGTCTATAGGTGTAAGTACACAGGAGACAGGGCAGCTATATGCCTATAGGTGTAAGTACACAGGAGACAGTGTGACTATATGTCTATAGGTGTAAGTACATAGGAGACAGGGCAGCTATACATCTATAGGTGTAAGTACATAGGAGACAGGGTGGATATATATCTATAGGTGTAAAACAAAACATCTACATGTTTCTACATTTTCCACTAAGGCCTTTGACTTGCCCAGTCAAAGGCTTGTGTTCAGCTTATTGGTTTGTTTGTTTGAGACAGAGTTCTGCTATGTATTGCATGGGGGCCTTGGCCTCACTCTGGCCCAGAATGACCTCGAAATTCCTGCAATCCTCCTGCCTCAGCTCCACAGAGTATTGGAATTGCGGTGTGTACCATGATGGCTAGAGACGAGCTGTTTTCAACTATTTAAAAATGGAAAATTATTCTTAGCTCATGAACCAAACAAACAACAAACAAACAACAAACAAAAACAAAAAAATAAGCAAAAAATAGATTTTTAAAAATCAGGTGGCGGGTCAGATGGTGTGTGAGAAACGGCAGGCTCGTCCCCACCTCAGACTTCTTCAGTGTTACCAGTTAGTCTCACGTATGTGCCGATTCCACCGTGGTGGCACGCGCGCGCGCGCGCGCACACACACACACACACACGCACACACACACTTGACTAAATAAATGTAAATATAACCCGGGTCCTGGGCAGTGTGTTGTTTGCCTGTCTCTGTGTATACAGATAAGTCTATACACAGACACTTTTACAGGTGTACTTAAACATACACACATCTAAACATAGAAAGTCAACGTCTGTTCCTTGAAACGCTTTGTTCAGGATTCTAAATGTTTCCAACTGCTGATTTGGCCTCTTTTGAAGACCTGTTTCTCACTGTCCATTCCTGCCCCCTTGTCTGGTGTTTATAACTGTATTTTCATGACTTGATCTTATCAAACCTCAGCTGATCTATCTCTGGTTGGTTATGAGCTCAAGCCCAGTTCCTTGAACACTAGTAGATTTACACCTGGAGTCAGATGGCATCAAGTGAGTTTGGCCATAGGCACATCAGCAGGAGCAAGGAATATGACACCGATTAGAAAGATTTGACTTTTCATGGTCTGAGAGGTAGTTAAGCAATTCTGTATTCTGCTGTGCTTCCAACTGGTGTGGAGTTGGGAGTGAGCAGGAAAACCAATCAAGGAAGAAGGACAAGACACGAATGAGGAAGAGCTCCAGGAGTCTGACTTGTGGCCACAAGGACAAACTGGAACACACATGAGCCTCTGCCTGATGCTTCCAATTTCAAACATACAACTGACTTGCAGGAAACACTGGCTTACTCTATTACTTTTTTGACTAGACCCTTGGCCCAGCTGCGAGCTGGGGAACCTAAAGGAAGAGACCTGGCAAAGTGCCAAAGAACTGTATGTCTGGCTTCTGCCCTTTGTCATCAGGGAACCAGACATCAGCAGGTACCGTGTGATCTACAGCAGCAAAGTCATGTGCCATGTATTTCCCTGTTTCAGTAGGTACAGTGCTGGCCAGCCCCTGGGTTCCGTGCCCACAAGGCACAAGCTGGGTGTTACGTCACACACTGTTAATCAGGGCCCTTGGGAGGTGGAGGTCGGAGGAGGATCAGGAGTTCAAGGTTATCTATGTTCTTCTATTTAGAGAGTTGGCCCGTGTTAGACCCTACACATAAACAAACAACCAAACACATGGCCAATATTTAACATGAACCTTTCCAAACCCCAGCCTGTAGATTCTTCCTGGCCTATGCTGTAATTAAATTATGCAGAGAGGGGATCCAGGACATCAGACTTCTTCCTTGGCTAGAGCAACAGTCCTAACAGACCGTGCAAGCTCCTTTCCCCCTAGAGACAGCCTATGTAATCATTTGACAATTTTTGCTAAGCCTGGTAAGGTTCTTTTCCCATCTTCTAGCACTGGGGAGAGCAGGCATGGGGGCACCAGGGCTTTATCCCTGGCACTGCACACAGATTTAGAAACTGATCTTGCATGGAGGAATGGAAAAGCCTGAGAAGTCATTTTTGACCGGCTTGGGGGGAGGCAGGGGGTGCTTCTTTCTCCCTGCTGGCTCCACAGAAGGCTTCTCATTGGCTCCCCAGAGCCAGCAGGCCTGGCTTCCTGCTTTTCTCTTAGCAGGGTGGCAGGGTTGTCTCCTTATAACAGCCTTCCTGTGTTGACATCACCATTTGTTCCTCGTTTCCCCCTAGGAAAGATGCTGCCTTGTTTGTTCTGGGCAATAGATTTGGGAAAAACACATTTTTTGTCATTTAAAGGAATTTATTATTATCCAAGCCTCCTTATGGCCCAAACACTGATTTTAAGAGCAACAACAACAAAAGATAGCAAATTTCCCTTCAATAACAACAGAAAGGGCTACTTGGGGGTGATTCAAAAGCCATGCATTTTTGGATTACTATCACCACAAAAATGTGGTGTGTGCATGCGTGCGTGTGTCATATGCATAATGAACAAAGAAAACTGCAATATTTCTCCACCTCTTCATTTCCTGGCATAAAGTGTCTAGTTCAGATTACTTTCCTTAAAAAGGAAAAAAGACTTCTTTTTAACTATGCGTGTGTGTATGGCTTTTGCATGTGCGTACAGGTGCCAGTGAGGCCAAAAGAAGCTATCCCATTCCCTGAAGCTAGAGTTACAGGCAACTGTGAGTCCCCTGGTATTAGTGATAGGAACTGAACTCTGGTCCCTGACAAGAGCAAAAGAAACGATCCCTGAACCTATCTTCAGCCCTAGATTGCTTTCTTGGTCCTATTATGCCAGAAACTTCAGAAAGCCTTGTTCTCTGTATAAGCATTTCTTATAAAGCAGCCTGGAATTTCATAGGTTTGTATGATAAATTTTACTATGCACTTCAATACAGCAAAACTCAAAATGCATCATGCACCAGGGAGTGTATGTGTAAAGGGTCCTGCAGACAGCTTCCCAAAACAGAAGTTTTGAAAACACATCCATACAATTCCAAGGCTTCCTGTCACCATGTGTCAAAGGGGCACCCACCTTCCTTTCACTGAAGACAGAAAGGGAGCTCCCTCTCAGCAATATCTCCTATGACGACACACTGGACTCTTTGGTGTTCTTTTCTGGAGGCTAACAGAGGGAGTAGGGCTATTTGAGATCCCATACTGATCGTAATACCATGTTGTTTCCTTCCGAAACCTACACCATAAAGTAAGATTTTTAGTGTTGGTGTAAGGTTATATATCTGTGAGATTTCCAGTGTTGGTGTAAGGTTATATGTTGTGAGGTTTCCAGTGTTGGTGTAAGGTTATATGTCTGTGAAGTTTTCAGCGTTGGTGTAAGGCTATATGTCTACACTTGAGAGTGTTTTGTGTCTAGTGTCTTGCTGCCCATAAACACATTTCATTAGGGCTAGAGAGATGACTCAGATCTGTTTGGTTCCTAGCACTCATGTTTGGCAGTCACTCGTCCCTTGCAACTCCAGCTCCAGGTATTCAGTGTCCTTTCCTGACTTCTGCAGGTATGTGTATGTGTGTGTGTATGCATGTATATATAAAAGTAAAACAAAATCAATTTTGACCAAAAGTGGAGATACCACTTTAAAATATTTTCTGGTTTCAACATAAATAAGCATTTCCAGAACTATGTATCACGTCAAAAGCACTTGTGTCTAACTTGGAATTGTAAATGAATCATTAGAAATTTCCCTGAATTAACGGGCAAGAGAGTCCTGAAATGAAACGAAAACTAAGCGAGAAGAAGATGAAGATTTACGAGTAGGCATAAGCATGGTGTTTCCGGAGACTAATTTCTCTATTTGTGCTCAAGTGGCCGGGATTTGAAGGATTAGGGAAAGGTGATAAGGAGTGTAGACACCAGTTTGAAGGAACTCCATTGGTGTCAGCCACACCAAGACCTTTTGCTTTCCTTTGTACAGTTATGTCTTCACCATCTTGTCCTCGTTTAGAGCATGTTGGACTGGTAAATAGCACTCTCTCTTCCACCAAGTCGTGGAGCGGAATGGAGGACAATAGTGATGGCCTCGAACCCCCACACAAAGATAATGGAGAGTGAGCACCGACTCTGTCATGTGCTTGCTCCAATTTTTCCCATTTAACCTTCATGAGCCATCTGCAAGAAAATAGCACAATTATGTCCACTTGAGACTTAAGGGACCAGTGACATGGGGAAGTTGTAGTTAGTCAGTGTGATGGAGGAAGGTCATTGGTTAATAAAGAAACTGCCTTGGCCAATTTTATTGGTTAGAACATAGGTGGGTGGAGTAAACAGTACAGAATGCTGGGAGGAAGAGGAAGTGAGCTCAGAGAGACGCCATGCTCCCCTTTCCTGGGCAGACGAGATATAGCTCTGCTTTCTGAAACACACGCGATGAAGCTCCAACCCAGGATGGACGTAGGCTAGAATCTTCCCGGTAAGCGCACCTCGGTGCTACACACATTATTAGAAATGGGCTAGTCCAGGTCCGAGAGTTAGCCGAGAAGAGGCTAGATATAATGGGCCAAGCAGTGTTTAAAAGAATACAGTGTCTGTGTAATTATTTTGAGGCATAAGCTAGCAGGCAGCCGGGGTGCTGGGAACGCAGCCCTGCCGCTCATATTACTATATCAGTGATGGGGAAAGGTTTTATATATTTGAATATGGAGGCCGAACTCAGAATATGTGACAACAGAGAGTTTCTTCTCAATCATTTAAGCCTGTGATTCTATATGAATGATGATTTCTTCCTTGTTGTTTTCGGAACGCTAGTGCAGACTGATCAGAAGTGAGCTCTGACCGCACTGAGTGCTCTCTTGTCACGTAGCACACTCCTGGGCTTCATCATGCCTAGAACTCTCTCGCTCAACTTGCTGCTGTGCCTAGAACATAGAGTTCCTGCTCAGACTTTTTCTGTAAAGCCGACTGCTCTTTCCTCCCACTTCATAGCAGCAGTCACTTGAGATGAATAAGCTAGTTTCATGTCAAGTTCCAGCCATGGAGGAAGCGTAAGAATGCGAGGAAAATAATTTTGTTCGGGGTGTTTCAGAGCACGAAACAGAGGTCAGAGTAGGAAAAGAATGCTCAAGATGGCTCCGGTACTTTCCGTTTAGAAGCATCTCTTTTTCAGTTAGAGGGAGCCACATGCATATAGTTTTCCAGCATGCAATTTCTATGATGCAAATACAGTGTCCCTGATTGGACAGTGCTCAGTTTTAGGTGTTGTGCCTGTAGTTCTGTGGAATCTAGACAATGCTGTTAGCTACAGCTCTCCCATGGTGGCCCCATTTGCAGTTCCTGCATGAGGAAGTAGTGTCCTCTGTGAGGAAGTAGTGTCCTCTGTGAGGAAGTAGTGTCCTCTGTGAGGAAGTAGTTTCCTGTCTGAAAAAAATTTGTCTGCACCAGGATGAAGTTGGTGAAAGATTCATTCAATTTCTTGTCTCTCAGCTATGGCCTTCCCACAACAGCTTTATTTTCCAATAGAATAAAAAGCATACGGCCTCGGTAGGCCTCAGCTGTAATGAACACTTTTATGTTGTGCATGTCTGAGGCCTCAACCTATAGAATGATCTTAAGATGTTCTTTTGAAATAGTATAACCAGCCTTTCTGGTTTCACTGCCCACAAGACTAATCCTTTCAGACAGCAGGTCACCAACATCTTAAATATTAATTTCCTACGACACAACATTCCATTTGCTGTGGGTTCTAGACCCCATGTGTGTTACGAAAAATTGCGAAATGAGTATTTGGTCATTCACATTCAAAGCCTGGCAGTGCTATTTAGCAGTGGAAGAAATAGCAAAGTGTGATGCAAATGTGGTCTGGTCTCATTCCAAACAAAGCAGTCTTCTACTGTGGAGGGAGGGCTGTGGAGACATACTTTGGAAGAGCAGAGCACCACGCTTTACAAAACTTCTACAGAGGAAATAGGTTCTCTCTCGGTTGACGAAAATCTTTGTTAATGATCTTAAAATGACCCAACTCCACCCGAACTGAATGGATCCAGGCCCCAGTCCCTATCCTTACCATATAGCACAGGCCACTGTGTCTTGTGCATCTGATGACATATTTCACTTCCTCTGGCTTAACCTGCCTCTTTTTCTTCTCATAGGTGGGAAATGACCAGTTTAACACAGCCTCAGAGCAGGTAATGGGGCTCACTTGAGCCTTCCCAAAGGGTACAGCACCCAATTGTGTTTGCAAGCAACTACCTACAGGCGTAAATTGTGAGATTAACGTGGCAGATGCTGAGGGACAGCCAGGATTCTAAGGCCATCCAGTTGTCTGGAGGGCACTGACTGCTCAACACGCCTAGGGGATGTGTGCTGAAGCTCCCGAGTTGCAGTTGTGAGCTGAGAGGCATGGGAGAGATAGGGAATCAGAGAGAAGCAAGCGTGCTCATTCTAGGCTAGCAGAATTCAAAATCCAAGACGTCTATAAAATGATCACTGATACACGTACCTCCCAAAGCATCTCAACTACAGTGTCATCCTCAGGCAGGTTTGGAGCTAAGGTGTGTGTGCAAAGGTTTACAGCAGCTTCTCCCACACTGTGTAAGCCAGGACCAATAGTGTGTTTCTCCCTAAGTCCATGGAGCAAGGCTAGATAGACATGGAATGTGACAAAATAAAGGAGCTGGTAAAACTGTTCATTCATATTGACTTTTCCTGTGCTGTGCATTCCTCTCTTTTTGTAGCCCAGGCCGACCTTGAATTCATTCCGTAGCCCAAGATAACCCTGAACTTCTGATCTCTCTCCCTCCAAGTTCCAACATCACGTAAGTTCATAATGTCACTGATAGAATCCAGTGTCTTGAATCCTGTAGAGCAGTTGACCAGCTCTGGATCTGCTTATAAAAGGGCAGGGACCAAGCTCACTGCTTTCTGGCAATCAAACACTCCACCCCTTAACATCCCTTCAGACTACCCTGCGCCCAAAGCTCTTCTCTGCGATAAAAATATGGTGTGTAGTCTGTATTTTCCCTTAGCCTTAGTATGATTACATGCAGGTCTAAGAACATTCATGTGCTCACTTTGGTGTGGACACACACACACACACACATGCATGTATGTACACACATACTTGCTAAGGCTAGAGCACCTTGGTTGTTATTCCTCAGACTCTATCCATTTTTTGTTTGTTTGTTTTTTCTTGAGACATACTTTCAGTGGCTTGGAACTTACCAAGTAAGCTATCTGGCAGTCCAGGGAGCCAGGGAGTCACCTATCACCACCTCCACAGTGCTAGGATCACAAATGCATACCACCAGGCCATGTTTTTCTTTGTGAGGGTTCTGGGAACTGAATTTGAGGGTCTTCATGCTTACAAGGTGGGCAGTCTACCCACTGAGCTATCTCCCCAGCTGGTGAGAAAGGTTTGCAGCTGGAAGATTAGATATTGTGTGCTGTGGAATAATCCTTTAGTACACTGTGAAGATTTGTCCCTTGCATTGGTTTAATAAAGAAGCTGAATGACCAATAGCTGGACAGGATAAAGTTAGAGGGAGAACTAAAGGAAGAATGCAGGAATGAAGAAGTGCAGAGTCTAGAGTTGTCAGCAGATGCAGAGAAGCAAGATGGACATGCCATACAGAGAAAAGGTGCCAAGCCACATAGCAAACATAGATAAGAAGTACGGGTTACTTTAAACTATAAGAGTTAGTAATAAGCCTGAACTACTGGATGGGCATTTAAAATTAATATTAAGCCTCTGAGTGGTTATTTGAAAGCATCTGACAGCACAGGAAAACTCTGCCGACCATGGGCCCCAGAAGAAATTCTATGAATTTGTTTCTTCATTTCCTATTGAAAGAATGTGGTGGGGATTACCTTCATCCTGCCAAATATTTACAACACTGTCATTTTTATTTTCATATTTTATGTGTTTATTTTTATTTTGTGGAGACTTGAAGAACTGGTGGGCTTATTGGCTGAACCATGTGGATGTTATATCCATCTCTCTATCATTTTCAAAAAGCATTATTTATTTATTTATTTAATTCTATTTATGTATGTGTCTGCCACACATGTGCAGGTTACCAAGGTTAGAAGAGAAAGCCAGATCCTCTGGAGCTGGAATTATAAGCAATTGTGATATGTCTGATGTAGCTGTTGGGTCCCCTACAAGAGCAAGAAGCACCCTTAACCACCAAACTGACTTGTTGAAGGATAGAGCCGCTTGCTGCTTTCCTGCCACTCAGCCCCGAAATAACCACACAGATACTGTATTTATTAAATCACTGCTTGGCCCGTTAGCTCTAGCTTCTTATTGGCTAACCCTTACATATTAATTTAACCCATCTCCATTAATCTGTGTATCACCATGTGGCAGTGGCTTACCGGGTAAAGTTCCCGGTGTCTTTGGCAGGCTACATGGCTTCTCTCTCACTCCACCTCCTTTCTGCAAGCATTCCATTTATTTTTTCCCACCTAGCTCTGTTTTCTTATAGCACTGCCATAGGCCCAAAGCAGTTTCTTTATTCATTAATGGTAATCACAGCATACAGAGGGAAATCCCACGTCACCAACTTTTCAGCACCTCATCTCTATCTTTCTTTCAAGTGAAAAATGTCTTTCCTGTGGCCCCTATTTCCTAGTGAGATCATTCAGGCCAAAATTGGACTCTGGTGGCCAAGGCCCAGCTCTTTCTCTGACTTGGTTTCCTGTGTTCTGGAAGAAAGTCCTTTTCTTAATTAATTGCTCTTCTCCTTTTGTTAAGACTCAAGAGGTATTAAGGTAAACCCTCATGGCCTCCTGCAACGGCAACTGGTCTCTTGCAATGAGTTGGAAGGATTTCCACAGTGAGTGGCGTTCCCACAAATTCCCAGCATAGCTCATGGCTCTCCACTCACAGATGCAAACACAAAAACACCTCCTCTCCCAGCAACAATAGTAGCTGTTTTCCTGAGGTGGGGATATCTGCGCTAATAAAGCTGTATTTTACCAAAGAACAGGATTTCCTGGTAAGCTCCACATTCTTTGCCGGGTAGGAGAACTGTCCAGGCTCTCACTGTGGAGCTTTTGCCCTCTCCTCAGACTGACCGTGCCCTCCCCAAACTTCCTCTGCCTTTGAAATCATCCGCTACTGAAGGCATGTAAAGACTGGTTCAGTGGCTTGCGCATTGTAAGCAACACGGGTTTTCTAGTGTAAATCTCCGGGAAGATTCTTCGGGGAGGAAAATGCTTCCCTACGTCCATCTTGGGCAGAGTTCTGCTTTGCGCTTGTCTGGGTTTGGTTTGTCTTGGTTTGGCTCTTCACTTTCCTCTTGATGTTTCCATCTGCCAGCTTTAGAATGTCTGGTTTCCACTACAGTTCAACTTCTGGGCAACTCAATTTTTGTTATTCTATCTTTCCTTTCCTCTTTTATCTTCCCCATTTGCTTTCCCTACCTCTTCTTAATTCTCCAGCCTTTCTTTCTCCTGTCTTTCTTTCTTCTTTCAAGGAAGACTATAATCTCACCCATGCCTAAATAGATGCTGACCCAAAGATAATTCTGCTTGCATTTCTCACATGCTTTTTGTGACTGACAAGGGATTGGCTGCAGGGGTACGTCCCTGCCTCGCCAGTATGGGGACCTGAGTTTGGTTACAGAACTCACATAAAACATGCTGGGCACTCAAATCACATTCTCAGTTGTAGAAAGCTCGTCTCAACTGCCAAAGGCCCAGTGTAGATCCCCAACAATGCCCCCCTAAATGTTATGCCACAGCCCTGCAATCCGAATACAAGGGAGATAGAGAAGTCCCTGGCCAGACAGTGAAATCAGGAAGTTGCACCAACCTGATGGGAGGATGACACAATTCTGCCCAGGAGAGACTGCGTGTGTGTGTGTGTGGGGGGGCTGTCTCCAAAATGTTACTTTTCCACTCACAATCTGGCTCATACTCTGGATCCTGTCTGCCTCCAGGAGTGATTAATAGGTAACTGGACACAGAAGGCCGCAGTGCACAGTGGTCCAGCCCCATGGGCTTTGGGATCCAATCTGCTGACCCAATGGCATAACAACTCAGCTTAGATATCCCATGGATAGTCCTCCAAGTTTGAGTTGATTGCTGCTTTTATGTCTGAGATTCCTATCTTATTACCTATCTGTGGGGACTGAGCAGTTGAATGTGTTTGCGCACAGACTGCAGGTAAGGCGGAGTGGAGCCCACAACTATCTTCATGCGCTAAATTGCTTTAAAGCTGCATTTGCAAAAAGTGATGCATTCTATGAGGCTTAGACAACGCGAACAAGCCAAATTAAAGATGCCAAATTACACTCAGAAGCTTTGTTGTATAAACACGGAGGAAGAGTGGAAGCAATCAAATCTATTATGCAAATTTTAAATGAGTCAAATTATGACAACTTAATGTTTCCATCTGCGCACGATGAATCAACCTGCCTCTGGAGCCCCAGAGAGAACGAAAGGGCTTCCCAGTCCTGGGGTCAGGATCCTTACTTTTTCCAGTCACTTGCTCATGGCTCTGCATCCCACTCAGCCTTTGGTTATACCAGGACCTTCAGAGCTAAGTATGGTGGCTGTCACATCTGAGTCTAGTCTGCCCGTGGGACATCTCCTGGAGGCTGCTATAGATTTCTCCTCTGATCCGCCCAAGGGAGGAAGGGCTTTATTCACACTTGTCTGCCATCGTGGTTGGGAGACTCAGGATGGCCTTGGTACTTCCTCTCAGATATCAAGGTGGGGTGACTGAGCAGAGCCTGAGGAGCTCTCAAAACGCACTCAAGTGATAGAAGGAGCAGGGTGTTTGGGTGATGGGTTGAGGAGTTGTGAATGAAGCCATGGTAGGGAATGGAGGATCAAAGACTGCTGAGCCTGCATTGATCTTATCCTACAGCCGGGGGACCTACGTAGTCAAGGGTGTATATATTCGACTTCAGGCCTCTATGTCTGCACTTCTTTCGTATAGAAACAGAACGCAGAATCCATTGCACTGCCTTCTGTTGGGTGAACTTCCTTCTTAACTCACCATTACTAGCTCTGCCTGCACATCCAGAAGCCACCGAATAACTCTGATCTAATTCACCAAATGACCATTTCACGGAAGACAAATACGGTCAAGGACCTTTCTTCCACCTTCCATTCTCAAAGATAATTTGTGACAATTTTCTCCTTTGTCCTCCTAACAGCACCCTGAGAGATACTAGCAGGTCCCTCATTCCCCACTTTCTGTTGCTACCCACTGGGTTGTGAGAGGATGGTATAATTCATGTGGGTAATTACTGAAGGTAATAGTGTTCATGAATAAATCATTTTGCATGAGAAAATTGCATCAATAAGAATTTGTTGCATGTATGTTCAGCAACATTTTCTTAAGTCTTAAGACCTGTATCAGTTGTCCCTGTGTGGGGCCAACACCATATTCTTTTTTTTTTTTAAATATTTATTTATTATGTATACAATATTCTGTTTGCGTGTATGTCTCCAGGCCAGAAGAGGGCACCAGACCTCATTACAGATGGTTGTGAGCCACCATGTGGTTGCTGGGAATTGAACTCAGAACCTTTGGAAGAACAGGCGATGCTCTTAACCACTGAGCCATCTCTCCAGCCCCCCAACACCATATTCTTCAGAAGCAGATTAAAAATGTCCTTGATGGGGCAGGGAGCTGGGGAGATGGCTCAGTGGTTAAGAGCACTTGCTCTTGCAGAGGACCCAGGTTCTTTTCCCAGCACCCACGTGGTGACTCACAACTCTTCATAGCTCCAGTTCCAGGAGATCCAGCACTCTCTTCTGACCTCCATGGGTATGGGGAACACATGTAAAGTGCAGACATTTATGTGAACAGAACCTCACACACACTAAGTAAGGTAAATGAATTGAAAAGCACTTTCGGTCCTGATACTATAAACCAGTCCTAGACACGGCAGGACTACTGCTCCCAGAAGCTCCCGCTGTGTGGTTGCCTGTGTGTGACCTGCAGAATACCAAAGCATACAACCTTCCCGCATAGAAGGGGAGGGTCATACAACCCCTCACCCCTAGCTGAGGAGTTGTTGACAGTTCGGGGCTACTGCTAAAGGGAAGGTCAGTTTTGTCAGGGTGTAGCTCCTCTCTACTAGCCTGAACATGCTCCAGGGCTGGTAGGTTGACCATGTTCTCAGGGCCCACGTGTATAGAAGCAGTCTTGACTGGACTCAGTGGGTTAAAAAATTAAGCGGTTGTGTGAGGAGTGGCTTGTAAGGAGAACTTCGAAGGAGCTGAGGGGGGAGGGTGTGAGGTGTGTCAGATATGATTGAAATACATTATACGTGTGTGTGAAACCGTCAAGGAATAAATAAAATATTTTATTAAAGATCAATCGGAATGTATCCATAAAAGGCCCCATATTTGATAACTCAGCATTTAGTCATATGACTTGCCCTGTGCAGCCTCTGTCCTGGGCCTTACTTCTTTCTCCTCTATTCCCTTGTTTTCTCTTTGCTCTGTCACTCCCTTCTTTTGTCCAGCAGCTCCTGCTGGAATAGCGAAGTTATTTAAACATTCTTTAAAAGGCTATGGTGGTGACAAAAATCAAAAGCCGCAGACTCCAACTAAACAGTTCTAAGGTAGAAGGACACCAGACACATGAGAACTGGGAGAACTGAACAGCCGATTTGACAGATTGATTGCTGGTGAATTTCTGAGGAGTCCCTATGTCACATTAGGAAGGGTGAGCCATGCTCCCGGAAGAGGCGAGGTAACTGACAGGCAAGCTGAGAACATTCTAGAACACTCTTTTCAGCATAGTGTTTGGAAGCATAGTGAAGCAAGTACTGGTGTTTTTTGAGTTGGGTGAAGTCTAACATTTCCTGGCTTTGAAATAATTTTGAAACTGATTTTGCCTCCAGGTTATGCATGTTGTATTAGGGGTTGTGAAGAACTGCAGATTGCTCTCAATTTGGAGATAAAGTCCTTGATCGAAAGAAAAATGTGCCAGGCAGTGGTGGTGCACACCTTTTATGCCAGCACACAAAAGGCAGAGGCAAGAAAATCTCTGTGAGTTCAGGGCCAGCCTGGTTTACAGGGTGAGTTTCAGGACAGCCAACGCTACACTGAGAAACCCTGTCTCAAAAAATCAAGAAAAGGAAAAAGAAAAAAAGAAAAGAAAAGAAACCTAGGCAAGGCAGCTGTGGTTACCAGGGAGACAGATCACCAATCAGGGGGCAGTGAGGACACAAAACTAGGGTGACCTTGAGTTGTTCCTGTAACTTCAGTGTGTGACATTCTTCCTAGTACCTCCAAGGATTATCTGCGGGTCACTGGTGTCCTGTCCACCTTGTGCGGTTCCTCCAGAAGGACCGTCCACAGTAGCTGCGGCAGTGCTGTGATGCTGGCTCTCTAGCCCCGAATGTAGATCAAAGTCCCTTAGGCCGGGTAGAAGCTGATGCTTGTCTGAGACCAGCCCCTAGCTGCACGGTCCATTCTTCATCCAGCTGTGCCCTGCCCTGACTGGGATCTCCAGGGACCTTTTAAATAAACCGTTTGCACGAGGGTCAAAGACAACTTGTTTGTACAGTGCAGATGTCACCTGAACCCTGAAGTCCTGGGAAACTGGATTCCACTTGGCTTGAACCCCTGCTCCATGACCTGCCGTTATCTCTGCCTGCATCTGGCTCCTCTTCGCCAGGCTTCTCTGCTCCTTCTCGTGTACCTCTTCCTGTTGACAGCGTCTGCTCTCTCGGTGGTTTTTGACTTATTAGCGGAAATGGAGTAATAAACTTTGTGGAATGCCTCAAAAGTAAGCACAGCCCGAGCAGACATGCAGAGACTTAAAAAAGGAACAGAAACAAAAAAAGAAAAGGAAAAGAGAAACAAATGACAGAGAAAGGCGGTGCTGTGGAATGGAACTTGGGTCATGGGGCAGAAAGCTGGTAGATTTGTTGCCAACACATGGTGGCTTTTGTTCTGTTTATTGCTTGTTGCGTATAAAAATAGTTTCAAGTTGATATGATAGTGAGTTTTAATTGCCAACTTGACACAATCGAAAATCATCTGGGAAGAAATTATCAGGTTGGTCTGTGGGGACTTTCCTTGATTATGTTAATTAATATGGAAGACCCGGACCACAGTGGGTGGCACCAGTCCCTAGGTTTGTTTCCTGCACTATATGACTGGAGAAAGTGAACTAAACACTAACATTCATTAATTAACTCACTCACTCATTCATTCATTTCTCTTTGCTCTTGTCTGTGGATGTGGCGAGGAGCTTCAAGTCCCTGCCTTGATTTCCCCCAGTGATGAGCTGTAACCTGGAATTGTCTGTCAAATGGCCCTGTTCTCACTCACGGTTGGTCTTGTCAGGGTATTTTATTCCTCTGCTCTGTAAGCACTGCCGCGTCATTGTAGACTTCAGGATCTAATTCTCATGGGTCTGCCTCAGGCATTTACTTTTCAAACCTGTCTTTACTCCATTGCAGACTTTGGTGATCTTGAGGAAAGGCAAATGACTTCCTCCGAGGAGCTTCACCTGCAGAAAGCTGGCAGTCAGTGGCATTCACCTACGGGTTTCCAGTCTGTTCTGCGACACAGAGAGCGCGGCTGAGACATCTTCGGTGGATTCGTCTGCCCTGATGTTTGGAAGGGAGTCTGCTGGCGTGGTTAGTTGGTTCCACTGTGGCAGGAGTGAAAATGTCCTGCAGAACACCTGCTCTTGAGCTCCACAGCTGTGTAGGATTCTGTAGATGCTGGGATGGTGATGACAGCAATAATAAAAACTCCTTTCTGAGACAGGGTCTCTCTGCGTAGCCCAGTCTGCCCTCTGACCCAGTGTGTGCAGCCTGGCCTGGAACTCACGCCATTTCACAACCCTGAAAGAACTCTGCTTTGCTGACCAGCCCACATGTGCAAACTCTTCTGATACTTTTCAGGAGGTTTTGTGCTGATTCCTGGAGACACTGTTCACTTGCCTTCAGGTTGTATAGGAAGACGAGAAAGATGTGCATTTTCCTGCTGTGTAGAAAAGTACAGAGAGTGTTTCTTGTGATTGCCTCTGTGTGGCACACCACGGGTCCTGTCAGAATGGGAAGAAACAAAGGGCTTGGACCCAGACAGAACTTCTGTCAATCACGTGAAATGTTCTTTCAGACAAGTTGTTTAGTCTAAACTGAAGCACTGTATGCTGAGCCTATTGCTGCTCCCTGCAGGATTGTTATGGGACTTGATTAGTCACTGATTGGGACTTGATTTCTCTCTGCTGTGAGAAAAGCCTGTGCACGGTGACTAAGGAAGGAAGGTTACTTTGGGTCAGGATTTGAGGGTACAGTCCATCTTGTTGGGAAATGCATGGGGCAGGAATATGCAGTAGCCA
The DNA here is from genome assembly GCF_037038515.1 of Microtus pennsylvanicus. Taxonomy (NCBI): domain Eukaryota; kingdom Metazoa; phylum Chordata; class Mammalia; order Rodentia; family Cricetidae; genus Microtus; species Microtus pennsylvanicus. Next base: position 8,147,611 of record NC_134581.1, on the reverse strand, counting down.
GTCACCTTGCACCCAAAGTCAAGGAGCAAAGGTAAAAGGAAGTTGGAGCTCAACTCTCCTCCTTTCTCCTGAGAACAGGGCCTCAGTCCATGGAGTAGCTCACCCACACTTGGGGTGGGCCTTCCCTCTTCAGTTAAGTCTCACTGGGAACACCCTACAAACATGCCCAGAGATGTGTTCCCCAGATTCCCAATCCAGCCAGTTTGACAATATTAACCATCGCAGGGACTAAAATTTAGAGATAATAAAGAACTATTAAGCACCAAGCATGATGCCAGCTATACCTGTAATCCTAGCCCTCAGAAGACCGAGGAATGAGAGTTGTGACTACTAGGACAGCCCAGATTCCATGGAGAAACAATATCTCAAAAACAAACACAGGGCCTGGAGGGTTGACTCAGTATTGAGAACATTTGTTGCTCTTACTGGGGACATGGGGTCAACTCCCAGCACCTACATGGTGCCTCATAACTTTCTGTAACTGTAGCCTTGGGGGATCTGATCCCTCCTTCTTCTCTGACCTTGGGGACCAGACACATAGGTGGTACAGTACACATATGCAGGCAGAAACACTCACAGATGTAAGATAATAAAATAAAAATCAAACAAGAACAAAAAGTCCAGACAAAAGATCATAACAAAAAAGACTGTAAAAGGATAAGTGCACAGGCTGAATGTGAGTCTCTTCTCTTTGCTTTTGATGAGATTTCATAAGGGAGAAAGAGCAGGGAGGCAAGTGGGTGATAAAGCTAAACAAGCACATACTTGGAGTTGGGTACAAACAGCTTCAAACCGTAGATTCCCTTCTACTTGCTGAGCAGTGCTGGCCAGGCGTCATAGTTACTATGGGTTAAAGGGTTAGAGAGACAGATGAGTACTTAAAAGCACAGGACCTAAATTTGGCTCCCAGCATTCAAGTTGAGGAAGGGCTGATCTTTTTTGATACTAACAGGTGATCTAATGCCCTCTTCTGGTCGCTATGGGCACTGCACTTGCATGCTCATACACACAGACACACAAACATTAAAAAGAAAAGGAAGTCTTTGCACAACAGGATTAACGACAGTTGCTCATTTGTAGGTTAATAGGAGGGTTAAATGAAAGTAGCAATTATGAAGTTCTTAGAAAACGCCTCCTCAATGGGACAAAAAATCTACACAATGGAGTTCTTTTTATCTGGATTATAGCTTAACTGCCTGTTCATAAAAATGTCTCGAACATTTTCATGTACCCCAAATAAAACTTCTATGTGCAGACGTAACGATTTCTGCACAGCTTAGAACTCTTTGAAGACAGGACTGGGGGTTGCAGGCACTGTTTGCTATCCCTGCTGAGAGTCGAGCATATGGACTCCTTAGCTGAACACTTCTTCATCAGTCTTGGTGGCGTTGAGAGTCTGAAATTCATGGTCTGGAGAGATGACTCAGTGGTCAAGAGTGCATACGTGGACCAGGTGTTGGCAGCACATGCCTTTAATCCCAGAATTTGGGGGACAAACACAGAGGGATCTCTGGGTTAGAGGTCAGCCTGGTCTATAGAGCGAGTTCTAAGACAGCCAGGGCTACACAGAAAAATCCTGCCATAGCCAAAAAAGAGTTCATACTATGTGTGTAGGGAACTGAAGTTTGGATCCCAGTACCAGTGTCAGATGGCTCACGGGTGTCTGTAGCTTCAGCTTGAAGGATCTGGTGCCCTCTTCAGTCTTCCATAGTCTCGTGTATGCATTGTACAGATACACATATAGAGACATTCATATGCACATGTGTTTATGATTTTTAATTAATTAAATAATTATGTGTATGCCTATTTTGACTGCATGTATGTTTGTGTACTACATGGGTGTCTGGTATCCAAGGCTTAGGATCCCTGGAGTTACAAATAGTTGTGAGCCACCATGTGTGTTCTGGGAATTGGATCCAGGATCTGGAAGAGCAGCAAGTGTTTTTAACTGCTGAGCCATTACATTTTTTTATTTAAAGCCCAGTACATTTTTTGTTTAAATGAATCTGGTATTTAAATAGGGACACGGAATTGCTAGAATCTCTGGCACAAATGACAGACATTGTAATATACAGCCAAACTCCTGGTGATTATTCCCGAATGTTGAAGTCTGTATTTGGTCCAGGCTCTGGCAGGGACTGTTGCATGGCTGTATTTAGATTAGGGAAAGGATGATGAAGACCGTGGTTATACCATTCATGACGCTGCCGTCTTTTCATGGTGCCCTTAGATTACTCTGAAGTTGCTCTTTTCAGGCATTTTATCAGTATTGAGAAAGTAACTGAGATCTTGCACATAGACTGGGGATATTTGGGGTGTCCTTTTAGATTTCTCCCACCACGCTTAGCCTTATCAATTCTCAATATTTCCCAGCAACAAACCATTTCTATAGTTCTCAGACTTTTGCCAGCCATTTTAGCTGTCTTGCTGCTGGCTTGCACACTCTGTCCTCTTGGGTTGTCCCAAACTCCGGGCTTTGAGTTTGGACTTCACTCCTCATCTAATCTGAACCAGTTACAACTTCCTTTTATTATTTGCTTTATTCTAACATGATAAATACCTTCCCTGTTTGTAGAGTAATATTTACACAATACTTTCCAATGAAGTTTTGGCAATCTCTCACTTCCTTCCTCCACGGTGTTTCCAAACTCCACATGTAAATTGTGCCAAGGAAATCAGAGATGGTGGATCGCAGAGGCTATCAAAGCAAAGGTGCTATTGGGATCTGTCTCTCCAAGAAAAAAGGCAGATAGATTCCGTTCAGGGTGAGCACTCAAGAATTGTGAGTAGGGTCCATGGATCAAAGTTGGGACTTGGTGCTGTCTACCTTCTTCTGCCCAGCGTTGCCACAGACAGACATCTATGTGAGCCCAAGGGCTCTCCCCCAGTGCCTGAGCTGGACTAAGGTCTGGGTGAGGCTTTCAGCCATCATCCTGCCCCTAGCCACCTCTTCCCTAGGAGTATTCCAGGCTCTCTTTGCCTTTCGTTTGGTTTACCCACAGACAAAATGACTCAGACTTCCCAGGCCAAATCACCATGTAAGCACATGGTTACTGCTGCTGTTCTAGCTTAGGCGAGCAGGTGGGGAAAGATGCTGATATTTTTATTCGAACTCCATCCAGATACAAGGTGGGAATCTGAAGTTCCTATAAAACGGCTCTGTTTCGTGTCCTCCTGACAGAATCTACTGAGGGACACCCAGAGCACAGGCTGACTAGAGATGTGGCCATGACATTCTCTTCCAGACCCACAGCCTTTGAGAGAAGCAAGCTGGACATTCCCATGCCACCTCCTACCATTTCTGGCATCCGAGTCACAGGATCATGTGGGTTATCCTCACACTAAGGCATCATCAGGTCCAGGGTAGGGAGAGGAGGAAGATTTTCACCCTTACCAGCTGTTTATGAATAAAATTTCACCCATGAACTAAAGTGCATAATCTAAATGTAGTGTTTTATATGTGTGTGTGTGCACTCATGTGTGTGCATATGTGTGTGCCCATGTGTGAGTGTAGAGGCTGGAGGTGAACCCCAAGTGTCTTCCTTAGTTTCTGCCCACCTGAGTTTTTTGAGACAGGATCTCACGCTGAACCTGGAACTCACTCATCCGGCCAGGCTGATTGGTCAGGAAACCCAGGGATTCACCTGTCAGCAGCCCCATGCTCTGGGATTACAAACACATGCCACTGCGCCTAGCTTTAGTGTTCTGGGGGTTGAACTCAAAATGAAGGCAGGCATTTTACCAACTGAGCCATATACTCATCCCTCTAAATTTATTTTCAAGCCTGGACAGCTAGGAGCCAGAGGCTGGATAGGTCAGAAATGGAGGAGTAGTTTGGGGGAGAGAGGGGTGGGGGAGAGGAAATGGGAGGAGCAGAAAGAGGGGAAACTGTGGTTAGCATGCAATGCACTAAAGAAGAATTAAAAAAAACCCTCAAAAACGAAACCAAAAAAAAAAACCAATCTCATATGCATTTACATGTGACAAAGCTTAGCTGTCTGAATACACGGGCACATTTCCTAGCCCAAACACCAAATGCTGTATTGATAGTACTTTCAAAAGTTATTAATGTTGCATGAATTAATGCTAAGAACTTTTAATTAACCAGATGAATGCATAAATAGAAATAAAATATTAACTCTATAAGATATTAGCTGTAGGATAAATAGAGAAAAATTGTACAACATTCCTGAGTCAAAATATTTACAAATTTTAAGTAATAGTGATACAGGGCAGAAAATAAAATTTAAAGTATATCATGCCTTCTATCAATGTAGGGTTTTCTGTGATGTTGTTTTTCATAAATTTAGGCAAGACAGTACTTGAGAATGTTTAATTTTAAAAATGTATTACTTTTTAATGTAATGTGTACATGCATGCATGTATGTGTGTGCATGCATGTCTACATGTGTGTGTGAACGCATGCATGTGTGTATGTGGGGGGGGTGTACTAGTGGGGAAGCAGAGGACAGCTCTCAGGACTCAGTTCTCTCTTTTCGCCATGTAGGTCCTGGGAACTGAACTCAGAACATCAGGCTTAGCAGCAGGTATCTTCGCTCACTTGGTTATCTTGCCAGCCCCTGTATTTAATTTTTGCCTGATTAACTGTACTTCGGTTGTGACTTCCTGCAGAGAAAATGCCTCACTGAGGAATTATTCCCATCTCATAGGAAGGCATCAAGAACAGATCACCAGTTTTCCAGCCAACAGACTTAAAGTCAGGGTAGTGTCACACCGCTGTCCTTGACCACGAGACAAACACGGACACTCTGAACGACTCAGGCGTCACAGGCATGTGGCTTTTTCATGAGCCCTGCTGCATGATTGGAAAACATTTGTAGCTCTGTGGAACATACCCGATTTGATTGCTAGGGGGCAGGAAGAGTGGCGCCATCTTCATTTTCCTTAGGTTAGAAGCAAAATCCATGACATGTTGAAACTCCTATCCATATTTTTATACTTTTATAAATTGGTCAAAATAAATGGAATTGTAGCTGTTCCACTTTTAAGACCAAACTGTGGAAATAAAGAAATCCTTCCAATTAGAAAGAACAGAGACACAAAGATCAGAGGACTGTGAGCAGGGGAGTTTGCTTATAGGAGCACGCCACAGGGAATAGTCCACGGCTGTTTCTTGGGTGTGTCTTTCTTATATGTAACCTGAAGGGATAAAGAACTCTCATTGGAGCTGAAGATATGGCTCAGCGGTGCAAAATATTAACTGCCTTTGCAGAGGACCCTGGTTCAGTTCACAAAACTGACACAGCAGTTCACAGCCATGTCTAGTTCCAGTTCCAGGGGATCTAATGCCCTCTATTGGCCTCCCATCCGCACACTTACACATACAGTTAAAAATAAAATAAACCAACCAATAACCAAACCATGTTACTTTATTCTGTTACAGGACAGATGTGTGGATGAAGGACAACGTCTTGTCGTGGAGAAGCAGTGTGGTTGTCTCAAGCAACAAGAAGCTTTGTATTGTTCATCACCGCTGCTCTCCTGACAGTCTTCCTCAAGGAACCATCTCTGAGACTATGTGTGTATCACCCTGTCCAAGATCATACCAACATAGGCATGGATTCATTTCTGTGTGAGTGAAAGTGGCAACATTGACAAATTAGTTTCACTCCTATGGAAAGGGTGCTGAGGAGTGTCGGAGAAGGCAACAGGTTATTGGCATCAAGTTGTTGGCGTAAAAAGATCTTACAGGTCTCCTGCAATGCCCAGTGGCTACCTTTTCATAATTGTTTCCATTGAGTATCAGAAGACTACAAAGCCCCTCTCCCAGGAAAGTGAGAGCAACATTGAGGGCATTTTGAGTACAATCAAAAGGACTGCTTCACCCAAAGAGAAAAAACCAAAGAGAATATTTTTTTTTAGTGAATTCCACTTCATTATAACTTAGAACAAGGGAAGATAGGCCATTGTGGTACCCAAGGCAACAAGAGATTCTGCATTATTAGATACTTGACTTGGGATATGAGTTGTGCCATTTCACAGACAATGGTCTTAATGTTGTATACGTATGTATATGTGGATTTCATGGACAAGACACCTCCTAGTCAGTCTGCCATCTGGTGACAAACTTGTGGATGAATCCAGCTGCCATGGACCAAGGCTGATCTAGATCAGTGAGGGTGTTCAGCTTACCCACAGACTCATGGACTTAAATCAAAGTCAACTCTTATTTCCTGAGAGGCTGACCAGATGCAGCATGGTTAGTAAGGACTATGGGTAACTGAGACACATCTCATTTTCCAAGTGCCTGGCATAGACGTCTTTTCAGAACAGAAATGTAAGAGCAAGAATAAATACAGCTAAGGGTTCTGGAGACAAAGGCTTGGCTGGGACCCTTCAAAGTTCAGAGTATATCTAACCTGTCCATGCAAGGTACATAGTAAAACCGAACATTCATGAACAGAGTGTCCGGTCCCCTCATGAGAAAAGTTGTGACACCATGGGTTAAGAATAGAAGCACAGAGACTGTGTCTATTTATGCGACCCACTACAGTAACAAGCCTTTGATGACATGCGTGGGTGTTCTATCAGAGATACATCATACTTCTTTTGTAGAGTGGGTTAGTGAGAGTTGGGGCATATGAAAGTAGCCCATAGGGGTGAGAAGCTGTCTGCAGACTGAACGTTCCGCTCAACAGCCTTAATTGTGCCCTGAACTCTGTGGATCTGAAGGATACCAGCTGTCCCCTGCATCTCTGGCTGATCAAGGCCAGGTAATTGCACATTTGCCCCATTTTCACTGTTTACTGAGACACCTCAGATTCTCACTCTGTAGCTGAAAATGGATAGCCTTGTCTTCCCAGAGGGGCCTCACTTGTCACAACGGAAGGCAGCTCGTCTACCCAAGGTCACGGCTGAAATTGGAAACCTGAATCAGAGCTTTAAGCATGTCACTGTGTCACAGGCAAGTGTTTGACAAGGTGGGGTGAGTAGTGTTAATAGAAAGAGCTACTCACAAAGAAGATGTTTTGATCCACACACTTGGCTGGCAGCCTAATGTGAAGACCATTGGAAAAGTCGTAGGGGAATAGAAAGGCCTTGCTGAATGCAAGGAGTATTACTTGGTTTTAAAACACTGAATAAGTTACTGATGGGAGTTGATGGGAGATACTGAAAATACCACAGAGTTTTGAAGAAAACAAAAGGAGTTGTTTTAGGAAGACAGAAATAAGGACCAAAATTTGGGCTAGGAAAATTCATTACAAACCTGTCATTCATTATAAATGAGAAATCCTGCAATCTTCTAGCAGCCAAACCCAAAACAGCCGTATCTGCAAACCCTGGCCACAAACCCAGAAGGGATACGCCTTGATTTGTTCTGTTTGGTTTTGAGAGCCAAGTGTGGCCCCCACTGTCTCCTTCCCATGTCCTGAGGCATTAGTTTCTGGACATTGATTTTCTGGACTGGATATGAGGTGGCATCTCAGAGCCCAAACAATGAAGCTATCCTTCCTCTAGGCTTGCCTCTCAGCTGGAAGGGCCCTGAGGGGTAGCAGGACATGTGCCCTCCCCAGCTCTTACTGCTCAGCACCTCTGCATCTATCTGTGTTGGACTAGAGGACATGAGGAACATGCAAATCTGCCATGCACTGTTTGCCTTTAGGCAGGAGGGACCTCCTGAGCCCTCAAGCCATCTGCCATGCTCAAGATCAAATCAGAAGAGGCCTAGGGGCATCAATCTCTTAGCTCCCAGTGCTGAGCATTCCCTACTAGTCCCAGTTCTTGTTTATTTCCAGAATACTTAACACTAACTGTTCTACATGTCTACCAAGTTACATGTTTAATTCCTTCCCCTGCTGGAAGGAAAGCTCAGTGAAGGCTGGCATGTCTCCTTTGGAGTTTGACTGACCAGGAAAAGGTATGGCCCACAGCAAATGCTCAATATTTCTTGACCTGGTCAGTATTAGCAAGGCCTCATGTGTGTGTAAAGTTTGAGAGACACTGACCTATGAGACATTCTATCACATTAATGTGAGCACCCCTTCAACTTTGAAAACTGGTAGGGGGAGTTTAGCAAAAGTCGGTTCCCGTAAGCCATGAATGAAAATGACCCGTGAGGCTTCGGGGTGCATCAGAATAGAGGCAGTAGCTGTTAGGGCACGGTGGCCCCAAAGGTAAGTTTGCAAAGTACCAACTTAGCTCCTTGAATGACAGCAAGAGGCAGGGACTCCAACTCACATAGAGTGAACATGTGACATGAACAAGATCCAAACCCCTGTTCCCAGTGAAATGCCAGACTTAGATGTTACAGAAGCATGGTTCAGCCTGCCCTTGCAGATAGATGCACTGTGTACCTTGAAGGGGTTGCTACTACTATATAAAAATGATGAGATCCTATCTAAAACAGTCCCCAAACTAAGAGACATGGCTGATGCCCCTCACTCTGTTTTTGAAGCAGGAAGCTCAGATAACAGCAGACAGCTTTTGGCTTTTCCTCTGTGCAAAGATGGTCCATTGACTGAATGCCTAAAGTTGCAGAATAAAAACACACCGAGAACTACATCCCCCACAAAGCAAAGAATAAAAGGAAAGTCTTCATGACCCTTTGCTTCATATTCTGTTTTCAATCGTGCACAAAAAAGTCAGTTACACACAGTGGAGATCAGATGTTTGTGGTGCATCACCAGTTCCTCAGTCTTTATCCTAAGATGAATGCTTCCTGCAGTGCCTTCCCAATAACCATTCATAAAAACGGGAGAAGGGGAGCCTGGAGGGCACCTGCCATTTCCAGTTGATACTTGTCACACTGCTACCAAAATTCCGATTCTGCCATTCCCCAGGTCACTTCTGCTCACTGGTTTGAATTCACTAATTGTTCCACGTCATTGAAGTACATTTCACACAAACAGGAATGCCGCTCTGTTTCTCCCCTGCCTGAAGTCGGCCATCTCTCCTGTGGTGCAAGGTAAAAGACCCATTCCTGTAGAGCTAAGATAGATCTTGTGGGTATTCTGGAGTTGCTTGTGACTTTTTTTTTCTGCTAGTAGACTATATTTCTTTTTAATTTAAGCTACTTTTTTTGAGTCGATTTTTTTCTATGAATTATAAGTAGCTAACATTTTTTGCTTTGTGGTTTACATGCACCCCCCCTCAAGATTTTTCAGTGGCCTTCACACTAAATCAGCAATTGTGGACCTCATACATGGCACACACTCCAGTAAGACACAATACAGGGGCCATACTGGACTGGATCCTAAGGCTATAGCTGGCTGACCCTTGGTATACAGTGTTGTAATTTTCTTTATCATATTAAAATTATTTACATATAAGCCATCTCCAGGACAGGGGATATTGCCCAGTTACTAGGATTCTAGTCTGCTTATCATTATTGTGATAGACACCATGACCAGAAGCAACTTGGGGGTGGGGAGGGTTTATTTCATCTCACAGTTTACAGTCTATCACAAGGGAAGTGAGGACAACAGCTAAGCAGGTACGTGGAGGCAGGGACTGACACAGCTTTCCTCCACAGTCTCTGCAAGTTGAGTTTGCTTCCCATGACTTGCTCAGCCTGCTTTCTTATCCCATCCAGACCACAGGCGCAGAGGTGGGAGTGCCCATCAATCACAGAAACCTCTCACAGACTTGCCCTCAGGCCAGTCTGATGGTCTTTCTTCTTCCTAGATGGCTTTAGCTTGTGTCAAACTGACCAAAAAGTAACCAGCTCAGCTAGTATGCACAAAGACCTGAGTTTGGTCCCCCATGCTCCCTAAAACCGACTGTGGTGGTACAAACCTTAAAGCCCCATGTTCTAGAGGTGGAGGCAAATAGACTGAAGGTTCAAGGTTATCCTCTGAACACAGCAAGTTTGAGACCTTCTCACGAAAAGATTTTTTTTTTTCTGTTGACCCTTTCTTTCTGTTTATCCAGCAATCTTAAGGACCTTTTTCCCTGTCTCAGGTTCTGTCTGTGGTAAGAGAAGGAGCCACCCATGGGTTTCGGGGCTCCTAGAGAAACCAACATACCCTAGGCTGGAGAAGTCACAGCTGAATACTCTCATGCAGGGTTCCCCAGAAACCATCATTTCCATTTTAGATGGAAAGTCAGATAACGTGTGTGTGTGTGTGTGTATGTGTGTGTGTGAGTGTGTATGTGTGTGTGTATGTGTGTTTGTGTGTGAGTGTGTATGTGTGTGTGAGTGTGTATGTGTGTGTGAGTGTGTGTGTGAGTGTGTATGTGTGTGTGTGAGTGTGTATGTGTGTGTGAGTGTGTGTGTGAGTGTGTATGTGTGTGTGTGAGAGTGTGTGTGTGTGTGTGTGTGTGAGAGAGAGAGAGAGAGAGAGAGAGAGAGAGAGAGAGAGAGAGAGAGAGAGAGAGACTTCTAGCTGTTCCTTATTTTTGAAAAACAGGAAGTCAAAGGAATGAATACTTATTTCCGAGTGGAATTTCTTCTTCGACTCAGAAGTATATTGAAAACACAAAGTCCAGCAAGGGGAGCATTGGTCAAAAGTTCCAAATGTTCCCTGAGTGATTTTACCAGGGCCACAGCAGCCCCACGTGATCCAGGGAGCTATCACCATGTTACCTTATTTGAGATCTTTTACCCAAGCAATTTATAAACACAGGATGCTTTCCAAAAGTGTTTCTCCCCCTCGCGCTCCCATTTATGGAAACAAACGCAAACATTTCACAAGAGCAGAGACACTGCACTCCTCTTCATTCGCTGGATGCCTGGAGAGCCCTGGGAAAGCGTGGAGTCAGTAGAAAGTGGGGAAGAAGCTGGACCCCAGCCAAACTGGCCCTGCTGCTTAATGGTACCCCAGATGTCTGTACAGCCTCGGCAGATGGGCCCAGGGCTCTTTGTTTGAATTTGAAATTATAAGCAGAAACACAAGGCAGCTGTTTGCCTTCTTCAAAGGCAAGAATATTAAGAAGGAAGGCATTTAGAGAGTAAGGAGGCAAAAGCCATTGTTCTAACTTGCATTGAAGTTTCTCACTTAAATCCTCATTAGGAAACTGCCCTGCTCTAATCAGAAATGCTGATAGGCCTTCGTTGCCTGGGATGATGGTTAGTGCTTGCCACCAACTTGGCTTGATTTAGAATCATCTAGGAGGCACATACCCCTGTGTATGGCTGTGAGAGCACCAGTGGAGAGGTTTATCTAGAGATAGACCTATGATTGAAGGGAGCGCCAACCATGGGTGGGGGTTCCAATCTAAGATAGAGAAGAAAGTGAGCTGCATACCAGCCTTCGTGTCTTCCTGCTTCCTGAATGCGGATGTAACAGGACCAGCTGACTCCAGCTAATGGCCGCCACGGTCCTCTATCACCATGGACTGTGAGTCAAAACAACCCCCCTTTCCTTAAGTTACCTCCGTCAAGTCCCACAGCAGTGGGAAAGGGAACCAAGGCAGCGTCCTTGCGGGTGTGTGGCAGAGAAGAGCTTCTGCCACTGTGATCTTGTGTTGAAACCCTGGCAAGGGAGGAGATATTCTGAAGAGACACTACGCCCCTCCTTTGGTTGACAGGATATAGAAACAGTGGGAATCGAACCTGGGTTGTTAGGCCTGGAGGGAAGGACCTTTACCCACGGAGTCGTTCTGCTGGCCTAGAGCATGCATTCCATACATTAATACAGAAGAGCAAGATGTGGTGGTGTTACTGTGGGTGAGGAATGAGGCTACTGAGTATAAAGGACCCTTGACAGTCTTGCATGAGCCGCTCTTCTCCCAACAGGCAGATGACTCTACTTGCTAAATGGATTCTTCACAAGTCCAACATGATAGACTCGATTGCTTTAATGAGTGACTCTTGGGGCTTCTGATTCCAATAAAGGATCTGCAGGTGAAATATAGCAGACGCTGGGAAAACTCGCATGTCATCTACTGCCCTAGGGGGTGGGGTCACTTCACCAGGTGCCTAGCCGGAGCATGGATTGTGCTGGGGAGTACAGACTCCTGTGACCTTCCTGCATTCACGTCTGAGAAGAGATGAACCATAAAGCTGTTTTCAGAAAGACTGAACGCTGCTTCAGACCACAGGCCTAGAATGATGTCTCTGGAGAAGACATGATCCCTGATGGGTGGAGATAGCTATGTCAAAGATGGCTGTGTTTCAGCTTCTGCACAGGTTTTCTCTCCAACATCACACAAGAGACATCCTCTCTTTATGATAGTGCTGCTACTGGACCTATGGCCATTTCTTAGTGGGGATTTAAGTGCAATTGACCTCGTGGTCTCTGCCCTGATGTGTATGTTCAGACTGTCAGTTCCCTTTCCTGGAGTGCTGTAGAGTTCCATCTGTCTTTCTCTAGACCAGTCAGATAAGATCTGGCAAACCACCTGCCCCCCAGCACCCTTGCTTGACTAAACCATGATTGAGCAAGGATATCCAGTTCCAATTCAGCTGAATACAGGAATTCTCACTTGTTCCAGAACAGAGGTGGGAGGTCATTTCCCGCTCTCATCTTTCTGGAAACATGGGGTATTGTTGCACAAACATGGGGTGTTGTTGCACAAGATTCCTTTGGAATAAGAGATAGAGCACCAGAAAGCACAGTGTGCAGTCACAGAGGAACAGTCAGGCAAGACTCAGTCTCGGAAGTAGGACGCACATTCTGTTCTCAGAGACATTAAGCAGTGCGTTATTTAGTTGCCCAAACCCAGCTGTAGGGTTTCCAGTGATCACCACTTTGCCTGACTAGATAGCAATTGCCACAGGAAGCTAACAAGTCCCAGGGCAAAGGGCTGCCTGCTTGCCCATGCCAGTATCTCCCTTCCCACTTGTGGATCATCTTCTGTCCCGGAATAACTATTGAAAATACCAGTCTCCCAACCTCAGCTGAAGCACTGTACTATAGAGGCTATGCTATGCATCTCTCCAGTCATTTAAGGTCTAGATACAATGGATATAAAGTATCAATCATCAGTGAACTGCTTGCTTAAAAAACCACGAGAAAGTTGGTACTGGAGAGATGGCTCAGTGCTTAAGAGCACTGGCTGCTCTTGCAGAGGACCTGGGTTTTGTTTTCAGCACCCACATGATGACTTACAGGCATCTCTAAATCTAGTTCCTGGGTTCAAATGCCCTCTTCTGGCTTCTGTCAGCACCAGGTATGAGAGTTACACACCGGCAAACACACTCATACACATAAATCAAATCAAATCAAACCATGAGAAAGCAAGGCATCAATTAGGGGCAGGCTGAAGAATGGGGAACACAGATATAAAAATGTTGAACCCTGATAGAAATTCTGAAGGAAGTGAAGCAGAGCCCATGTTGAGCCTGATTCTGAATGAAGATTGATGGCCAGAGACAAGGGCATCACTTTCTTCCCATCTGAAAGGAAATCCACAATGCCTCCAGACGTGAGGAGTGAGCAGAGGGCTGGCTCTGGAAAGTCAAGTTCTCAGCGATCTGGGTGTTGGTCTCGGAAGAGCAGCTCTGAGGATCATCCTAGAATCATTAACCTGAAGTTGAGGACACCAGTCCACTTGCAGTATGAAGACGGCTAATCTAAGAATGTGTGAAACCTCGCAGTAGAACTCTAATTATTAGGAAGCAAATTGATTTGCTGTCCTCACAAATGTTCCTGCTTGTTGTTACTTCTCAGGATGAGAAATGACCCTTTGAAGGGAAAAACAGAGCTGTGCTCAGCTTGCAAAGGGCGAACCAGGACCGGATTAGTGAAGGGCATGTACATCAGTGGAGCCCGGAGCCAAGGGCAGTCACACTGCACAAGAGTGCCACTGGAGCGCTCGGTCTGGTTCTAATGATTTATTCAGCATTTGAAACATCCAGCTCTCTTCAAATATTTATAACACTTCCTGGTTGCTTTGAGGCTTTTAATAGGCCAGAATAAATCTGTAAGTATTGAAAAATTGTCAGCAAATAGGCCACAGTGTGAATAACCAAAATGCAAGCTGGACTGCTGTAGCCATTTGCTTTCTTTTGGCCAGAGAAAAATGTTGCAATAATCTCTCGCTGGCATCGCTGCTTTAAATGAGTTTGCTTCCGGGTTTCATCAATCAGGGGACTCCTTAATTATGTGATAAAATTTCATTGACAGGAGGATACTCTGTCCACTCAGCAAAATATTAGACCGTGTTGGTATTTGTCTTTTTCCTTCTGCCACTTTTACTTAGTCCAAGGCATCAGTGTATGGCATGGTGTCCCATCAGTGCATAGAATGGTACCCCCACAGCAATGGGATGGTGCCCCTTCAGTCCATGGGATGGTGACCCTCAGCCCATGGGGTGGTGCCCCCACAATTCAAGGTGGGGTCTTCCCTCCTCAGTTAAGCATCTCTGGAAACACCCCCACAAACACCCCCAGATGTGTGTCTCCTAGGTAACTCTAAGTCATCAAGTTGAAAATGAAAATTGACCATCAGGCTTGTGTGTCTGTTTCTGTCTGTAACTTGTGTGCCTGACAGACATGACCATGTGAACACTCTTCCTCAGGTCAGACTGGAGGATGCTTCTCCACAGCTATTTTCCTGCTTCTTCCAACTTTTGCCTTTCAATAACTCTCCCATATGGTAAAGGTGATGTGGGAGTCCCCTCTGTGTGTTGCTTGTATTTGTTAATGAATAAAGAAACTGCCTTGGCCTGATAGGATGGAACTTAGGTAGGCAGAGAAGACAGAACTGAATTCTTGGAGGAATAAAGCAGAGTCAGGGAGAGGCCATGGATCTGCCAGAGACAGACACTGGGAATTTTACCTGGTAAGCCACTGCCATGTGGAGATACACAGATTAATAGAAATGGGTTAAATTAAGATGTAAGAATTAGCAAATAAGAAACTAGAGCTAATGGGCCAAGCAATGATTTAATTAATACAGTTTCTGTGTGGTTATTTCAGGGCTAAGCTAGTCAGGCAGCCAGGATGAATAAGCAGGCCCTCCTTGCAACACCAAAATTCTACTCTGCTTGGTGGAAAATGTACTTTCCTTCTATCTCACCCTCATCTTGTCTTTAAGTCATTGTTCCATGTCTCCTTTTCCACTCCTGGAAAGCTTGATGAAAGCTTCCTTGTCTTCATTACTGATGTAGTTGCATCCCTTTCTCCCCAGAGGGTATCAGCTCAGCTCCATCACTCACAAAGAAACCATGGCTTAGGTCATCAAAGGCTTCACTGTCTAAGAAAAAAGTGTTCCTAGAGAAACAGAACTTAAACAATTAATATAAATGCATACATACACATATACATGCATGCACATATACATATATGTGTATATATATGCGTAGAATATAGATATAGGATTTATTAGAATGGCATACAGACTGTGGTTCAGCTAGTCCAACAATGACTGTCTACTAACAGAAGGTTCAAGAAATCAGTAGTTGTTCAGTTCATGAGGCTGTCTGTCTCAGCTGGTCTTCTGGATATCAGAATCCAGAAGAAGTAGGTTCTAATGCCAATGAACAAATTTATTTGCTCATGACAGGGCAAGCAAAGAAAGCAAGTTCCTTCTTCCATGGCCTTTATATAGACTGCTAGGAGACACTGTGGCCTAGATTAACAGTAGATCAATCATCCCACCTCAAAAGTTCTGGATTAAAAGTAGATCTTCCTACTTCAAATGATTTAATTAAGAAAAACCCCTCACAGATATACCCAGCCACTTGGGTTTAGGTTAATTTCATGTGGAGTCAAGTTGACCACGGAGAATGGCCATCACAAAAAGCAAGCATCTTTTTATCCTTGTCTTCCTTGACTTCTCAGTGCCCTTTGAAATAAGAACCTATCTTCTTTATGGGCATTTGCTTTGCTCCCCCAACCTTGCTAAAATATTGTAGCTCTCCTTTCAGCTACATGGCAGCCGTTTTCTGTGTCTTTTCTCCTTGCCTCAAGATGGGACTTCTTTCTTTGTCATCCTGACCTTGCTGGAGGAGGCTCATCTGTCATTAGTGGGTTCCCTCAGTGCTGCCATTACTCCCATTGCTGTATGGATTCTGCTTTCTTCCTCCTGACAGAAGATCAGAAATGACTGTGTGCTTTTGCTGGGGTCCACAGTTTGCGTCCAGCACAGAAATGGCTGTGTACCTCTGTTGGTATTCACAGTTTGCGTCCAGCATAGAAACGGCTGTGTACTTCTGCTGGGATTCACAGCTTGCATCCATCAAGGAAATGACTGTGTACCTCTGCTGGGGCCCATAGCTTGCATCCAGCACAGAAATGGCTGCATACTTCTGCTGGGATCCACAGATTGTGTCCAGCACAGAAATGGTTGTGCACCTCTCTTGGTATTCACAGTTTGTGTCCAGCACAGAAAGGGCTGAGCACCTCTGCTGGGCTCCACAGCTTTCACCCAGTACAGAAATGGCTGTGTATCTATAGTTGGAGGCCACTTGTTCATTTCCCAGCCACCCTGACACAAAATAACCACACAGAAACTGTATTAATTAAAACACTGCTGGCCAATCACTTAACTGTATTGCTAGCTAGCTCTCATATCTTAAGTTAACACATTTCTATTAATCTGTGTATCACCATGTGGTTGTGGCCTACCAGTAAGGTTCCATCCGGCATCAGGCATCTGTCTTTTGTGGTGGCTACATGGAATCTCCCTGACTCTGTCTACTCTCTTTCTACATCTCTGTTCAGATTTCCTGCCTGGTTTTAGTCCGTTAAGTCATTGGCCAAAAGCATCTTTATTTATTAACCAATAAAAGCAACACATATACAGAAGGACTTTCCCACACCGTGTACCTCTGCTGGGGTCTACAGCTTGTATTCAGCACAGAAATGGCTGTGTACTTCTGCTGGGGTCCACAGCTTGCATCCAGCACCCCTCTCTTTTTAAGCTCTGTATATATTAGTTTCTAATTAGTAAATATGTAAATTCTATTTTAATCACTTAAACTTTAATCACTTAAATTTAATCACTTAGATTTAACTTTAAATTTTAAATTTAATTTTAATTATCACTTAACCATGTCTACACGCCAATACTCCATGAGTCTCTGTATTCCACCCAATGGTAATAGCTACCATGCGGCATCAACCACAGCTGATTGCCATCCTGTGCTTGCTAGGAATCATTTCACTTCTACGTTTCCCACTATATCTCTGAAACAGATTCTCATTGACTCTCCTGTGTAGAGAAAGGAGAAGAGAACTTAGGCTTGAAAGGTTGCACAGGGTCTGCAGTTACAGAGATAACCAGTAGTAGAGCCGTGATGTAACATGGAAACACAGGCGCAGAATCCAAGATCTCAATGACTAGACTTCGTTTATGCTTTAAACACTTGCTATCTCATTTTTTTAATCATTACAGGCATTATCATATTCGCCTTGGGGATTTATCTTTAGTGGGGTAGCCCTTACATGTTTTTATACATGTGATAAAATGTTAAAAACCTAGAGACTGTAAAAGCTGAAAAGCTGATAAAATTTGATTAAGACTTATACTATTAGATAATAGTATTTTATAAATCCGGTTTCCTGATTTTGATAGTATATTTCAGTTAAGTACATTGTTATCATTCTAAGAAGACAGATGGGGGCATAGGGGTTCCTTCAGGACTGCTGTTTTCACTTCCTAAGCTTCTTTAATTCTTTCAAATAAAATGTTAAAGTACTAAGTTCAATGCTTATGGTATGTCGTCTGGGTCCCTATGTTTTTAATGCGGAATTCTGTCACTTGTGGTCATTAGGAGATTTTTTTCCTCATTTCTGCCACTCATCTGCCTGTGGTTTCCATGTCCCCATTACCAGAAGGATGTTTTCATAGTCAAACTTTTGACTCCAGGCAAAATAGGGTTCAAATCACAGACTACAGAATGGCTTCAACTTTCAGTATATCCTCATTTTAATATTTCAGGTATCATTTAGCAGAGAACCTGTACAGGAAAGAAACCCCATCCATGAGTTGTGGGTTTTTGTTTGTTTTGTTTTTAACATGAGGAATAGTATTCACTAGGCTGGGTATGATCAGAAGTCTTGGGTCTAAACTGGGTTGATATGGGATCTCCCTCTATATGCCATGAATATATTTTATTAACATTGGTCAGTAAAGAAGCTGCTTTGACCTATGGCAGGGCAAAATATAGCAAGGCAGGAAATCGAAGCAGATATAGAGGAGGAAAAAAGATGGAGTGAGGCAGATGCCATGTATCTGCCAAGGGAGAAAGATGCCAGGACCTTATTGATAAGCCACAGCCTCATGGAAATACACAGATTAATAGAAATGGGTTAATTTATGTCATAAGAGATAGCTAGAAGTGTTCTTGAGCCATTCACCAAACAGTGTTGTAATTAATTAAGTGTCTGGGTGGGCAGGAAACTAAAGCACAGTCTTCATTTACACAGGGTTGATGGTAAAGTAACCTAGCCAGCTGTGTTTCAGTCACAGCAAGTAGCTCAGCTCAGGTATTTTGCTGAAAATTAAAATTCAGAGAATTTTGCTCATATTAAAGCCAACACTGTAAAGACCAGGTGAGGCCCAGAATGAGGCAGGGCTATTCCCCATGGAAGTACCTCACACTCACTGAGACACTTTTGTCAAAACTGGGATTAGTGCTGGCCGACACTCTGAGAGGATTTCATGACATCTGATCAAGGTAGGAAGTAATGATTTCTTTAACATGATGTTGTAGGGGGCTTTTCCTGGGTAGACATGCTACAGGTCTCTATTTATCCAAGGCAAGGGGTCAGCAAGTGTTAGACTATTAAAGCAGCTCTAGAAAGATGGGAGGTGCCAAGAAGGAGGCTTGGTCTGACCTTAGGTGGGACCTTGTTTATTCACTTTGCTACACCTATGTGATGATGGCCAAAATGCCTGCAGAAGAAGATGGGATATGGCCTGGTCTAGAGGTGGAGAAGACTTCTGCAGTCTGTAGGGAAGGTGGGGAGTGCAGCCTTTCAGCAGTAACTATCAGAAAGGGAGTAAATAACCATTATAACAATACAGTTTGGCAGACCATTATGTTTTGCTGTGGGAAGTCCTTCTGTATATGTGTTGCTTTTTATTCATTAATGAATAAAGAAGCAGTATTGACCTGTGATCGAGTAGGATAGAGCTAGGCAGGAAAGACTGAACTGAATGCTGGGAAAAAGGCAGAGTCAGGAGACACCACCTAGCCACCAGAGGGGAAAGATGTGACTTGCCAGTTGGGAACTTGCAGGTAGGCCACGAGCCTCATAGTAAAATATAAAATAATAGAAATGGGTTAATTTAAGATGCAAGAGCTAGATAGCAATACGCTTAAGCTATTTCCCAAACATTATTGCAAATCATATAATTTCTGTGTGATTATTTTGGGAGTCTAGGAGGCCAGAAAATAAACAAGTAGCCTCCAACTACAGATTGGCACACCAACATGGGTTGACTAAATCCACTAAAAAAAAAAAAGCCTGAGAGAGCTTGAAAAGGACTTCTACACACACACACACACACACACACACACACACACACTCTTCTCTCCAGGAAACTGTGTTCCAACTGGAAACTGCAACACAATACAAGGAAGGGTAAGAACTGAAGGCAAGGAGCACTGAGCTGAAGTTTGTTACTTATACAGTTGTCAAGAGTGGATAATTTGAAATTGGAAAATGACTGTGCTGTTCTCAAGATGTGTGTGGTCTTTACTGGTGTCTCCTTCAGAATGCAATCCTAGCACTAGATCGTCTGAAAATTCTGGTCCCTGTATTGCTGTGAGTTCATTGGGCTGGTTAAGGGTGAACAGCAGGGTGCAGAGCCTTGTCTAAGCACTTTGCATCTATTTCTTCACTTAACAGCAAAAGAAAGAAACCTAGGTACCGAAGTTTCACCATCAGCACCATGGTTCAGATGAGGAAATTGAGTTCCAGGAAGGATGACTTAACCGAACTCACACAGCAGGACTGGATCCAGGTCGTGAGGCTTCAGAGCTGAGTGCTATACAGCTTCTCTGGTCAGCCCCTTTATCACAGCAACATGCTGGATTGCAGGTCAATCTGTGGATGACTCAGGTGGCTACAAACCTTTATTATGTACATTCTCGGCCCATAGTGTCACGAAACGCCTGCCGATTGTTGGCTGCATGAGCAGCTAGTATGCTATAAATGACTTGATTTATCTTTGAAGGAAGATGAAAACGCAAACACAGGTAGAACTAAGGGAGAAGTGAGCCCGAATAAGGTGCTGCAAGGAACTGAGAACAGAATTTACAAAGGAGGAAGCGTGGCCAGTGAGGATTCAAATGCCCTTGAGATCTCAAGGTCAATGACATTTCAGTGCCCAGCTCATAGGTAATTTGAAATTTATTGTAATTGCTAAGTTTTTTCAATATATTCTTTAGAAATTTATAGAATTTATTCTTGGGAATAAACTAAATTATATTATTTTTGTGATACCCAAACTCTGCTGTGTTATTTCCTGCTCATTTCATATGATCAGGTTATTATTTGCCTGATATGAAATGTCAAATCCTGTCTTATATACTTTTCAAAATTTTCCAAAGATTCATGTATTTTAGAAATTATACTGACCCTGCCCAGAGTATTGGCCCTAAGGTATACTAGCTGCACATCATCAAACAACAGAAAAAAAATAGTGAGTAATCCAAAGAGAAGACAGAGAATTAAAGAGCAACTGTAAGCAGCTCTTTTCCTGAAAGTAACATTGAAACTCTCTCTAAAGAATAGACAGAACCACTTTTGTACTCTGGGTTAGCACTGCTTTGAGAAACCCCCTGGAATTACTCAGGAGAGGAAGCCAGGCATGTTCTTTCTTTAGCTCTTAAAATAGGTCAGGGCTTGTGATTATTTCAGCCTTCCCGTTTCTCTTATTCCATTCTACAGTTTTCCAGTTTCTGTGTCTCTCTTGGGGAACCATGAGGAAAACAAAATGTCTACTGAGCAGGTTTTCCTCAGAAATAATATTACAAATATAAAACGTATCCTTCCTTGAACTCATAAGCAAGAAAGATAGGCTAGGAAGGCAATATTCCAACAGATTTTTCTAGAATCCCTCAGTAAACTTCAAAGAGAATAGTTGTCTCAGGAGGGAAGCCAGGCAGGAACCACAATAGGAAGTGGATGAAAGATGAAGAGGCATTGCAGAAACCCCACCTTGCCGTCTCCTGCATATCATCACAGGCTATCTACCTCTTGAGATGACTTCCGGCCCCAGTGGAGTTCAGCTATGATGCGGCCATGGGCTGCAGGTGTCAGATGAGAGTCTTAAAGATACCAGAGATGGTTAAACTGCTCATTAACTAAATGATTGGGACACCAGTGAGACTGCTAATGGCAGCTTTTGTTTGACATATTCTCCTTATAGTGGCAAGCCAGGATATGTGTGTGTGTGTGTGTGTGTGTGTGTGTGTGTGTGTGTGCACGCACATTTGTGTGCATGTGTGAATATATTGCAGAGCTGTTTGTATGTGTGTTTGTGTGTGTCTATGTGTATGCTGCAGAGCTTTGTGTTTGTGTATATATGTGTTTGTACATGTGTGTGCATGCTGCAAAGCAGTGTTTGTGTTGTATTGTGTTTATGCTGCAGAGCTGTTTGTATATGTGTAGCTGCTACAGAACTGTTTGTGTGTGTGTGTGCTGCAGGGCTGTGTGTGTATGTGTATATGTTTGTGTTGTATGTATGTTTATGTGTGTGTGTATGCTGCAGACCTGTTTGTAGATGTTACAGAATTGTTTGTGTGTGTGTATGCTGCAGAGCTGTGTGTGTGCATGTGTATGTGTGCACGTGTGCACGTGTGCACGTGTGTGTGTGTGTGTGTGTGTGTGTGTGTGTGTCAGAGCTTCTATGAAGATGAAAAGAAATTTGCAGGCCATTCTCTCCAAGCATGTGGGTTCCAAAGATAAAGCTCTGTTTATCAGGTTTGGTGGCAAAGTACCCGATGGTCCCTCATCCAATTCTTTTGAGATACTGTCTGTCACTGGCTTGTCATGTACCAAGTAGGATAAAATGATGGGTCAGCCACCCACAAGGATCCCTGTTGGCACCTCCTGAGCTCTAGAAACACGAGTGTGCACCACCACACTCTGCGTGGCTTCTGGGGATCTAACTCAGGTCTTCACACTCTCTAGGCAATCACTCTGCTCACTGAGCCATCCTCAACCCAAACCATTTGATACTGCATATTTGCTAGTGGCCAGATCCATTTGAAATCCATTACTCCACCTTGTCTTGGGTCTTACTCTTGTTTGGTCGGGTTTCCTTAGATCTTCCTGGGGACTAATTAAGCAGAGATCAGTGTCTTTGAAACATGAGTGATTGCTTCATATTGGACACTTTATGTAAATCTTACTAATCACCTTGTTTGTCTCAACATCAGACCACAGTGCTGTCATCCTGAGTGACAGGAATACTCATCCTTTAAAGTTGTGTATAGCATCGATTAAAGGCATCTAAATAATCTTAGACACAAAAGAATGTATTGCCAAGGGCTGGGAGATGGTTTAGTGTGTGAGGTATTTTGTCTTAGTGTCCTATTGCTGAGAAGAGACACCATAACCACAGCAACTCTTATAAAGGAAAGCACTTAATTAAGTGCCTTACTGTTTCAGAGGTTTAGTCTGTTATCATCATGGTAGGGAAGGAACATGGTAGCACATATACAGGAGTGGTACCGGAGAAGTAGCCAAGAATTCTACATAAGATCAAAGGCAGCAGGATAAGAGAATGAGACTAGTCGTGGCTTTCTCCCAGTGACACACTTTCTCCAACAAGGCTACAGATACTCCAACAAGCTATCATCTGCTAATCCCTCTCAGGTAGTGTCACCCCTAATGCCCAAGTACCCAATCTATGACCTTATGGGGGTCATTCTCATTCGAACCACCACAATACTCGTGCAAACATGAGGATAGACTTTCAATTCCCAGGACCCAAGTGCAGTCAGGTGGGTATGGCAGCCTTCCCATAATTTCAGCACGCAAGATGCAGAGCTAAGGGTTCTTCTGGAACAAAGTGACAGGCTAGACTACTCAAATCTGAAAACTCTAGGTCCAGAAAGAGTTTCTGCCTCAATATGCAAGGGGAAGTGCAGTCAATGGCGATACCCAGTGTCCACCTCTGACTTCCATAGGAATGTGTGCACACACCTTGATCTACATGTATGAAAACACAAACATACACACATATAACCACACACACACACACACACACACACACACACGGAAAGGAAAGCTGGTGAAGAATAGAGCTAAAGAGATGTCTCAGCAGTTAAAAGAACTAAGAGAACTTGCTGCTTTTGCAGAGAACTCAGGTTGGATTCTCAAAACCCACATGGCCTCTCATAGCCATTGGTAACTCTGGTTCCAGGGGATCTAACACCCTCTGCTGGCTTCTTCTGACACCAGATACATACAGTGTACACAAATACAAGTAGTCAAAACACCCATACCCATTTTTAAAAATCTAAGAAAATAAGGTGCCAGGAATTACAGATTTTCCCATGCTCAGGTTCCCTCAAAGCTTGACCTTTCTCACTTTTTAAATCCTCTTCCCCATGGAATCCCAGGAACCTCCACGGGAAGCTCACACCCCACCCCTTTTCATCAGCATTTCCACTTCCTGCAAATCTCAGTGCCAGTCAATATCTGTGATTTTCAGTGCTGCCAAGCATATGGGCACTTACCAGTTTGCAGAGAGTTAAGCAATGTTATGTATCTTTCACTTAGGAAGCAAAGTTAGATTTAGAAAACCTAAGATGAAACACTAAGTCTCAGAAGCAGCTCTACTGAGAAACAGAGGTGGGAAGATGAGGACAGTTCTTGGGTCTCTGTGTATCCTTGGGAGTTGTCTTATTTGAGAGAACATCTTCGTGACGGGCAGGGACAGATGGGCACCTTGCTCAGAGAGTGAGAGGCAGCAAGGGGCAGGCATGAAAGCAGTGGAATATAAATTTGATAAGGACATGTAGAATCAATACTAATATAAGAAAGTAAATAGAACTTTGATTTATGCAATTGTTATATTTTAGAATCGATTTGCACCTCCTAATTGTCCTTGACATTAAGACTGGAATACAAAGCACCCGCCCCATACCTGTGACCTTTGCGTTTCATGTTCTGTTGTCTTCACACAAGGTGTGTGTGTGTGTGTGTGTGTGTGTGTGTGTGTAAAATAAACTTTTTCATTTTATGTAAAAATTACCCTGCCGTCATTAGGTCTCTCTCACCTCGCTCAGATGGTCAGATTTGGCAGCAAGTTCCTTTGAGCCACCTCTCTCCTTTTGATTATCCTAATTTGAGCATCATGTCTGCTCACACCACTGGGCACCAACGTGTGAAATGGACAGCCATTGGAGTCTGCTGTCTGAGAGTGCCCTGTCTTGATCAGCCTCTTAGCTGATTACAGGCAAAATGGACTTAGATGTTTGTGCTCTGTTATCGACAAAATTGTGTAATGCCCTTGTATACTTGATGAAGTGCCAATAACATGTGTGAGTTGAAGAAATGATTTCTCTCTGTCATTCTCTCCTTCTGTCCTCTCCCTCTCTCTCCTTCCCTCCCTCCTTTCTTTTTCCTTTCATCATTTCTTTCTCCCCTCCTTTCTTCTCTCCTTCCCTTGCTCATTCCCTCTCTTTCTCTTCCTTCCTTTGTCTTTTCTTTGTTTCTATGTCCTTCAATCGTCCCTACTGAGTCCCTATCCTTGCCAGCCAGCCTTCTTGAAACATTCTGAGTGTCCCCGGAGTGACTTCTGCAGTTGCTCTTCTAGGAGTTGCCTGCAGCTTTTCGCCATGCAGACCACAGCAGCTGCAGACAGTCGCACATGGGAACCCACGCCTTCCCTCTTTGTCTCTGTTCTCTGATGCTTCTTGAAACGTATACAGGAAATGAAACCAGGAAAGCAAATTGAATATAAAAAGAACATTTCCAACAAAAGGAACTCAGTCTTAAAGAACATAAAGTTGGAGGAGGCCACAGAGACAATATTAGCAACCCAATTATCTTGCAACTTAAAGAGAAAGAATCTGGAAGAAGAGAAAGAATGAGTTGATAGTTCATGTATTTCTTTCTTAATTCATTGTTACCTTTTGATATAAATACTGGTTATTCCATATGGAAGGTGTAGAGACTGGGGGCCATTGAGGTTACTGCCCAGTGCAGAGTGCCAATGAGTCTGCTCGCTGAGGAGTCACGCTCAGCCACCACAGTGTGGGCTCAGAAGCCACGCTCAGCCACTACAGTGTGGGCGTTTTCCCCCAATCACCAAACAACGGATGAGAAGAAATAACCCAGCACCCCTGCTAAAGAAAGAACGTCCCAGGAAGAGGAGAGTTTTCAGAATGAAAATGAAATCTGAAATTGCATTTGGCTTTATTTCTTAGCTAGCAAGTTGAATTTTCCATTTCCTGCCCTTCCCTCTGCTTTAATGGCCTGATTTGGTGAAATAAATTTCACAAGTTTAAGGAATATGAGTCCTTCCCCCTTGCTCTTAAAAACTCCAAGGCTGGGGCCGAATCTTTTGAAAGGTGCCAAGTGAGATGGTGCCATAGGGGAAATGCAAGGTGCTTTCGAAATGGCAACGGGAAAGCCCCTTTGTATTCTGACCTGTGAGTCATTTCTTGTGGTCAACTTTTCTTTTTTAAATTTGAATGCACTTATTGTCCTTTTGCCACACTGACAACACTCTGGCACAGTCTAGTAACTGAGAAGCAGTAGGTCCCGTGCGCTCTAGTCCTCCTCTTCCTTCTTTCACTCCTCCTTCTCTTCCGCCTTCCTCTCTTCCCTCCTCCCCACCTCCTCTCCCCCTGCCCCTCATACTTCCCGGTCAACAAATTCTGACAGCGTATTAGTTATGTATGTTCTCCTGTATCTCAATATTTTCCTTTGAATCTGCTTTTCAACTTCCCACTGCTTGCAGAGTTAGCTTTTCCTTTTATAGACCTGTTGCTAGAATGTCAGGGACTGTTCCATCCCGTTAACCCCCTGTGAAGTGTCATGCTGCCTTGCAGGTTGGAATATTCGGTTTGGCTCCTCTAGTTAGCAGTCACCATTCCCCACTGTCACTTAGGTGGGGTCAGAAGGCAGCATCACATTTATGTATTTTGAAGCAGACTTTTAAAAAAATTATTTTCACGTTACTCCTTGTACATGGTACTTAAAGAGACTTTTCAAAAACTGGCTTGGTGCCTTTGCGGAGTTTGGATGTTGAACTCAAGTTTTCCTGGCCAGAAATCTAGGGTTTTCGCTTTCAGTTGAGAGTCCTTAACTGTTGAATTGCCGTGATGGATCTTCCGCTTCCTCCTCAGCCAATGAGGAAGATAGAATGGGAATATCTTGGAATCACAAGAAGAGTTATATGGGACAGTGGGTGGAAGATCCTTGGAGACTTGACTGAGGAATGCAGGACACACCCCCTTCTACACACAAATACTTCTCATGCTAAACTAATTCATCTTTAAATACATGTTACTTAATATAATTATGTGTATGAGTGTTTGCCTAAATGTGTCTATGTTCCATGTGCATGCCTGGTGCCCAAGGATGCCAGAAGAGGGCATCACATCCTCCAGAACTGGCATCACATCCTCCGGAACTGGCATCACAGACAGTTGTGAGCCACCATGTGCATGCTGAGACTCACACTCAAGTCTTCTGTAAGAGCAGCTGTGTTTTTTAACTACTAAACAACCTCTCCATCCCAAAACAGTTCTCTTTAAGAGGAAACGATAATAACACTACTTCACTTCAAAACCAAATTCAGTTTTTTTTATCTCATGACACAAAGTGCGTGAGATGTCTTGAAAGACCTTGCTATACTGAACTCAGTCTTTGATATCTGCAGGACATGTGAGGATCCCCCTTTTGGGAGCAAAGAGAGTGTCCCAGCCTGCCACAAGAGGCTCACCATTGAGTGCTGGCCTTCTGCAACCTTTCTCCAGGGAGGAATCCTGAGGCAGCCATGAAGCATGTGGGCCAGAGACAACCTTGCTGCCAAGAGGGCTCAAGGAATTTGTGAGTCACTTCTTATCCGCTCGGATGGATGGCAGAGAAAAACTGGGTGGTTAGAGGTTTCTTACCAGTGGTTAAACAGAATACCCTGGCAGATGGAGGGAGTGATTTGTGGGTAGTATTCTCCCACTCCCCTTGAAAAATCTGCATAGATCTGAGCTGAGATCACTTTATTAACTTCTTTTTTAGTGTAGGAGTGTTGTGGTCTGAATGGAAATGTCCCCTACAGTCTCAGGTATTTGAACACTTGGCCCTCGGGTGGTGGTGCTGTGCGGGGAAGTGATTCACCCTTGCTGCAGGAAGGACATCACTGGGAGCTGGCCTTGAGGGTCCATAAACTCCCTCCATTCCAGTTATCCCACTCTGCTTCCTGTCTGGGGTTAAAGATGCAGTCTCCCTGTGTCTTGATGCCATGCTTCCCCTACCACACTGCCTCTGCCTCTGAAACCAAACCACAGCAGAAATAAACTCTTCCTTAAGCTGCCTTTGGCCATGGTATTTTACCACGGCTACAGAAAAGAACCCAAACTAAATATGCAAGACCTTCTTTTCTTTCTCTTTGTCTTTAATGTTTAAGGACCACTTAATAGAATCTCACCGTATCAGAACATAGAAATGTTGAATAAATATTTTTATCTGAAAAATGAACACATTATTAAATTTATTGGTAACCAAGCATGGGCTTTGTTCTCCTTTAGGGAGAGAGATGTGGTTATAAAAAACTGCAACCTAAATCTGTGCTCTTAGTTAAGCTTATGATCTTGAAAAATAATAAGATGATAAATAAAACAAAAATGAATAGTGTACCAAATAATTAGAAGGTGTGGGAAAAAAAGGAGAGCTCGGGAGAGGAAGGCGAAGCCGTGTTTGTGCGGAGGTGATGCTGCGGGTTAGAGCTGGGCTGCCAGGGAAAGCAGGCTGCTTCTGTCAATACATGCGGTACCCAATGCCAGAAACAACAATGACACCCACATACACACATGTAAATGCTCCAAAATCATAAATCAGAGTAGAAAACTCTTTATGAAGACATAGTCCTTCCTCATACCTTAAAATGCATCTTCATCAAGACAAACTTGGAGCTATATGTAGGGTTATCTACCTGGAAACATCAGACATTAAGAAATTTAATTATCAACGCATATTTCTGGGTTCTCTGTCTGTGGATTCGGCTTGTCTAAGCATACAATCAAATAGAGTATGGCATCCTTAATAGTTGGTGAAAACTATTCTCCTTTCCTTCATAGCAGGAAAACTTCTATGTCAATAATCACATCTTTGACATAATTTTGTTTTGAGAACCCTCAAGATCAAAAGTAGAATGTAGTTTTACTCTAGTAATCAAATAGATTTTCATAAAATAAAATAATTGTAAACATTTCTGAATAAATTATTGTATAAGCACTTTCAAAGATATTATTTTAAAGCATTTAAGAACATATACTCATCTTAAAAGAAAAAAACAACATGACTTACAAATATTGGCACCTTACACTGAAATTTACTTTAAAACGATCATTAGTTTTATTGAAAATATAACTGGATTGTTTAAAGTCATTTTCTAAATGTGACACTATTTCAAATTTCTATTTTTAGTGTCGGTCTAGTTTTTAAAGATAAAACTTTATACATATAGTTTGTGTTTCCTTTGGACTTCTGTATACATAGATTTTAGAGAAGAGATTCTTTTGTGTATATACGTGCATGAGACTGATTGGATTTTCTTAAGATGATATTCTCTAGTTTTATCCATTTCTTTACAAAAGATACAACTTCATTCTGTTTAAAGGTGACTGAAGTCTCTCTCCCCCCACACACTGCACACACACATACTGCACACACACACTACACAAACACACCACACACACAGACACTGTACACACACCACATACACACATACATGCATACACACATATCACAAATATCACATTTTCTTCATTTATTTAGCCCGTAGTATAAATATGGCTTATTCCATGACTGACAATTATAACTAATTCCCTAAAAATTATGTGTACACAGGCATCTCTACTGTGTGCTGACCTTTTCTTCAGGTACATACCCAGGAGTGGTATATTTGGATCAAACAGTAGCCAGCCTTTAAGTTTTAGTTGTTTTAAAGAAAACACTCTATCCATTTCATTTTTAAAGAAAAACAACTACTTTAGTATTATGAATTATTTTGTCAGCCGCTAATGTCAACCATTATGGATGCTACACTAATAGATGAGTTCCCCCAGAACTACATATGGGAACAGATAAAGGAATAAGGAAATGGTTTTTGAGCATTATTAGAAAATTATATTTCATTAAGCAAGACTCTATGGAATTCATGCCCAGAGGAAGGACTCAGCATCTAGATTAGATTATCTTGTCTCTTCCTCAATACATTAATTACATACTGGTATATGGCCGTCGATTGTAAAACTTCTCTCTGTCAAACAGTGTGCACCATCAACTCACTCTTTGGGGGCAGAAGCCGGTGCCTGGGGTTCACTGTCTTTCATATCTCTCCTGTGCCTGAGACAGTCAGAGCCTCTACTGGGGAAGGACTTTGAGACCCATTACTACAAAGCGACAGCTGTTAATAAATGTATACAATGTCAGCAACTATATACAGATTTGATTGTTTTTTCTGTAGATGAAACCTGAAGATGTAGCCACGTTAGTGGCACATAATCAAAGAGGCACTGTGACAGAGGGGCTGTCAGGGTAGCAGAGGAGCCAGGTGAGGGGGTGCACGTCTGTAATCCCTGCACCCAAGACTATCACAGATTTAAGGTCAGTCTACTCTACATAGTGAATTCCAGGCCAGCAGAGAACACACACACACACACACACACACACACACACACACACACACTCACACATGCCTGCACACAGCCCTCACTTGGTGACTCACAACCATCTGTAGCTCCAGTTCTGGGAATCCATTGCCCTCTTCTGGCTTCTACAGGTACATGTGCACAGATATTCATGCAAGTGTAAGACTCATACACATAAAAAGAAAGGAGAGTTTAGGAGAAGTCACACATCTGGAGCCGCAGATCTTCCTTGGTGAACATCATCTATCTGAAAACGCCCAGGAGTCTCAGTGTGATGGAGAAAAGCCAGGCCACTGTGCAGCTTAGCTGGACGAGTCCAGGTGTATTCCTTCACACAAAGATCTTGTTGGTGGTGAAAGTGGACTCACAATACAACAGTTTAAGAAGAAAGATGGGTTCCTAACGCCTCCCAGGGATGGAGTGTAGGAGGTCAGACCTCTGAAATAGAGCTCACTGCAATGTAATTTCA
Organism: Microtus pennsylvanicus; assembly: GCF_037038515.1. NCBI lineage: Eukaryota > Metazoa > Chordata > Mammalia > Rodentia > Cricetidae > Microtus > Microtus pennsylvanicus. The sequence continues at coordinate 8,117,451 of NC_134581.1, read as the reverse complement.
CTAAATGAGAGGGAAACCCACGAAAATCAAAAGCTATGTGCCATCATCCTTGAGTGGAGGCTCACCTTTAGTATGTATAAATTACTAGGACATTGTACATAGCATCAGCCTAGCCATAGGTTAGTAATAATCACACTGAAACACAGATTGATGGGATATATGCAGCTGTGTCTACTAAACCCGCACAAGTTAGCTAAGGCCTTTCTCATCTTGATGTCACTGACATCGGTGGCTGGGTGTCTCAGCGCTTTCACCTGTGGGAAGAGCCAGAGGTCCTTGGTGTTTAGAGAGGAGCTCCTTCCAGCCACCCTCTGCCTCGCCTCTGTGCTCGCTCGGAAACCCATCCCGTGGCAAGCACCACAGAGGCCAGAGTTGCTGATTAGCCACCCGAAGTTCAGAGAGTGCCCTGCAAGAAGGAAACATGTACCTCGAATCTGCAGTCTATTGTTGAGAATGTTTTCATTTCTATGTGAACACAGTTTTTGCCCGTGTGACATAAACCATTGCACTGAAATTGTTGAAGAATTGGGTGTGTCCGTGTTCTGCCCGTAATCGGCCGTGTTCTCATTGGATTTTTTTCCCTTTTCCTTTTATTTTTATTTTGTTTTGATGTAGACCGGACTGGCCTGGTACTTGCTATGTGGCCTGGGATGGCCTCAGATTTGCAGCAACCGCCCCCTGTCTTTGCTGTATACTGGGTGTGAATTGAACTTTCATGGATTTGGTTTGTAACTTAACGGGAAAAGTGCCATACATTCACGTTGCTAAGGAAGGTTGATCCTTCCTTGGACTGAGGACCTATGGGTAATTGACAGAAAACTGATACACTGAATGGTACATGTATTTTCAGCATTCCACCTGCGGCCTCAGGAGGGAGAAGGCTCAGCTTCCCAAGGGCTGTGAACGGAAGAACAAAGGCTAATACAATCTTTCTTCTTGTCGGGACTGTCTGTTCTGTTTCCCTGGCTTGCAGTCTCATCAGGATTTTGCAAAATCACAACCATATTGTTTATGCATATTGCATGAGTCTCACCGGATCATCTTCAAAGTGGTGGTGTGGCGTACTGTCAGGAGCCTCTTTATGCTAAGCGTCTTTTATGTTCCTTGGGGTGGGGTGAGTGGCAGGGATTTCGTGCTTCAGAATATGTTCCCAGGGCTGTGTGTTCATGTGCTGCACATTTAAAAAAAATTTCATACTCAACAGCACTTTTATTACTTCCATTTCTGAAGAGCGCCCCAAATTTACTTAAATAAAACCTTAATAAAACATTTGTTTATTTTTGAATAATGAACTATGGGAAAGGCAGTAGTATTTATACAGATAATTATATATTAGTTCAGAAAATACATATTCTGTTTTTGTGAAGATAAATGATAAGTATAATAAAAATGAATTCTTTTTAATTCTTTGACACATGCAATTTCACTTTTGAAGGGGTTCATTAATGTCAAAGTTTTATCCTAATTATTTTTTAAGTTTCATGAAATTGCTGTTGTTATAAAAATATCTTTGCTAAAAATATAACTTAAAAGGATTACATGTTTGTTTTTTTTTTTAATTTTTGGTGAGGTGCTGGGGATTGAACCCAGGACTTTTAGAATTACCAACCTGACCCTTCTGAAAGCTACCCTATTTTCCTAAAATTGTATGAAAATTTCCATGACAACAGCGAAAACTACTCTCACTTTGGTAATAAGTAAACACAAAAGTATTTCATCTCACAGTAGTTATACACTTGAAACAAAAGACTGCAGGCCTAAGGAGTGGATTGTCAGCAGCCATGAGAACTGATTGAATTACACGAGAAACCATAGGATGCAGTGGGTTTGCTGCAGACTTGACTGAGCAAAAAAAGGCAGACTGATTTTCACTGGACATCATATTCAGACGGACACAGCAAAGTGTCTGTATCCAATCCCTGGAACAGCAGTGTCAGACTTAATGCAGGGAAATACGGCAGTGGGCTATGTGGTTGAGTGCCCAGGGCTAACACTGGGCTGCAGAGATGGCTCAGCAGATAAGAGTATGTACCGCTCTTCCAGGGAACCTGGGTTCTGGTCCTAACACCTCTGTCAGGTGGTTCACAACTAACTGTAACTCCTGCTCTGGGGATCCAGTGCTCCCCTCTGGGTCCTTTATGTACTACTACTACTACTACTACCACACACACATACACACACACACACACACACACATACTCATACTAATACTCAATTTAAAGTGGTTTTTAAAAACATCTAATAGATCATCCCCCTTCTGGAGGTTCCCTGGGAATGAAAATATATTTTATAATATTTTATTGAACTTCTGTTTATACCTGCTATTCCTTTATATGCTTTTCAGATTAATAGCTCTCTAGATTTATTTCCTTGGATTTATAAATACAGGAATTATAGGAACCAAATGGTCAGCAGCCTGTCTAGCCAAAGAGCTTATGGTTCTTGTTTGTTAGAATATGAAAGGCTACTACACAAACGTGCCGAAAAGATGCCAGTCCCGTTGTGCTCTCATTTCCTTGGCTTCTCACCGGAATGCATTTTTAGCATTGCCTTCCGTGAGATACAACGGTCTCTTGTGAACTACAGCAACAAGAAGAGCACAGTCCCAGCAGTTTCAGGCTCCCTGTGTCCCTTCCATGCTATAAAACACAGATAACTTCTGGAACAATGGCAACAAGCACCTGCTGCTCTTGCAGAGGACCCAAGCTGAGTGGCTCCTGACCTGTAACTCAAGCTCCAGGGGGTATGATACCCTCTTCTTGGTCTCTTTGGGCATCTTCACACATGTGTGCAACCCCCTCCCCACATATACACATAATTAAAACAAAAAATAGACAAATGGAATGTCACAAGTTGAATCCATGTTAGGTGCTGGGAACGGAACCCAAAGACAGGCTTTCTACAGTGTTCTAGTGGGGGCTTTAGCTGGCATTGACGTGTCTCACTGGCAGCTGGAAGTTTGTAATTGGGTGAGGGTATGAAATCATCTCAATGCTTTGTTTTACACACACACACACACACACACACACACACACACACACACACACACATTTAGTTTCCAGAATAGCCAGAAATCTGGTGACTTTATATACGAATTACATTGGAACACCCTTGGTTTCTAGGTGTGTGCTTCCTTCCCTTGAAAGGCTGATACTTGTCACATCCGTAAAGAGAGGGTAGGCTTCACCTCAGGACTGATTTTCTTCTTTGTTAATGCTGCCAGGTGGAACCAGGAAGGGCTGGCATAACGGTGCACAAGTGTGGGCCACCTGATTGTCAAGTTTTTCTGTGAATGCAAGTCTGGAGAGAATCTGCATGGCCTGCGTGAGCAGGATCGTAGCTGCTGCTGCTGCTTTTACTGGCAAACAGTGGCCATGAGCCAAAGCCTACTCCACTCTCACAGCTGTTTGAGGTGACTCATTTCCCTTCTTTTCCCAGCTGACCCATTCAGCATGCGGATCGCTACCCTTATGCTACACCAAGCCCCCACCCACCCACTTTTCAACTGTGGGAGCATTTTAGGAGCTCCTGTTTTCGGGGCTGAGTTGTATCCACCATCAGAGTGTCAGCAGACAGGAGGCTCTGAGGAGAAGCCGTGGCATGGAGATTTTATGGCCAGGCATTCATGGCTTGGTGTCATCATCTGCCACCCTCTCCTGCTTTCTCTCAAACCACCTCTGACATTAGCCTGGCTTTCTAGCGATGTTGACAGTGCTCAGAGTCCAGAAGGATCATCACGGTGGCTAGCACAGCCATCGACTAGTTGGAACTCACTCCTGGGTTCAAGAAATTCCTGCTGTCTCCAGGGAGAGAAGAGGAAAGCAATAGAGCTGGAGTTACAGGTGGTGTGAGCGGTCCCACATGGGGGCTGGGGACAGAGCTCTAGGCAGGGCTCTGGAATAGCTAGAGATGCTCTCTCATCAGTATCTCTTCTCATAGAAATGCATATCGTGAAGATGGGCCAATCGCTTAGTTTGTGAGGTGCTTGTTCTGCAGTGTGGGAACCCGACTGTGATCCCTAGACTCCATGTAAAAAGATGGGCATGGTGGCCATGCCTGTAACTCCAGTGTTCAGGAAGCAGAGACAGAGGTACCCCTGAGGCTCTTGGAAAATCAGAGTAATCTTAACAGCAAGGCCACAGTTCCCAACGAGGGACTCTGTCTCAAAAATAAAATGAAGACACATTGAAGAGTTCACTGGATATTGACCACTGGGAACTCTTCTCACAAATGCACATGTGAACACGTACACATCAAAGTCACACAAACACACACAAAAGAAATGTGTGTCCCGTGGCTTGAAAACAATAAACACCTGAGACTGTTTTTCCCCGCCACTCTCAGTATTCTATATGAAAATAGCCGACTCTAATTGGTGGAGAATAGCCATGGCTTTTCAAATCCGGATTAGCATGTGTGCCAATGTGTGTAACTCCACCCAAGCTAGAGTCATTTGGGAAAGGGAGCCTCAGTTAAGAAAATTCCCCAGAAGATTGGCCTGTAGACAAGCCTGTGGCCTTTTCTTGATTAATGATTGAAATGGGAGGACACAGCTGACTGTGGGAGGAGCTATCTCTGGTCTGGTGGTCCTAAGTTCCATAAGAAACTAGAGTGAGCAAGTCAAGAGCAAGAAAGCGAGTAAGCAGCACTCCTCCATGGCCTCTGCATCTGCTCCTCCCTCCAGGTTCCTGCCTTGTTTGAGTTCCTGTCCTGACTTCCCTCGTGACAGATTATAACCTGTGAGGTGAAATAAAATCTTTGCTTTCCAAGTTACTTTTGCTCGTGGAGTTTCATCACAGCAGTAGAAAATCTAATCAAGATGGTATATTTACAATCGCATCCATCCTTCGTGTATAACAAATGATATGGCTAAAGTGTATGTTATCTATTTATTATGTGTGCATTTTATGTTGTAGGAATTTTACGTAGAGAATGGAGAGGAGATACGAAGAATGCAAGAGGTGCTGAAAACATAAGCATTAACTGTTTGATCCATACGAGTGAATAGTAAATCAAAGTGATCAGAGGAAAAAGGCATTCTAATTCTAGATTTAATTGCCCATTCAGTTTAGCCAAATACCAGTTGACCCCATGTGTAGAGACATAGAAGACCATCTGCCAGGAGGCCTGCTGGGCTCTCGGCTTGCCAGGATTGTATTTGCTGAGGACAGAAAGCCACACAAATCTACATCAGAATGCTAAGGTCTGATGTGTGAGAGCTCATTACTGCTTGTGGCAAGAAGTGAACAACACTCCTACAAAAGGAATGGGTTGGACCAAATGTGAAAAAAAGGCACAGCCATACAAGGTAGCCATTAAAAATAACAGGGTATAAAAATGTATTCAGATGGAGAGCTGCCCAGGACACATTTGATGGAAAATTAAAGTCAACAGGAATATAGTTGATGGGATCTTATTTGCATATGACAATGCGTGATGTGTGAATACACATAAATCTCTCTGTCTCTGTCTCTCTTTCACACACACACACACACACACACACACACACCTACCTTTAGAGAAATTCCTTGGGAAAGTTAGTTTTGTATGGTGTAATTTTGGATGATTTTAATTTTATTCCTATGTATGTTCTTATTTTGTACATATTCATTTCCATAGGAGGACCATTAATGTTTGTGAATGATGTAAGCACTAAACGAACTTGAAAGCAAGCCGATCACTCTGTTTTTAAGTTCTGAAGACAGAGGTTTAATTCAAAGTTTCACCCTAAGAGCTGATTAGCCCTTTCTCTCAGGACAGTGACCTGGCAGCCCAGGTCCTGAAGTCCATCTGTCCTGGTAGTGTGACAAAAGTCTCTTACCTGGAGTGCTGGCCAAATAGGCCACAACACCCACTCACATGAAACTCCTTGGACAGCCAGTGAACATGTGTTAAACACCCAACGTGTGTCTTCATTATGTCCCTTTATGTATTATGGATAACTACTATAGATTTTTGATACAATAAGGACAATATATCAAACAATAAACATTAGAGATGGACAGTCTGGCTTTGGACCAGACCATAGGAAGGTGGGGGCTTCCTTGGATTTCTTCCCTGTGTTTTTGTGAGCAAACCTCAACAGAGAAGCATTGAAACAGTGAACGCAGATTCCAAAAACACTGACTACATCCAAGCTCTCCTCTGTCAAAACCCAGTGTGATAACATTTCTCTATATTCTACCACAAAACAAACAGAACTGATACAAAACCAAGGGGGCCTTTTTTTTTCTTCTGTCTTAAGTGGGAACCAAAAGAAGACAATAGATTTTCATCAAACAAGCCACTACCCTGAGCTTACTGATAGAATTGTGATGTGAGTCAGGCCAGAATTTTTGCCCTTTTCTTTTGTCTCCTCCTTCTTCACCTCTCTCTCTCTCTCTCTCTCTCTCTCTCTCTCTCTCTCTCTCTCTTTCTTTTTCTTCCTCTCTCTCTCATTCTCCCTGTCATTGAGTCCTACCCCTTCTCTGTCAAGACATGGTCTCTCTGTGTTGACCAGAATGGCCTCAAATACACAACATGCAATCATCAATCTTTTGGCCTCAGTCTTCCCAGTGCATGGATGACAGGCATGCATGTACCCTCATGCCTGAAAACCCAGACATTGTGAAAAACCTACACACAGGCTGTTTGCTTTTGTTAATGAAACGGATGTAATTATTTAATATAGGCAATAAAATATAACTCATGCTAATTTAGGATCCTGGTTAATATAAGACTAAGCACTTATCAGAATTAATCCACTTAATTAAAAAAAAACCTAAACTATATCAGTACTTTCACTAGCGCTGATGATTTGTAGGTGCATGGAGTAGGGTATAAAATGGAATCTCGGAGTCATTTTGATTTGCATCTCCCTGATGACAAAGGATGTTGAACATTTCTTTAAGTGTTTCTCAGTCATTTGAGATTCCTCTATTGAGAATTATCTGTTTAGATCTGTATCCCATTTTTAAAACCTTGATTATTTGGTTTGTTGCTGTCTAGTTTCTTGAATTCTTTATATATTTCGGAAATCAGCCCTCTGTCAGGCTAGATAACACAGAGACTTAGGATAGGATCAGACTTGTTGGAATAGAATCAAACTTGACTGGAAGAAAAGAATGTCGGTGTAATGATGCCTAATGATTCTTCTATATCCGTGACATGGTGCCTAGGGAGGCTTCATCCAGCAACTGATAGAAATAGAAGCAGACCCAGAGCCAAACATTAGGTGGAGCTCGGGGATCCCACAGAAGAAGGAGAGACAAGATTGTAGGAGCCAGAGGGGTCAGGAATGCCAAAGAAAATCCTCAGAATCAACTAATTTTGACTCATAGGGGCTCACAAAGACTGAACTGACAGAGTCTCTGTATATATGTCACAATTGTGTAACTTGGTCTTCTTGTAGGACTCCTAACTGTGGGAGCAGGGGCTGTCTCTGACTCTCTTACTTGCTTTTGGAACCCATTTTTTGTACTGAGTCACCTTGCCCAGCTTTAATACATAGGCGGTGTTAGTCTTACTGCAACTTGATATGCCATGCTTTGTTGATATCCATGGAAGACCTGCCCTTCCCTAAACAGAAATGGAGGAGGTTTGGATTATGGGGTGGAAAGAGAAGGGCGAGTTGGGGAGAGGGACGAGGAGGGAGGGGGAACTATGTGTGGGATGTATAATAAATGAATAAATTAATTAAAAGAATGTATAATAAGTAAACTGTGTGTGGGATGTATAATAAATAAATTAATTATTTGAAAGAAAAGAAAAATTATCCAAATGCAGGCCTTATTGTATAAGAGTAAATAAATGTGTGCTTGTAGGCGTGAAAAGGTGACTTTGTGGTTAAGAACACTAGAGGTTCCTGTAGAGGATAGAGAGCAGATACCAGCACCCATGTTGGGTAGACCTGTAACTCCTTCTCCAGGGAACCCGACGCCCTCTTCTGGCCTCCTCAGACATCTGCACACGTGTACCCCCATTCACAGTCACACACACAATAAAAATAAAATATCAAGGGGCTGGAGAGATGGCTCAGAGGTTAAGAGCACTGGCTGCTCTTCCAGAGGTCCTGAGTTAGATTCCCAGCAACCACATGATGGCTCACAACCATCTATAGTGAGATCAGATCTGGTGCCCTCTTCTGGTATGCAGGTAGAATATTGTACACATAAATAAATAAATAAATAAAGAAAGAAAGAAAGAAAGAAAGAAAGAAAGCTATAAAAAATAAAATATCAAAAAACATAACTGGAGGAATTTTAAAGTTTCATTGCTGATGACCTTGCAGGTTAACACTTATCTTTCATGAGTCTTTGTGATGTATGCTTGTGACCCTAGACAGCAGAAGATGAAGAACCCAAGCAGAAGGTGACTGATGTACTTTTTTTCTCCTACATTTTGTATACTTGGCATTTGGGTTAATTTTTGAACAGTGCCTAAGGCGTTTAATATTTAAAACATACTGATTTGGGACTATTTTTTCAGTGTCTGAATTCACAGCCTTGGTATATAATTTATGTTTATTTTTAATGCAGATTTCCGCTTTTGGGTGATGTTTTTTACATGTGACAACTGTATCGTGCTCAGTGTTGACTATGAACTTGATGCCCAGGTCTGATGTCATGCTCCTCCCTTTCTTCCTTGGATTGAAATGAAATGCTTTATTACCTTCCATTCAAGAATGATTTCAAAACCAGTAATAAAGCAGGCACCTGAGTTTAATTAATCAGTTGTTAGTTCTACAGTGTCTTTAAGATTACAAAAGAGACTAAGAAATTGTTTACTTCTCTTCCACCAGTAGTTCAGGTTTATTACTGGATTTTAAAAAAATTCCCAAAAGTTATAAAGAGAACAAAATCAACCATAACTCTAAGTACTGCGAACATTTTGGGAAAAAGAAGCCCAAATGTTATATTTACAAATACAGGCATAAATAAACTCAAACAAGACATATCATTTTATAAACTACACACTTTGCACACTTGAAGAAAAACATTTTAATGAGCTGGTGAAATGACTCAGTAGTGGTGAGAGCTTGCTGCTCTTCCAGTAGACTAGGGGGGCACTCCCAGTGCCCACATCTACTGGGCAGGCACAACTGCCTGTCGCTCTAGCTCCAGGAGATCTGATGCCCTCTCTGGCTTCTGCAGACACCTACATACACATGCGTGTACCCTCACACATGTATGCATATGATTAAAAATAAAATGACTCTTTAAAATATTTTTACTTGGGGAGTGTGTGTGTGTGCTCGTGCATGTGTGCGCTTGTGTATGTGTGTGTGCACATGAGTAAACTAGTCAGAGGACAAATCCATGGAGTCACTTCTGTCCTCTGCCTTTCTGTGGATCTAGAGATCAAGCCCAGATCATCAGCCGTGTGTGGCATGTGCTTTTACCTGAAGGTTTCTACACATAAACTTTCTACCATGTGTATTTCTTGCAAGCATGAATTATTTCGTGGCTGAAAACAATGCATTACTGTCCTTGTTTTTTTTTTTTTTAAATAGATCTCACTTACTTATTTATTTATTTACCTACTTACTTACTTATTGAGACAGGCTTTCAATATGTAGCCCTGGCTGGTCCAGAAGTCACTATGTAGAGCAGGCTGGCCTCCTTCACCTCTGCCTCTCACGTGGTGGGATTTAAAAGGTATGCACCATCACCCCCAGATACGTCTTATTGAATTGTGCATGTGTGTATGTGCACATGTCCACTGTGCACATCAGAGAAGTGTCTGCAGAAGTCAGTTCCCTGGAGCTGGGGTTGTATACCAGTGCTTGTGAGTGCTGATATGAGTGCTGGGAACCGAACTTGGGTCACCAGCAAGAGCAGCAAGAGTTCTTAACTCCAGCCCCTGAATTACTATTCTTGCTCTAATAAAATAACTAAAGGAAGGAGGAGCTTGTTTTGTCTTACAAGGAGAGCTTCGCCATAGTAGCTTGGGGTAGCTGGTCACTTTACATCCAGTCCGGAAGCCGAGAGAGATGAATATGGCTCGGCTCAGTTTCTCCTTTTCATTCAGTGCAGGCTGTAAAGGTGGGCCGTTCCTACTCAGCTAACCCCCTCGGGGACTCCCTCACAGTCATGCCTAGGGGTGCGTTTCTAGGTGCCACCAAATTCCGTCAGGTTTACAGTCAGCATCTTCCATCAGTCGTGGAGTAGAGTATGTGCCTTTCTCTCTGCCCACATTTCTCTGCACATGTAGACTCAGGCATTGGCTAACACAGCGTCCTTCAGGTACCGGCCCTACACGCTGTGCAGTTTTTAAAAAGGAACCAAGAGGAGTTTTGCTGTGGCAGTGAGCAAGGCATAAGAAGGAGAGAAAGACCAGGGTCTGTGTCTGGCAGGGACAGAAGAGTGATGTTTGGTCTGCAGGCAGAGGTTCACAGTGCAGGGCTCAAGCAGGGGCAGTGGAAGGGGACCAGGGGAGCCATGACACTAAGCGGTGGCATCACAAGGGATGGGGACGGAGAGAGAAGTCTAGTGAGTTTCAGTAGAGCTTAGGGAAGAGAATCTACTGGATCTTAAGAGGGGTTTGGAAAGTTGGCCTAAGATTGTGAACCTTCAGCTAATATGTAGGGTCCCCAGAAATGTCCCTGAGGAAAGAATCCCATGAGTAATCTTTGGTTTAAAAGCGTCTAATTGTCCTGGTTAGGGCGGTGAATTTATTTATTTCTTTATTATTTAGGGTCTCACCTAGGTCAAGCAGGCCTTGACCTCGCTAAACAGTAGAGTGTTACTTTGACTTTCTGTTCCTCATGCTACCACCTCCTCTGCCCCTTCTGGCTCCTCCGTCTCCTGAGTTCTAGGCTTATGGGTATGTGTCAGGTTTATGTGGTGCCAAGGAACACTGTCCCCACGATCTGCAACCCTAGCCCCTTAGGACAGGGATGCTTAGCAGGTGACCCCAGAGCTGCAATGATCTTGGAAGTTCCTCTGCTATGCAAATACGCAGGCGGCATGACAGACCAGAAATACACTAAATCAGAAACACGGCAGTCTGTTTTCAATAAGCCTTCAAGTGATGGTGACTGGTATATGCGCTCATGGACCAGTGGAAGAGGAGGATGGGGAGTGGGGGGGGGGGGAAGCATGCCTTTCCCATGAGTCACCTGATACAACTTGGATTTATTGCCTTCAGGTGTTTTAAGTCAAGGGCAATTCAGCCCGAGGCGTGTTAACACATTGCCCACAGCATAAAGGGAGAGTAAAATTTATTCCTTCACCCAAGGCTCACGCTAAAGTGGCCACCGCCCCGCGCTTTGCTGCATTCCACACGAGTGATACAAAACATATGCTAACCTCAACTATTTTCCAGAGAAATTCAATAGGGGAAAGGAACAAAGCTGCAGGCTCCTCCTATCCCTAGACGCCACTATTTCTAACCGGCTGAGGGCTTGCTCCAGCTCTGTTACTTCTGCTCTGGAGGTAGCCGCTGACTTCGCGCAAGTGTAGCACTCAGAAACACTGGCTCTGCTTCGGCTTTGAGTTGTGCAGACTGTTCTGGATGGAGTACGCGTGAGATGCTGGCAAGAGTCTCACACACAGGAATGCTGGCGCCCGCCATGTTCATGAGGGCCAGGCTTGGCAGGAGACCTTCCTTTAGGTTCTGCTGAATTAGTTACTTTTCTCGCTGTGATCCAAAAAGAAAGAAAAAAGAACAGTACAAAAAGCAGCTTAAAGGAGAAACAGCTTATTTTGCTTCCTTGGCTTAAAGATGGAACAGGTCCCTCCGAGTGGGAAAGACAGGGAGGCAGGAGTACATGGCTCTCATCAGTCCGCAGTTAGGGAGCAGGAATGAACTGGGACCGGAAGGGCTTTCATAAAACCTCAACACTGGCCCCCAATAACCCCTTTCCCCCAGTGATGCTTCACAACCTTCTGAAACAGCGCCACCAGCTGGGGCCAAGTGTGCAATGCACACATCCATTTAGGCATGTCTCATTCGAACCACACCACCTCCAATTGCTTAACGTGCTCAAGCCTGCCAACTGGGGCTTTGCAGCCAGGAGCCTCAGGGTCTGCCCTGAGCTGGCAGCCGTGCAGCGGGGATAGGGCTAAGCCTCTTCCTCTGCTCCCCCAGAGGGGTTCACTCAACGCTCTGGTCTCAGTAAAACCACAGTCCCCTGGAGCCTGCTTTTCCAACACATTATTTTGTTTCATAGACAAGTTATAAATCCAATCAGACACCCCTGGTACCTGAAAGGAAGCATGGGCCATAAAGAACTTCTATTTTCTTGGCTGAGAACTATCACCCATGCTCCCTCGGTCCCTTCCAGAGACTGGCCACATACTCCTTACTGGCAATCGGGAACAGTGGAAAACTTCAGACTGATGTGGCAAAGCAGCAGCCAAGGGGTTACCCGAGAATCAGGGCTGCAGCGGCTCTTCACAGGCCACTCCTCTCTCCCTGCTGGTGCTGAAGGCGGCTGCTGCTTCACCTCAGTCTGTACATTACGTCCAATAGTAAAGCCGGGGTAGGCAGCGTGGAGAATAAGTTACATTATAGATCTGGATCAAGGATTATGAACGTCGGTGGTATGTTAGTTTTCTATTGCTGTTAAATAAACCAAAGAAAACAAAACAAAGAAACAAAACTAAGAAAAGACCAGCAAGATGGCTCAGTGGGTAAAGGCGCTTATTGCCAAGACTAACAATCTAAGTTCAGGCCCCAAACACACATAGTAGGTGAGAGTCCAGCTCACAAGTTGCCTTCTCACCTCTATGTGACTTCTGTGGAATGCACAGGCACACACGAGTCTTGTGAAGCTGAAGATTCTGGGTCTCAGTTTCAATCCCAGGAAAGCTGGCCTGGGAGTATTCCTGAACAATCCTGTGTCTTCGGTCTCTGATCCCCACCGGACATGAGAACAGAGAGCCTGGAAGGCCCCATGGCCCACAGGGAGCCTGTGTCCCTGACCCTGCCTGTGTTTCACGGTTCTGGCTTCTCAGTCCTGGTGACACAGCCTAGAGTCACAGGAGGGACTGAAGAGTTGTCCAGATGAGAATGGCCTGAACTATGTCTGTGGGATACTGTCTGGATTGCTAACCGATGCAGTCAAGCCCAGCTCACTGTGGGCAGCACCATCCAGGAAGATGTCTGGAATGAATAAGATAGCTCGCTAAGCATGAGTCTGCGAGCGAGCCTGGAGTAACCAGCAAGCAGCACTCCTCTGCGGTTCCTGTCTCCAAGTTCTTGACCTGAGTTCCTGCCCTGACTTCCCTCAGTGACGGATTGGAGACCTGGATGTGTAAGCCAAATAGACCCTTTCCTCCCTTAGTTGCTTTTGCTCAGGGTGAATTATCACAGCAACAGAAAGCAAACTAGCTGGCTTTGCTGTAGCCTCCCTTTCTTGTTTTGAATTTAAACCACCACACACCCATGCCAGCCTGATCCTCAAATGAGTAGCAGGCAGTATCTACTGCCCTACACCACACACGCGCATGCAAGCACGAACCCATGAACACATCCATACCTGTACACTTCCCTTCCCTCTTGTTACGAGCCCACGTGACAGTTTTCTGATGTTATCCTAGCGTTCCTCAAAGCTGAGGCATCCCTTGCTCCCGAGCTCCAGGTCCTGTATCAGATCTCTCTTGTGCACCAAGACTGAACTTTTGGGGGCAGGAAACAGATTAAAGCTTGGTCCTGAGTACCAATCAAAGAGCCCTGATTTCACTACAGGGGGGAGGTCTGCAAGAAGTTAGATTAGAAGAAAACTCACAGTGCAAGAAAGGCCACGGGTAATTTCCTAGATTCTCAAGAGCCAGGGTTCTGTTATATATATTTTTTCTCTTATCAGGAAGCCCATAAGTGCAGGCCACCCACCCCAAGTCATTTAGCCCTGAGATTATTCCTCGGGTCTTTGGCAGTGCATCAGCCTGTCCGGGGCATTCTGTGACCCATGCTTCCTTCTGAGGCTGTTCAGGATTGTTGTTGACCAGGTTTCTGAAGCTTCTTGCTAATGATAAGAAGAAACAGTGACCTTAAGAGCAGTGAAGGGCCCTGAGGATGCCAGTCGCCAAACAGTGAGGGACGAGTACACAGCGTGGATGGGAATTCACTTTTTCCCTTCACTGACTTCAAAACCCAGTTCTCTGGTGAAATGTGGACAAGCTGTCTCAAAAAATCTGATCTAAAGTTGCCAAGGAAAATCAGAAGAGAAGCAATTAGAATGATTTATCCAGCCTCATCTAACTGTTTATCAGCAAAGTGATTGAACATAGCATTGATTTCCAATAGGTAATATTTGTCTCAGGGATGGCGAACACTATCCAGTGTGCAGTGGCGCAGGGCATGATGGGGGAGCCGTTAATTTCAGAAGCATATACTTGACATTGAACATTCAGCTTAAATGTTTACATCAAAAAGAAGTTCTAGTTAGTTAGTTATGTTAGTTAGTTCAATAGTTAATTCAAGCAGTGGGTTGCTTGCCACCCCAAATTACCTGTCATACTAGTACAAAGGGCCATTGACTCATTCTCCCTTTCCATGATTAGGAATTTATGTGATTGTGAATACAATTGAATTCATACAAAAAAAGCAGTTTTTCAAGAGGTAAATATGAAAAGATTCATCTTCAGACCCTTAGAATGCCTTAAGAAATATGGCCTGTTTCCCTTTGGGGCTTGCTACTCAGCTTCAAAGGTCACTGTGTTCTGACAACTGGCTGGAATAAGAAAGTGCCACATCTCTCGCTGAGTGCCTCTGAAACTTGAGTGTGAAGAACAGATCTTGCTTAAGGGGCTTGATCAGGAGCTAAGGGTCTGTATGAAGCCTGAGATGCTGCCTGGGGACAGGAACCGGGGCTCCTGCTGCTATGTAGATCATATATTTGTTTAGAGTCAAGATCTCACTGTAGTCTGGGCTAGTCTCAAACTTTCTCTGTAGCCCTGAATAGCCTGAAACTTGCTGTCCTCCTGCCTTTTTCCTGTCCCTGGTGCTGGGATTATAGGCATATGCCACCATACCCAGCTGTGCTGGCTAGTACTTTTCCGTTTGACACACACTAGAGTCACACGGGAAGAGGGAACCTCAATAAAATCTGGCCTGTGGGCATGTGCGTGTGTGTGAGGGGGAGCATTTCCTTGGTTGATTAATGTGGGAGAGCCCAGATTCCTGAGGGGGCCTGCGATCCCTGGGCAAGTGGTCCTGGGTTCTATAAGAAGGCAGGCAGGGCACGCTATGGGCAAAGCAGTAAGCAGCATCCCTAGGTAGGTGGCCTCTGCTTCAGCTTCTCCTCCAGCTTCTTGCTTTGAGTTCCTGCCTTGACTTTCCTCCTCAACTTGCTTTTTGCTCATGGTGTTTGTCCCAGCAACAAAAAGCAAAGTAAAACACCAGCTCTGGACTTGATTTGAAGAATCAAGGACCCAGAAGATAAAAATGAAGACAAAGACTGAGAAAACTGACAACCCTGGAGCCAGAGCTCTGAGCAGCTGTAATTTGCTTCTCTTCACTAGATAAAAGACCCCAAGGAAAATTCTGGAACCATTTTTGGTAACTAGTTTTCTCACAAGTAAATGCAATCATCATCATGACATTTGCTCCAGTCAAATGGCAAAACAGGCAGGCAAGGGGTTCTTCGTGGCAGGCCTTGCGCATAATCACTACTACAGATACATTCTCATGGTGTGCTCCATGGTGCTTTGAAAGAGAATGTTTACGGTTACACCCAGGGAAAAACAACTTAACAAAAGATGAGGAACCCATTTCTCTCCATATTGGAAAACCGCCCAGTGTCTTTCTTCACTAAAAGCTAGGAACGTCTTTGGGGTCAAAGGACCTTATTTCAGAAGTCAAAATATTTAAGCCAAAACATCATCTTCTTCTGGTTTCGCCATAGTCAGAGTATGGGAATGCCAGAAAGCGGGGTGTTGCGGGGGGCTGATTTTTTGTTACTTCTATTCTTGGTGTACTCCTCTCCTAGACACCACATAGAGGATGTGAAGGCAACCTGAGGCACGTTGGCACTTAGAATGGGGATTGACTGTCCTGCATATTTCCAGCCTCCCTTATTCCATTCAATAAAGCCTTATGAGCTCCAAGGAAGTGATGCTCAGTGGTACCCTGTTTCCTGCGACCCATTTTGCTGTACAGGCACTTTACACTTCCACGAGAGGGTCCCCCTTAAGCTCCCACCTATAAATCCATAATAAACTTCTCTCTAAAACTTATCCTCTTTGGTCTGAACATTTTATTCTTCAAATTTGTGAGACAAGAAAGTGCAAGGCTTCAGCTTGGGCCGTCTAGCATCCGGGACTCTCAATTCCTTCCAGACTCCAGCATTCTCAAAGACATCCCAATATACCCATGTCATTTTCAACAGTTTGGCAGAGAGAAAGCCGTTGATGGGAAATAGTTAACCACCATGCTATGTGTGGTTTCATTGAGATTCACTTCAACTGGCGACTGCTGACATTCATAGCTGCTTCATAAAAACCGAGGCTGACTGTAATGACTAGGCAAACTGTTTGCTCTCTTGTGGACTTAGGACTTTGAAGGGCTTTGCAGACAACGGTGGGCCTTGACAAGATGCCACTGCATGCGAGCTGAGCAAACACGCAATGTGTGCCCTGTGCCGGAGGACTTCTGTTTGGTTAATGGAAATCTCACAGCTGAACAAACTGCAGACTGGTGTTTGTCAGGGGGCCTTTCTTTTCCTGTGTAAACCAACCAGGAAGGTGAACTCCTGGCGGGTAACCTGCAGGGTGCCTTCTGGGTAAACAGGAGATCTGCAAAAAGCCCTTTGTCTACACCTTCCCTGTTTACACCTGATGACTTTCCCAGTGAATTCTAATGTAAGGGGCTCATTTAGCCACCCCATCCCTTAGTCTCCTTCCCACCCTGTCTGGAAGAAGTAGAACCTATACGTTCACTCATTTAGTCTGCCCCACGGAGTGGAATGGCTTGGCATTCAAGGCTTTCAACAATCTGTGTAACTGACTTGGAGTTACAGGTTTTTAAATGACCAGGGAATAACTTCCCCTCTTGATAGGGTCTCAGCCAAGCGAATGATGGTAGCTATTACTCCAGGCCTTTTTTTGTAATGGCCTTGAAACAAACAAACAAACAAACAACTAGAATTGTAGCGAGCTGCGTGGAGCACCTGATAATCAGCTCTTAATATTGGCTAAGACCTGACTCCTATTATGGCTAAGGCCTGATCACACAGCAGTGATTGTCAGCTGTTTGCATATGCGTGAACCTATGGGCAGTGCCCACCCGGCAATCCAGGGTTGGTGGCCTGTGCCTTTTTAAGGGCTGGGAGAGGTTTGCCCGGGGAGAGAGAGAGAGAGAGAGAGAGAGAGAGAGAGAGAGAGAGAGAGAGAAGGAAGGAGAAGGAGAAAGATGCTGTGAATAAAGTCCTGAATAAAACTGCTGCAAGAAGACCTCCGGGTGTTGTGTCTTCCTTGCTGGTCGAGGCTGAACACGACAGGTGGTGGCCCATACGGGGACAAGTTGGTGGCCCGTACGGGGAACCTCCAAACCTCTCTCCGTGGAGCCCAGAACTTGCTGCAGTCAGGGGGTGCACCAGTAAATCCTCAGGTAAAGCTGAGGGTCCGCGACAAAAGCGGGTTTTCCGCAAAGGAGGGAGGGTAGCAGAGCCACGACTAAAGCGGACGGGTCAAAGTGAGAGCCACGGCAAGAGTGGATGGGTCAAAGTGAAACTAAAAGAAAGAATAGGATTTTAGAATGGGCGCTTCAACATCACACCTGATTTTTCTGGCTCTTAAGGAGCTGTTACGGAGCACATTGGAGAGGTTTTTGGTTGAATGTGACACAATTGCCTCTTGGTTTGCCGTCTCTGGCAATCTTAATGTGTCATCCTGGGATAAGCTTGGTAGAGATCTGGATTTTGCCACTGAACAAGGTACGCTAGGGAAAGCAGTTATATTCATGTGGTTTGAATTATCGAGACCTCCTGAGTTTGCAGTGGAGTGTGAGCTGCTGCAGCTCCAAGGCCAAGCCGCTCCAGGCTTCCCAGCTGGGAAGCAAGCAAACACCTGGGACCTACCTCAAGGACCTACAAGGCAAGAACACTAGGCCCACTCCCAGCATGGATGCCTCAGGGCGTAGAAGCACAGAACAAGATCAAGATCCTTTGGCCTGGATCTCTGTCCCAGCCTGCCGCAGGGCAACCAGCAGGATGGGATCCACCCCACCCCATGGGGTTGGGCCAGCAGCTCAGCCACGCTTCCATCTTCCAGCTCGGTGGGGAGGTAGAGTCTCCTCCTCTCCCCTGCTGCTGCGACCCAAGTCCCAGCGTGACTGGAAAATGGCAGTAAGAATGCCATGTCCCCGCTCAGCGAGAAGTAGCCAGACAGATTGACAACGCCCAAATTCCCTAGAACGTGGTGTGAGCGGGCCCCCTTCAGAGTAGCAAGCCTGCTTTCCTGAGTTCTGCTCCACCCTTCAGTGGTTGCAGAGCAACAAGCCTGCTTTCCTGAGTTCCGCTCTGCTCTGTGCACCAGTCTGGACCCAGGGCGAGTGCAGTAGAGTGCAGTTGGAGCTGGAGGGCAGCTGGAGCAGAGCTTTGCTGGGTGGCTGTGGAGGAGGGCGCATTGCCTCAGCCCAGTCAGTGCCTAGCCTGGCGGATGCCACAGCAGTGCCAAGAGTATCAGCAAAGGCAACAACAAGTGCTGGAGCTGAGACAAGCTGGAGCACAGACCCCACAGGGCTGCCCGAGAAGGCAGCGCAGCTGCGGGGCAAGGAAAAGGCAATGGCAGTTCCAGGCTCTGCATGCCCCTGAAGAGTCTGCGGCAGAGCGAATTTAAATCAAGAGACTGCCCTATTGTAGGAGCAGGTACCTGTGTGCTCTGTTTTAGCCAAAGGGTTGGTAGAACACCATAGCCCAAATGGGAGGTTGGGTCCAGGGGTGATCGGGGACCCTATTGCTGACAATCTTAATGCCTGTTGTCATGTGCATTTATCTTTAAATCCTGTGTAAGATCAGACAACCCATGAGAATGCAGCATATGGTCACTTAGCAGAAGCAGGATCAGCTGTGCTGCTAGGGAAGCCAAAGAGGTGCACGAGGGAGAAGGTGTCTTCCATGCACTCAGCTGACAAGAATGAATGTGCCACGGGGGTATGGCAGCTGGGGTATGTTATTTAGGGGACTGTTGAAGGAGCAGTGGTTTCTGACTGCTCCTGGGGTCATGGCAAAGCCACTACCCAGGTAAAAGAGAGGCAAGTCTATACCCTAGGCTGTCAGAACTGGAGGAATCTGACATTTCTATCCATCCAGGGCTGTGTGTGACCAGCATTCATTATGAAAAATTTACTCATGCAGCTAATCTGTCTAAAGAATGGTCTAGCTATCTTTTAGGTAATTGGTCTGGTGAATTCGAAAAACAACTGGAAAAGCTGTGAGTGATGATAGTGACTACAAATTCCACACGCATGGATACCAGCCTGGCAGAAGGACTATCCTCCTGGATCATCATAGCCATGGATCATCTGAAGGAGTGGGTGGGAATAGGAGCCCTAACAGGCTTGATGGTGCTTGCCTCCCTGGTATGCCTATGGTGCATTTGTCACATAAGGGTTTCACAGCATCGCAATGCAGTTATGATCATTCAGGCCTTCACGGTCATTGAAGCAGGACAGTCCCCTCAAGCTTGGTTATCTATATTTGAGCACAGGATGTGAGGCTTGTGCACTGCACTTGAGGTAAGCATACATCAGCCTCAAGAAGAGCAAGTCTGATTGCATGTGGGTTGGTGTCTAACTCCCACCTTTGTAAAAAGGCACCGGACAGGTCGAGTGTTCTCTGAATGGATGACACCTGGACAAACACTAGTATATGTTCCATTTTTAACAGAGATCAGACCTCTACTCTTACCTGTTGCTTTACAAAACAAAGGGAGGAACTGTAGCAAGCTGCGTGGAGCCACACCTGATAATCAGCTCTTAATATTGGCTAAGACCTGACTCCTATTATGGCTACGGCCCGATCACGCAATGATTGTCAGCTGCTTGCATATGTGTGAACCTATGGGCAGTGCCCACCTGGCAATCCAGAGTTGGCAGCCCGTGCCTTTTTAAGGGCTGGGAGAGGTTTGCCCGGGGGGGGGGGAGAGAGAGAGAGAGAGAGAGAGAGAGAGAGAGAGAGAGAGAGAGAGAGAGAGAGAGAGAGAAGGAGAAGGAGAAAGATGCTGTGAATAATGTCCTGAATAAACTGCTGCAAGAAGAGCTCTGGGTGTTGCGTCTTCCTTGCTGGTCGAGGGTGAACGCAACAAGAATAGCAGTCACTCTTAGACCAATAAAGACAAGACATAAAATGATTGGGAATGAGTGGAAACAGATTGGTGGTCAACTCAAATTTCTTTTCAAGAAATCACCATTTATCTTCTCTAATTTATTGAAACCATTACAGAGATACCTGTATCTCCACTTCTGTTTCCCTCCCACTCTACATTGGCCTAGTTGGAAATTATTCAAGTCACAAGTCACGGGATGTGGCTTGACGGTCCTTGACGGTCCTTGATGGTCCTTGATGCACCTCTGCATCTTGAGAGGTAGCCGAAGGTGTTCACATTGTTTTCATTTTTAATATTTTTATGTGTATAAGTGTACTTGCTTGTCTGTATCTGTGCCACATGGATGCAGTGCCAGTTGAGGCCAAAAAAGAGTGTTGGGTCCCCTTGAAAGAGGAGTTAACAAGAACTTGTGAGCATCAGTGCTGGGAACCAAACTATTCTACATTTCTTCCCAGAACCTGATCTGTACTTTTCATTTATTTATTTATTCATTCATTTATTGGTTTTCTATCTCTCCCCATGAGGAATGAACTTTCTGAAGGGAGTAATTTATCAAACGTGCTCATTACTGTATTTCCCGTGTGACTAATAGAGGCTAGAGCATGCGTGAGAAGAGGGATGGATGGATGAACTAAACAATGACGTGTGACAGAAGAGACTCCTATAAGCCATTTTTTTTTTGGGGGGGGGATCATGGATAGCTTAAAATCTTCTAGCAACGTGTGTGTAGATGTTAACCACACTTGTCCTTACTAATAGGAGGTTTTCTGTTTCACTATTTTCCTGAGAGCATTTTGTGCACAAGTATACTTCTGTTTATATGGGTGTTCATGTGTATATGTGTATGAAGGTCAGAAGTCAAGGCACTGTTCCCGCCCCCCCCCCGACACACACACTCACTTGAAACAGGGTCTCTCACTGGCTTGAACTCAGTAGTCCAGGGACCTCAGGGATTCACCTCTCTGCCTCTCTACCACCACGATTACAGGTATGTGGTCCCACACCCAGCTTTTCACATGGGTTTCTGGGTATCAGATTCTAGATTTCTTGCTTACAAAGAAATCACATCACCAACTTAGCTACCCCCCATCGTAAGAACACATTTTGAGAATGGCAAAAATCCATAACAAAGGAATCATATTTCTGCACTATTTTATACACACACACACACACACACACACACACACACACACACACATATATATATATATATACCTGATCTCCTGGATAGGTCGTGAACAAGAAAACCATCTCTTACGTCCAGCCACTAACAGTTGGAGGCTACTTTCTTTAGACTCAAACATTTTTTAACCTTGTAAAATTCTATCAGAAGAATGAATTACTGGGACTAAAATGAATATCAGTCAGGCATGGTGGTGCATGCCTTTAATTCTATCAGTGAAGAGGTGCCAGCAAGAGGGTCATGAGTTCAAAGTCAGTCTAGGATAAATAGCAAGATCTTGTCTTCAAAAACTGAGGTCTGGAGATGTAACCCAGGGGAAAAGTTTTGTCCTTTGATGCCCAAGCACCTTGGTTTGATCCTCAGAACCATAAAACAAAATAAAAATGAACAGATAAATATAAACACTATTAAAACAAACTAATGCATAAAAATACCAAGACTTGGAAAGATTCTGACATCTATATTTGGAAGAGTTACCAAGGAAAATACCAGATGCTCAGCTACATTCTAATTTCAGGTAAATAACAAATCATTTTCTGCTTTACTACCACATGGAACATACATAAAATAAAAACTATTCATTGCCTGATATAAAATTGTAACTGGACAGACTGTGTTTTTATTTCCCAGACCTAACAGCTATGAAAAAGACAATGCCACAGATCCAGAATTTGAATCTACTTTTATAATCCATCTTTCTTTTCATTGCTCTACACAGACAATCCAGAAGGAAAAACTCTCTTTGGGTGTTGCTGTTGTTGTTGTTTTGAACTCACTGAGACCTGCCTGCCTCTTCCTCTTGAGTGCAGGGATTAAAGGCGTGCACCACCTCCTGTGTTTACAGTTTCTCCTTTCCACACAATGTGTAAAGATAGAACTCTATAATTCAGTGGTAGAGCACCTGCCTGGTATGACCAAGGGCTGAGATTTAGTTCTCAGCTCTCCAAAACCAACATGAAGATACCTAAGAACATTCAGACAGCCTCCATGTTTCAGTTAGGGTTTTATTTCTAGGAAGAGACATCATGACCACAGCAACCCTAATATATGAAAACATTTAATTGGGGTGGCTCACTTACAATTTCAGAGTTTCAGTCCATTATCATCATGGCAGGGAGCATGGTGGCATGCAGGCAGACACAATGATGGATGCTGGAGAAGTAGCTAAGAGTCCTACACATCCTCCAGGCCACAGGAAGTTAGCTGAAACACTGGGTGGTATCCTGAACATAGGAGACCTGAAAGCCCGCCCCTGCAGTGACACACTTCCTTCAACAAGGCCACACCCACTCCAACAAAGCCACACCTCCTAATAGAGTCACTCCCTTTGAGATTATGGGGGCCAATTAACTCAAACTACCACACGCCAGGTACCAATCTTCTAGCTTTTCTCTCTACAAAGAACTGAGATTTTAATGCTGAATATGGTGAACAGCTTTTCTAGTTAAGCATTCCACACAGCTAAGAGTAAGTATTAATATCCAATGACTTTTCATTACCAGCACAAGTAATTATATCTAGATAATTCCATTGATAATACAATGAGGTCAGTTTAAAGGTTGGCTTTGACACTGAAGGGTGTTATGAAAAATTCATTTATTTTTGATCTAATTTCCTAATAGAAATCCCAAACCTAAATGGAATTTTGGAAATCATCTCCATGGCAACTAGTTACCACCTTCGTCATAGTCTGGACAGTGTGAAATTCCTCAGAAAAGATCCAATATTTATGTAAGTCTGACTTTCAAGTCAGTAAAAAAGCAAAACAAATATTCACAAAATAGAACTATATATCCAAACTTGAAATTGAATGGCTTTCAAAATATTTACTATTTTTCTGAAACTATCCTGACAAGAACTAATGGATTGCCTTGTGATATTCAAGGATCCTGTTTCCTTTACAGCAACCTGTGCCCAACAGTGAAAATTCATTAACACGGTATGAAAGCAGGATACATAAATTAACTTAGAGCCAGATAAATAGAGGTTTAAAGTGCCTGGATAGTTGCTAGAAAAAAATGTATGCTTCATTGCAACACTTTTCACAAATAAATATATAAAATGTCAACAGTGGGGTCACATGTAGCTCAGTGGAAAAGGGCTTGCTCAGCTCAAGGTCCTGGGTTCAGTTTCCAGAGGGATGAGGAGAAGAAGGAGAGACAGGAGGAGGGGGAGAAAGAGGAAGAGGAGGAGAATTAAAGAAGGTATCTTTTCTCCCCCCTCCCTCTTTCTTTTTTTTAAAATTTCTTTTGAAAACCAGGGTTGAAAACTACAGTCTATAATGGTTTGAATGAGAAATGTCCCTCATAGATTCATGCGTCTGAACATTTGGTCCCCAGCTGGTGGCATTGTTTGGGAAGGTTACAGAACTTTTAGAAGGAACAGCCTTCTGAGTTCTGTAGAGTGTCATGCCTGGGTCTCTAGGCCAAGTCTTAGATTTGTTGATTTTCTTTATGTTGCTGTAGTTAACCACTTTCCCCTGTTACTATGAAAAAACACAACAATCAAGACAACATATAAAAGGAAAGGTTATTTGGGTTTCCAGTTCCAGAGAGATAAGAGCCCCTGATGGTGGAGGGCAAGTGTGGCAACAAGGAACAGTCAAGGTGGCAGGAACCAGAAACTGAGCACTGTTCATATCTTGAACCACAAGCATGATGTGGAAAGAGTGAGCTAGAAGTAGCCTGACATGGAAAGAATGAACTGGAAGTAGCCTGGCCCTTTTGTTCTGAAAGCCTGTCCCCCGTCATATACTTCCTCCAGCAAATCTGCTACTTAAACCACCTCAAATAGTGCCCGTGACTGGAGACTAAGCATTCAAATGCTCAGATGGAGTTAGAAAGAGAAGAGATTTATCAGGAGATATGCCCTGAAAGAGACCCAGGGAAATGCACAACAAAACCCTAACTAAGACAGGCGACTAGAAATATCACTAGCCCGGAGGACCACAAACAGCAAGATTGCCTCTTAAGCACAGTTCTTCCCTTTTCCTCTTCCTTGCCACTAGCTCTGCTCTAGGTCTGAGTGTGCCTCCACTGGGGTTGAGATCTCTGGTATTTCTCCCAAATGCAGTCTGTAAGACTGAAATTGAACATGTTTTCAGTGCACTTTAGATCTATGAGCACGTGCTCATCTACATTAGGCCCAGGCGTTGGGACCCAGAGGATGCTGAGTCCCAGTCCTTCATATGGGATTCATTCATCAATGAGTTTATAGAATGATGTGCTCCTGAAGATTACTAAGGAAAACATTTCAGACTTAAAGATAGTCTGTTTATGTGACTGTGTTCATAAAAATATCACACTGCACATGGCAAGAGTGTATCGAAGGGGAGAATAAAGGGAAGGGAGTGGGAAGGAAAAAAAGGAAGGGGAGGGGAGATAAGAGATGGAAAGGAGAAGGGAAGAGAAGGGAAAGGAAGAAACCTGAGGACAGACATCTGTGGTTGTCCGACAGACATGCTTGGCTGTGCACATGTGGTGCACACCCAAACCCCTTGGTGCACTCACACAGATACCATGCATGGGCATGCACACCCCAAAAATAAAAATAAGAAGGAAGAAAAGGGAAGGAGAGAGGAGGGAAAGGAATGGAGGGGGAAAGGGAAGAGACAGAGAGAACAGGGGGGAAGGGAAGGAAAGGGAGGGGGACAGGCAGGAAAAGAAAGAAAGGGCAAGAGAGAGGAGGGACCACACTTGGTTTGGGTTTACACGCACTTCCTAGCAGCAGCATCCATGACTGTGGCATTTCTGCTGGCCTGGTCAAGGGTCAGGTGACTGTAAACAGCACAGGTGCCATCTGTGCCTTTGAGTCTGTACCACCTGCAGCCCATTTTATCAGCAGACCTACTACACTGCTTCTCAAACCAAATTTATCTGTTGGGCTGATCCAAACTTTGCTCTCTTTGGGTCTGAAGTGAAAGCATTTTTTCTACCCAGCTGGACAGCCCAGCAGAGTCCCCCCAGCTTCCGGAGAACAAAGGGCAGGAAACAGCCAGAGCAGTCAGCCAAGGGAGCCAGAGCCCCAAGCAAGCAGCGGTCCAAGGGCTTGTCAGCCCAAAGGCACGCGGGTCTTTTGTTGTTTTAAATTATCCACGCACTTGAAGTTCAATAAGGCTTTCTCTGTCTTCACACAATCACTCTGTTCCATCCTATTGACCTTGAAGCTGGGGTTTAATCAATTTGATTCTCTCTGCCCTTTATTGGCCCATTTACAAAACCACCGCTGCACAAGCAAGCTTCAGGTGAGCGCATTGCTGGACACCAGTGCGAGATTCCCAAGGGGCTAGAAGAGAATCAACTATTGAATTTTTTTTCAGAACATCAGAACTACAGTTATGAACTAATTTCACATTACGGGGAAATGAAGTTAGATTTACTTAATTTCCCTCTCTTTATTCAGAACCCAACTCCCAGGTTGGAAGGGGAAATAAAACAGGTGTTCTCACTTGTCAAAATGAACTCTGCTTGTGCCAGGGGCAATCTGAGACACATACAGTCAAACAGAAGCCATGTTCCAGAGGCTGGCCATGGGGAGCACAAGAAAATATGTGTCGGGAAACACGTTTCTATTTTTAAAACTGTATTTATTATCTCAGAATTTCATACGTATGCATATAAGGTGCTTTGATCATATCTCCCCATTATCCTCTACCTTGCACTAAATCCTTTCCTCTTCCTACAACTTCATTATCTGTAAAAATCTAGCCCCGCTGACTTCATCAGAGGTGCAGGAGCATCACTGAGGAGCTATCTACTGGCTGCACAAAGATCAGGTTATTTACTGGCTCCTGCCCCAGACACCATTAATACCTAGAGCTCTAAGGGAGGAGTGGGTTCCCCTGAGAACCTTGCCCATCCATGATGAAATGTGGATGGGCCCAGTTTTGTGCAGGGAACCTTGTGTGCGCTGAGCTATGCATGCACAGCGTGTCCTGTCTAGCAGCACTGTTTCCCGGCGCTCCTTCCTGTTATTTGTCTCTTACAATTTTTCTGTCCCCTTTTCCTCAATGCTCCCCCAGCCTTGGGGGTGCAGGATGACATAGACGCCCCAGTTAGGACCTGGCACGCAGGAATCATTTGTTCTCAGTCCACTGACCAGTTATGAGTCTCTGCAGTAAATCTCACCTGCTGCAAACGGAAGTGTCTCTGAGGAAGGTTGAGAGCAGCACTAAGTGGTTGTTGGCTCTACTCTGGACGATGCTGGGTTCTATCCCTGCTGCTGGGGAGGGCTTCTGCAATGGCAGTCCCCTCTCCCCTCTGCATCAGCAGGGTGTTATCCTGCTCTGGCCTAAGAACAGCACTTCACAGGTAGAGTCTCCAGCCTAGTCACAGTTTCTTCTGGGTTCCAGTTGCAAACGCTGGCCCCACCTCTGTGGAGCCCTTGCCCGTGTCCTGCAGGCTGCCTGAAGTCTCTTAGACAAATCTTGTTTATATTTCAGGTTGCACCAAATTTTCAGCTCATTTCATGCTGCATGAACCTGATTCGAAGCACACAAGTAATAGCACAGTTTGGATACGAGATGTCCCCGCTGGTTCAAGTGTTTGAGCCCTTGGTGCCCATCTGATTGAGGATGCTCTGGAAGCTTTGAAAAGTGGACCTAGATGAAGCCCTTGGTGCCCATCTGATTGAGGATGCTCTGGAAGCTTTGAAAAGTGGACCTAGATGAAGCCCTTGGTGCCCATCTGATTGAGGATGCTCTGGAAGCTTTGAAAAGTGGACCTAGATGAGGAAAGTGGGGCCTGGAGGGTGTGTAGAGAGGTTTGTGGTCTGTCCTGTCTCCTCTGCTGACTTTGCTTTCTGCTCTGAAGATGTACTGTGGCATACACATGCAATAAATTCTATAGATTATTTGAATACAAGGTAGAATATGCTGGCAGCTGAAATGGTGTAATATGTCCTAGGCACAATGAGCGCTGCTATAGGGCAATGAAGAAACAAGGAAAAGGTCCATTGCTCCCATACGTGCAATAATGTTTGAACTGATTTAAATGAACGGTTGACTCTGTGTATGTGTGTATATATATATATATATATATATATATATATATAATCTTTTCTGGCCACTATGAGTACTATC
This sequence comes from Microtus pennsylvanicus, assembly GCF_037038515.1. Lineage (NCBI taxonomy): Eukaryota > Metazoa > Chordata > Mammalia > Rodentia > Cricetidae > Microtus > Microtus pennsylvanicus. Next base: position 8,089,940 of record NC_134581.1, on the reverse strand, counting down.
AGAGAGCAAAACAAGAGGCAAGAGGCTTGGAGGTGGTGTAGGGAGCAGGTGTCCATAGGGAGCAGGTGTCCCTGGGCAGAACACAGGAAGCAGAAGAAAAAGAACAAGAGAAAGGAAGTAGAAAAAGGAATCCCAGGAAACCCAGAGTGTGCCCCAAACTGGAAGGTTTTCTCAATCATTCATTCAACACTTATTTCCTCTGAATGCCTACTGTGCTTTAGACATGCAAGCAGTCAGGGATAAGCAGGTCCCAGGCAGTAGAGTTTGGACTTGATTTGAGAGCTAGCCTACAACTGCAAGGGCTTCCTTTCAAGCTAGGTCATGGCCCTGCTTCCTGGGCCAAACAATGACCAAGGTCTTCCTGTATTTGAGCTGAAAAAAGAAGAGTCAGGTTGCACGACAAAGGAAATGTTCTTCAAGCGGAGTTTATTTTCAGGTCAGATTTCAGATCTGAGTGTTTGCTCCAGGGAGCAATCATGACCCTTCCCACGCCTCCAGCCTGGCAGGAAGTAAACTTTGCTATAGATCATGGCGATGTGAGGCAGATAACTCAACTCTGCCAAGCAGTAGGAGAGGCACTGAACAGCCTACATGAGAATAAGGACATCTCTGCAACTGCACACAGGGGCATGCACAATATTACACGTGCATTTACATGCACATCACACACACACACGCAAATAAACAAGGAAGTAAATAAATAAATAAGAGTTAAGCAAAACTACATGAACACTGTGTATTGACAACTCTGAGCAGATGTAAATGCCAATATCAAACTTCCTTCCCAGATTCTTTAATGATCCCTGAGGCAGATCTAGGGAACTGTAGACCAGAGAGATGAGATGAGAACAACATAGTGATACAGATGTGATACGGAAGCAGGAGGAAGCAGATTATTCTCTAGAACGGAGCCTATGACTTTGTACTCTTTGCAGTTAGCAAGGAGACCTCATTTCTGATTTCAAAGTGCTCCCTAAAACACTGTAGTTTCATGGGGTGGTTTTTCTGGACAGCCAGGTTCTAGTTACAAGAACAGAATAGAATACACTACTATGGAGCATCTGCAGTTGTCGTAAAAGTCAAAATGGCCCCACTCCAGAAACAGGAGGATCCAAAATGAAATAGCTCTCAGTCTTGACGCATGCCAGACAAGGGCTCTGTCAACTGAGTCAAGAGTACAGAACTTTTAATGCTTTCCCCTGATTTTTATTGAAAATAAATCCTTAAGGCTTCATGTCCCTCAAGCAAAGCAGATCACACTCTTTGATTTGGCTAGTAGATCAAGTTGTAATTGATTCCTTACCTAGCCATGGCCCATCTTGATGAATGGTAGAGGCTGACCCATGTAAAATTCCACATTCTCCCAACTTTGTCCTGTGAAAAAAAGAAAGTACCAGAATTTGGAATTACAGGCTTCTGTGTCTCTATATTTTGCTCATTCCCCTTTGCTGGGAAGGCCTTTGCTTAGGGTCCTAACTGCAGCAGAGAATATTTGTAAAGGGGGTGACAATATAGCTCAGTAGGTAAAGGAGCTTGTGGCCAAGCCCGGTGATCCAAGTTCGACCCCAAGACCTACATGTTAGAAGGTGATCACCGACTCCAGATCACTGTCCTTTTGCCTGCACAAGCCCACCACGCCACATGCATAACCCCAATACAACTTAAATTAATAAATAATTTAGAGAGAATTTTTTTCTTTTTCTTTCTTTCTTTCTTTCTTTCTTTCTTTCTTTCTTTCTTTCTTTCTTTCTTTCTTTCTTTCTTTCTTTATTAATTAAAGATTTCTGCCTCCTCCCCGCCACTGCCTCCCATTTCCCTCCCTGTCCCCCAGTCAACTCCCTCTCCCTCATCAGCCAGAAGAGCAATCAGGGTTCCCTGCCCTGTGGGAAGTCCAAGGACCACCCACCTCTTTCCAGGTCTAGTAAGGTGAGCATCCAAACTGCCTAGGCTCCCACAAAGCCAGTATGTGCATTAGGATCAAAACCCAGTGCCATTGTTCTTGAGTTCTCAGTAGTCCTCATTGTCCGCTATGTTCAGCGGGTCTGGTTTTATCCCATGCTTTTTCAGACCCAGGCCAGCTGGC